>NW_026652277.1:113456292-113770031 GCF_009828535.3 Hylobates moloch | reverse complement strand
TCCTGGCTAACACAGTGAAACCCCATCTCTACTAAAAATACAAAAAAATTAGCTGGGCATGGTGGCGCACGCCTGTTGTTCTGCTACTAGGGAGGCTGAGGTTGGAGAATCTCTTGAACCTGGGAGGTGGATGTTGCAGTGAGCCGAGATCGCACCACGGCACTCCAGCCTGGGTGACAGAGCCTTGAGACTCCATCTCAAAAAATAAAAAATAAATAATAAATAATAAATAATAAAATAATAGTTTGCTCTGTTTAGCTACTTACTAATCTTTCTTGAAATTATCTTACTAAAAGTTATTCATTTCTCTGAATTTTGAAATTGATTTTTAAATTTCCTAAAGGTATTCTATCGAGATTTTTATTAAAATTAAATCAACTCTATTTTTAAAAATCTTGTCACTAAGTTTTTTTCCAATCTTCTCATTTGGCAATCTGATTACTCATTCCATTAAGCCCAGCAAAATATTGTAGATCTCATTCGTTTCTTGGTAAGATGATTCTTTTCTTTTATTTATTTATTTATTTATTTTTTTTTTTTTTTTTGAGGCAGAGTCTCGCTCTGTAGCCCAGGCTAGAGTTCAGTGGCGTGATCTCGGCTCACTGAAACCTCCACCACCCGGGTCCCGGTTCAAGCAATGCTCCTGCCTCTGTCTCCCGAGTAGCTGGGATTACAGGCACGTGCCACCATGCCCAGCTAATTTTTGTATTTTTAGTAGAAATGGGGTTTCACTATGTTGGCCAGGCTAGTCTTGAACTTCTGACCTCGTGATCTGCCAGCCTTGGCCTCCCAAAGTGCTGGAATTACAGGCGTAAGCCACCGCACCCGGCCGATGATTCCTAACTATCATATTTTACATTTGTTTCTGTAAATAGAATCCTATATTCTTTATATTTTTAATTGGTTATTATCTGTGTACAAAAAGTCTTTGGATTTTAACTTGCTTGTTTCCAGACAGTTTATTTGACTACACAATTTTACTTCTTTTTTTCTCCAGTTAATTTTCTTAGGTTCTCCATATATGGGTAGCTTCTTTCCTCAGCCCACGGACAAAATTTACAAACACTATTTTCACAATGGCATGAAGGATAGCAAGTTTAGGTGGCATATCATTCATTTTAAGAGAAGATATTATCTACAATTATATTTTTACCAAAGCATAACTTTCCTCATTTCTCCAGTAACAGCTTAGCCCACTGAAATCTGAAGTTCATACCTAACATTACTTAAACTGCTTTAAGTCTCACGTTTATTTTTCAATTTATTCAGATGCTGATCAATGCGATAGCAGCAGGATAAAAATAGTTTGCTATGTCACCAATGATGTCTCAATTATCAAATTAATTGCTTCATTCATAACAATTAGTTATTGAATTCCAACTAACATTCTTTAGGCTAAGTCATACTCTTATTATAGAATTTGACAATGCAGTTTTCTTCATCTTCATTTTGGGTATTTTTGGTTAACTCACCCATCTTTCCATAGTCATCTAGTATATCTCTGATCTTCAGGCTACTACAAGGACCATCTTCCACCCATTCCTTAAGTATTGTTATTTCTAAGAGGATTGTTTTGTTTCTCTATATTACTGTCTTTTTTTCTTTTCTTATACTTTCCTCTTGGGCAAGCCAAACTATTTCATAGCCTCAAATATAACCTGTACATGGTTGATTTCCAAATTTATATACTAGCTGTCCCCTCTTTCCAGAACTGCATTTCAAACTTGTCACTTCTATCTGGATGACTAAAATGATTAATCCAAAGTTGGATTCATTATATTTTCTTCAAAATCATCTTTTCTGTTGGAATTCATTAACTCAGATAATGCATAATGATAATGATAAAAATGATGTATGATAATAGTGACATTATAGTAATAATAAAAAAGAAACATTCGTCCAACACCTATTATACTTCAGACACCATTTTAAGAGCTTTACATGTACTAACTCATTAATCATCACAACAATCCTATGAAATAAACATACATATTATATATTTTATAAGTAAGAATATATTTAGGCACAAAATTTGAGGAAATTGCCCAAGTACATACTGATCAAATAAAAGGTAGAAAAATTAGCTTTATAGTCTCCACACGAAGTTGGTTCTTTTTTTCTTTTTTTAAAAAGAAACACAACCACAATTCTATACTTCCAACCACAATTCTATACTTCCAAGCTAAAAGCTAAAAGCATCAGAGTCATGCTTGAGTCATTCTTTCTTCTTATATCCCTAAATAATTTACCAAGACCTGTCAATCTGGTCTCTTGCATACTCAATGCCCTTCTCATCACCTCTACTCCCCTTTGCTTTTTCAAGCAACCACCAACTCTTATTTAAAGTGTAGCAAAGACTTCCCACTTCCAATATTTTATGCTTTCATGATGCCTCTGATACGATCAGGTGTGACTCCATCATTCCCATGTTTAAAGCACTTCTGTTTTCTGTTTAAAATCTTTCTGTTTCATACAGGATAAAATTCAAACTTCTTGACAAAGTACTCAAGGTCTTTTATATTCTAAAGTTGTATTACGTTTCTGGACATTCTTCACTTGTTTCTCAACCCTACCTCAAACACATGTTCCCAGTTGTAATGATTACTTATTACCTAAACACGAGTATGTGTGTATAAAACATATATGTATATATTCATATATATATATTCATAGCCTAATGAGTTTATATATCCATAGCCTAATAAATATATAAATATATATGTATACATATATATCCATATCTTTAAGCTAGGAATTCCTCAACGGAGAGGTCATGCCTTATTATCTATATTTTTTAACCTTAACAGTATACAATACCCTGCACATGGCAGCTATTCAATAAGTTTTGGATGAACACATGAATGAATGAAGAAAGTAATGAAGAATATAAAGCTTTTAGGTAAACCATATTTTAGGGTCCATGATGTTCATTTTTAAAAATTCAGCCTCTCCTACAACTGAAAGAAATTGAGTGTGCAAGATCCAGGAATTAGGCAAGATTCTGGAAGAGGTATACCACACACAGTTTTTCTGAATATTCAGGGAGGAGAATGAGGAAAATCTTTACTATGTCTAGTCTGCAAGTAATGCCTTTCACAAGTAGTTCTGGAAATAAAGTACATATACTTATATTTGTATAAATTATACAAAGATTTTTATGTACTCGATCAGCTTACTAATTACTGGGAGCTGGCCTATGGTCCTATTGCTTTAAGAAGATAAATGGGTTACAAAATCACCATCATGGTTGGAATGTGGAAGAACATGTTAAATTAGGAGAACAGTGGCCTCTTTTTTACAGTAATTTATGAGTGGTGACAGGAATAAATGGCTTCGGATGACAATAGCGCTGTCAGTACCAAATGATAATATCACACTTGTGGTTTAAATAAGCCACATCTGTCACAGAGTAAGATGTGTAGAGCAATCAGTATACTTGTTAGAATCATAATGCTTATAATAAAATAATTCTGATTATCATTCCCCTTAGTTCTAGCTTTTTTATTTAAATTTCTATCCTATTGATGTATTAAATGTGCATTTTAATGTGAACCATACTAAATCACTTTAAAGAAACAGATGAGAATAAGAAAAATTCTAAATAGAAAGAAAAAAGAAACTAAAATTGAGCCCAATCAATTAACTTTCTTAACTATTTCCTTACTATAAGGTAGTTATTGGGATAAACACAATAACCACTCAAAAATCAGGGTTGTGTAACTCTAAACAATGCAGTGGTGACCTGAGTCATTTAGCTGCGCAAATACCTGGCAAGTGAAATGACAGTATCTAAATCATAGATTCGCTGGGAAAAGAAAAATAAAATGTTTGTACTAAAACAGTTGCTTGATAAATGTATCCTACTTTTCTTCAATGTTTATTTTTGATAAATGGCGAGACTTTGGAATGACTTTGCCTTGACATTTATCTCACAGTCAGCAACCATTATCTTGCGACAACAGTCTATTCCTTTCTGTTATCTTGCACATCGTAACTGTTAAGTATTCTCACTGAGAATTTCCTATCAATTTTGTTATTTATGTCATAGAGGACCAAATTTTCTAATAAAGTATATTAGGCATATAGCTTGTAACTAAAAATTCAAAGTAATAGATCTATAGCAGTTTTGTAGCTGTTGTCTACATACATATCCCAAAGGAGGAAATGTTATGAAACACAAAGCATATGCTAACAATTTTTTTAATTCACATTTCTTTAAATTGCATATAAACTCCCAAGAAAGTTCACAGACTTGGAGCTTAAAGAGATAGAACAATATTGTACTTATTAACATACCGGTCACATCCCATCATATTAGATGGAGTAGCCACATGGCCAATTACTTAGAGAACTGAGCAAGTTGCCAGGAATTTGTAACCATTGGCAATCTTCTCAATAAACATATTTTTTCCAAGTGTCCTTGCTCCTGTGGCTACAGGAGGCTTCTCAGAGCATACAAGGAAAGGAAAAATTGAAAGGCAAATCCTTAAGAGAGCATTGTTTGTATGGCTAGTTCATTTCAAAACATTCATACTGAACAACTAGACAATGAATTTTATTAGTTCGACCTTGACTGCCCCACCATGAGCATTCAGTTTAATTGCCTTATCTTACAGATAAGGAAACTAAGTCTCAGAATATTTTTATAATTTGGCCAAGTCTACCTAGACAGGAAGAAGAAGAGTTACTACATGACACTAGTAACTCTTCCAGAAGCATCTAATCTAGTGTTCTTTCTACTAATCATTGTTCTTAAAATTCACATGGAACATTTACTAAAAATAATTTTTACTAAATATAACTAAATATATTTTTAGTAAAATATAAATTTTACTAAAAATAACATTTACTAAGAAAAAAGATTTCTTGGTCCCTACCCCAAATGTGGAGTGAAGCAAGGGAATTTTCATTTTTACTGTCTAGAGTATTGTGTTGTAGCAATCTAAGAACATATTTTGAGACGTACTTTTCTATGCTACAATATTTCTTCATAAACATAAAATAATTCTTCATTGCTTTGGCTAGCACAGCAGCTTTCTCAACAGATTTCTTCGACATTCAGTTCTAGAATAGCTAATGCAGGCTGAGGTGGGGAGAAAATTGAATGGTGTGTGTATGTGTGTTTGTGTGTGTGTGCACGTGCATGCGTGTGTATTAAGGTGAAAGATAAAGATGAAGAATGGTTTGAATAGAAGCTACTTACAAATAAGCCAAGAATAGAGGACAAATCAAACTGATTCAAGATCCACCCGCTTTTCTATATAAGAGCTACTTTTATGTTTGTATTTTTTTCAGTGTAGATCAGTGTTTGTGCTTGGAGCCAAAGAAAAGTTACTTCCAAGCAGAGGTTTTGTGCCAAGTTCTCCCATGGGAATGAGAAGACTCTAAGAGCTCCTTGCTCTAATGACGCCATCAGCCCCCTCATTTTTTTCTTTGCTGTCTTTACTATGCACCTGCAAGTCAGTCACATTCTCTTTGTACACTGCCAGTATGGTGTGATGAATGCTCAAAGAAAACACATCATTTTCCACATGATACAGTACTACACTCTCTATGCCCCTCATTCAGTTCTCCTTCTCAGCAGGGAGACCCAGGCTGGGTCTCAGTACTTAACTCATAGGTAACTAGTTTCTGATGAAGATATGAGAGTATTGGTTGAATACCATGGTAATAACATTAATAATAGGTGCAGGATGAGTTCTTTATCACAGAAAGCCAGTATGAACAAGCAACTTATCCACTAGTGGTTAACCCTGAGCTAACAAAAAATGAGGTAATTGTTCTACCCCAATGTGAATCGTTCTGGATCTCCTTACACTAACTTTCCTGTGAACTTTGGTAGCAATTGTGCCATTGTAAGTTCTAGATCGATGGGGATATCTATTATCCCTAATAGTGTAACCAAGAGACTGATGGTTCATTCAAATCATTGTCTCATTTTGAAGCTTTTCCAGTGAGTTGAAATAACAGAAACAATTACTTAAGTTTTTAATTCAATTATAAAGACTTTACCATGAGCTCCTTGCCAGTCTGAATCTCAATTAAATTGGCTGAGATACTTTGGTGCATCTGCCTGGTGTGCGGGGTATAGGTGGCATCTTCAGGATCCTTCACCAAATTCACTCTCCAGAGATAAAACTTATTGCTTCCCACTTTATGTACTCACTAGATCCAGTAACTTTATCCATGCTTCATTGCCTTTATTTATCTCACAAAACAGTGAAGAATAAGTCATTAAATATCTACATTTCATACCCCATTATATAGTTAGGATATTTGTCTGTGCCCAAATCTCATGTTGAAATGTAATCCCCAGTGTTGGAGGTGGGTCCTGGTGGGAGGTGTCTGGATCATGCCCCTGAATGCCCCTGAATGGCTTGAGCTATTCCCTTGGTAATAACTGAGCTTTCACTCTGAGTTCACATGAGATCTGATTGTTGTAAAGTGTGCCCCCCATACTCTCTCCCTTGTTCCTGCTTTTGCCGTGTGATGTGCTTGTTGCCCCTTTGCCTTCTGCCATGATTGTAAGCTTCCTGAGGCCTCCTCAGAAGCTGAGCAGATGTTGGCACCATACTTCCTGTAAAGCATACAGAACCGTAAGCCAATTAAACCTATTTTCTTAAGAATTACCCAGCCTCTGGTGTTTCTTTATAGCAAGGCAAGAAAGGCCTAATACACCCTAAATTGTCAGCCAGCTTTTATATTTCTCATTTTCCATAAATCCACAAATTCTGGGTTGATGTTTTATAAGCAACCTTAAACCAGGAACATCCTGCTAAGAGCATTTCATAGATAAGGTATCTTCTTCTTTTAATACTATTAGTTCCTTTACGAGGAGGTTTAGTCATTATCTTTTCACAAGGAAATTCCACCAAATTCCCTGCTCTGCCTCACTCCAGCAACACCCCCATTTCTGTTTCCTCAGAAAGTAAGTGAATGGATTATAGGCCAGCTACTTTAACTCTTTTTCTCTCCAGTATTAAAAGAGATCACTTAACTGAAGGCACTTTTTTGTTGTTTTTGATCTTTTTGTTGTTTTGTTGTTGATCTTTGTTTTAATTTAAGATTTTCTTTTTTTACAAAGGGGAAACAGTTTATTTTCCTCTTATTTTTATAAAAATATTACCTACTCATTGTAAAATATCCAAGCCATACAAAAAGGTATAAGGAAGAAAAAAATCACCTGAAATTTCACTATGCAGTGATAACCTCTAGGTATGTAGGTTTTCCTCTCTCCATCCTATCCTCCCTCCCTTCCTATTATCTATCTGTCTATTTATCTATCATATTTATCAAAAAAAGTCAATAAATACACATGCATGGGGAAAAAACATAATATTAGAGAATGACATAAAACTAAAAGCAAAGTTCCTTTCTCTGTTCTTTTGCAGAGAAATTTCCTTTCTTTGTTCTTTGTTTAGATAATTCCTAAACAAGTTTTCCAGAGGTAAAATGTTTGTTTTCTCATTCAATTATTTACATCGATAACTCCAAATAACATGATTTTACTGATTTTTTCTGTGTTTATCAACTTTGAATATCATTGGTTGACTCCCAGCTATAGAGAGTAAAGATTTAGTTCACTCATTTACTTCCTATTTTTTTCCTTCCTATAGTTTTAATAATTATATTACTATTTTGATTTATATTTGTTACTTTCTAGCTATAAATATTTTTATATATGTTTTCAGATTTTTTTTCTTTTTTCATTATTACACTTTGAGTTCTGAGATACATATGCAGAACATGCAGGTTTGTTACATAGGTATATACGTGCCATGGTGGTTTGCTGCACCCATCAACTTGTCATCTACATTAGGTATTTCTTTGAATAGTGTCATATACTATACAAACACTGGTATAGTTACAAAATAAAATATTGTTAATTAAGCCACTCCATGGGAATGATAAAGGTCGAATTGACTTCCAAAGTATGGATCAAATAAGATAAAATAATATGTAATTCTGCCTCTGTTTTCTGTAAGTCAGTAGTGGCATTGGTTCACTTTTTCTCTTTAGCCTCCTCAGGAAAGAAGTACTCTGGGAGAATCCCTCTACATAAAACAGGAGAGATTAAGAGCTTTCTGAGTTTTCTGATGATTATTGTGATTGGGTAATTAGCACCAGAGAGGAATAATGTTAACAATGAAAAGTAGCTAGACACCACTTGAATGAAGAACAGGACTACAAGGCTTAGATGGGCAGCTACATGAGTCTAAGAGGAAAAAGATCTTAGAATCATAGTAAAGATCAGTTTAACAAACTAAAATCAGAAAAAATATAAAAAGCATTAAAAATTCCATGAGACTTTGCATAAGCCTACTGTAAGGTATTAAGAAGGAGTTTACCAACCCCATGGGAAACAAGAAAATAAAAAAAGAAGCAGTTTGATGCATTTTGGGGAAAGGCAAATACGAAATGAAAACCGATACAAAGAAGGAAAGCGTTTGTAAAACTATACCCATGAGAAACTAGGAATGCTAAAAATAAATAAAGAAGAGAAGACTTAATGACTTCTAAGATAATAATATATGTTATGATTATTAGAATTTACACAACTCCAGAGAGAACAGAGCCTAAGAAGTATCTTGAGAGGTTTAAAGAATAATGGGTGATAAAATCATTCTTAAGGGGAGATGTAGTTAAATACTAGAATGATAATATCATAGACTCTGCTTCAATGATACCGTTATAAAGTGGATTAAAATTCATGTACCATAATAGGAAGATCCTAAAATGAGACAGAAATAAACTATAAGTTCTCTCCGATTCTTATAACTTCATAATAATATCTCATGGAATTTCTAGTAAACTTCACTTTTAATGCTCATTAAATATAGGATACATTTTAATGTGTAATAACAGGCTTATGTATTTGGCCATTTATAATATTTGCTTTGTCAAAACTAAGTAAAATGGCAACAAATTTACTTTCTTAAATTCACTGTTTCAATATTATAAAAAGTCTTTTTTATTAATTGAATTCTATCCTTTAAATGCTGTAAATGTTCAGCTAAAAATGCCTCTGTAAAGGTTAAGTATGCTGGCCAGGTGCCATGGCTCCAGCCTGTAATCCCAGCACTTTGGGAGGCCCAGGCAGGCAGATCACTTGAGGTTAGGAGTTTGAGAACAGCCTGGCCAACATGGTGAAAACCTGTCTCTACAAAAAATACAAAAATTAGCTGGGTGTGGTGGCGGGCACCTGTAACCCCAGCTACTGGGGAGGCTGAGGCAGGAGAATCGCTTGAACCTGGGAAGCAGAGGTTATAGTGAGCTCAGATAGTGCAACTGCACTCCAGCCTGGGTGACAGAGAGAGACTCCACGTCAAAAAAAAAAAAAAAAGAAAAGAAAAAAGTTATCCTTAATATTACAGATCAACTTTAATGTGAATAAAATATAAAAATGTACTTAAATGGTTACATCATTATTTAAAAAAATATACTAAGTCAATGATGTTGCAAGAACAATTCAAAATAATCGTTCTGCATTTAATGATTATAAATGTTTTATGCTGTATAATTAAGTTTAATTTAGTATGTAAATGTTATTACTGAAATATTCTTTGGTACTTGAAATGAATTTAAGTAGGTATTCATATTCTGTGGAATATTCTAGTATTAGATATTTATTGAATTAAAGAGTTTATTTCCAAAGGATGGCTCTCCGTAAGTGAGTTTGCATCTGTTCAATTTGACACTAAAGGGAAAGGTTTAATTCAGAGCAGGATCATTCCTTGCGTTTAGATAATTAGGTGAGAACAAGATAAAATTTTGTAAGGTGTAGCTTTCACAACATAAGATCTGTTAATAGAGAAAGTAGGCAATTGTTCTATGCAAATAATAGACACAATGTGTTTTTATGTATCCTCTTTTTTAGTATTAAAATCACATTCAACATGTGATTATAGAGCTATGAGACTATAAAAATAAGTACTGAAATATCATTCAGAAAATTCACCTTGATAAGCCTATTCTAACCATGCTTCCATGACATGAAATATTTTGGCAACTCCAATTTAGGAACTGTTTTCAGAGACCGGATATGACTCATAAAAGAAAAACAGCCTCATTGCTTTATATTCACACTTTGCAAAGAAAAAGGGATAACATTTTTCTGTACAGAGTAGATATTATGGGGCAAGCTGAGAAATCATTCCACAAACTAAATTCAAAACAAGCACTAAAAATTAGTCATCTTCCAAGGTAACACCAGTTAGAAATGAGCCTCAGAGTGAGGAATGATGTAATGAAACGGATAGCTGGTCAAGATGATTTAAAAAATCTCCTCCAACCCTAAGATTGTTATTTTTCCTGATCCAGGATTCTGTCAAACTCCACCATACATATCAGTTATTCCTCCTCTGTAGATGCTTATGTACAAGTCACTATCATCCTTCTGCCACGTACACATGGTCCAGAGTAAAATCACTGCTTTAAAGTAAAACAACATTAACCTTCTGGTATGTGTGTTATGCAGGTGTGCACACAAGCGGCTGGACTAATGTTATTCTCTGACTGACCTCACATCAGCACAGATCAAGATGGAGAAATGAGTCTAAAGAAAACTTGCACAAAGAAACCGCTGGGATATTTAGGGGAGGATTGCAGGCATATGTCCTACCTACTACATGCACATTTTATACTCCATTTAGCAGAAAATACACTCTTCTTTAGTGTAATATACACTCTTGGGGCTTTTTCCGTTTTAGTTCACAACCTACATTATCCTCTACACAGATTTTTTATATCAATATTCTTCAAATAGCAATGATTTCTATGCCTTTTTATTTAAAAACACCACATATAGCAAGATATTAAAAACTAATATTTTATGTTTTATGAAGAGAGCTAAAATCTATTGTTACATTTTCCTGGCAAATGGCAACTGCCATTACTGTTTTTCTAAAGTGATACATCAGATTGTTTAACATATCATTAGTCCCAATATAAAAGAGGGAAAATTTTTGTAGTTAGACAATTTTTGTACCTTGTTTCTTGTGTCTAAAAATTCCATTTGCAAGTGTACAAAATTCTACTGAACAAGGATAATCAGTACAGATAATATCATCACTATAAACCAGGCAAAGTATACAAAGTACAAAACAACATGAGGTAAGATTGCCAGGTTTTTAATTTGTCTTTTCCAAGTAATAACATTGCTAATGCTTACCACACAATATCAAAGGTTGGTACTGCTTGGTCTCACTGCATTAAACATTTATAAATTTATTATTTAGTTCTTCAAACATTCATTTGTATTTTTTTACCTGAAATTATTATGCATTTAGCTTTTATTCATTTCAAAAAATTCTACTGCATTAGGTCTTCAAAGGGATTTCCAAAGTGTTCAATTACTTCTAACTGCGGCTTTTTTCTGGCTTTTTCTTTTTTTTGGAATAAAGCCAGGTTCCCAGTCTTTGCACTTTTACTCTTACTCTCTTAATCCACTTGTTCCAGGGCTTGTGAAAAGGGGTTTTCTTTCATGACTTCCCCAACAGTGAGGGTTCCTTTCTAGCTTTAAAAAATTCAAGCTTAAAAAAATTTAAACTGGCATCTTTATAATGCTGTAGCTTTTGCTCAGTGAGGAATCAAACCCTTTGAACAATGAATGCTTGTCTAAAGCAACTATTCATAGAAGTACTGCCTTCTGGGGAATGGGAAAAGTTTTTACCTACTGACAAACGGGAGTAGCATAACAGAATAGAACTGCACCCAACGCAAAGTGCCTTGTGTTTTCAGCTCTGAAATAAGGAGATCAGTTACAGCCCGTCTGCTATTGACCCATTACAAAAAGTAGAGTGCTGAAGAATATCAAACAAGATCAAGCAGCAGTCCAGATGAGATCATGTGTCTTCTTTTTAAATGTCTTGAATTTACAGATTTTAAAAATGTTTGGAAAGGCTGGAGGCTTGTCTGCATGTGTGAATTACAACTTGATGATGGAGTTTTAGAGAGTTGAGAGACAAAAAGGACAAATCTTGAGAAAATTGTCTAGTATATATAAATAGTTTTAGCACTTACTTCAAAAGTTAGTCTTATGTTATATCATTTAGGTATCAAAACTTCCTAAGGCCTCTGAAAAGAAGCCAAACCTCTTGATGTCTCTTATTGAGCTTTCTGCAACAGCAGGCTCCTATGCATAAGATTGCTCTTCATTCTGTGCTCACATTAATTTTCTGTAGCAAAAATTGTGGCACAGAATTTCCTTAATTCAGCATTTGGAAGCAATAGGTTTTAATCCAGCTTTAGGGAGTGGAGAGAGAGCAATTTAGAACTTTTAAAAAATAAGTTTATAAAATCAACATGCATAAATGATGGCCATTACTACTGCTGATAATGTTGAGTTTCTTAGGAGTGGCAATAAAAGTGCCTTAGCAATTCAGTTTCTATATTTCTTTCTGTTTCCTTATTATTCAGTGCCTGTGTCTGAAGCATATAGTCTACTGGGGCTTTCTCTCCTCCCTCTGCATTCCAGAATTGTCTGGTTTTCCACACTTTAGCACTTCCTAATGTTAGATATAAAATAAAGAAGTAGACACTCAAACTGCAATATTTTACCACTCTTACAGGTATTGAAGCATGAGAAAAATAAAAGGTTGATAGTAAAACATGAAATGTAGCTGTTGTCATCTATCCAACCTCTCTTTTATTATTATTATTATCCACAATTAAGAATTACCTACAGATGTCCCTTAATTTCTGATGGGATTATGTCCCAATAAACCCTTTATAAATTGAAAATATCATGAGTTAAAAATGCATTTAAACAACTAACCTACCAAACATTCTAGCTTGCTTAGCCAGAACACTTTTATTAGCCTAGAGTAGGCAAAATCATCTAACACAATGCCTATTTTATAATAAAGTATTGAATATCTCGTGTAAGTTATTGAACACTAAATGTGAAAAATAAAATTGTTGTGTGGGTACTTGCAGTACGGTTTCTACTGAATGCATATGCATGCATTTATGCCATCTTAAATTTAAAAATCCCAAGTCAAACCACCGTTAAGTCAGAGAGTGTATATTGTAAATATGTAAGACATAATTATTGTATTCAGTGGTTCATTAGATGACTAATTTTAAAAGCTTAGGTTTTTTTTTATTATTTTTCCTTTAAAGATGGAGTCTTGCTTTGTCATCCGGGCTGGAGTGCAGTGGTGCGACCATAGCTCTGCCTACTCGAACTCCTGGGCTCAAGCGATCCTCCTGCCTCATCCTCGCAAGCACCTGGGACTACAGGCACATGCCACCACACCCAGCTGAGAGCTTATTTTGTTGGATACTAGGTATATTTGCTTATATTAAGATTGTGTTTTCTTCTTTACTACTAATACCGTGACTGAATTAGTGATAGTCATGGAAAAAGGTCTTGCAACTTCCTGCATCTTTTATTGATCATGAGCAGTCTAGCAGAAGTTACATAAACAATTAATAAAAGAAAACTAAAAGCAGATATGCGTGTTTGTAGTACTGATTCTCCACCTGCCATTTTAATGTCCTTGGCAAAAGAAAAATATTTCTAGATCTCATATGTGTGACATTGCCATAGAGACTAACCAGATTCTATTTATCTTTTTCTACCCCACTCAATGGGAAATAAGGATATGTGGGTATTTGAAAAGTTGAAAGCAGATATTGATTATTATTTTAGTCTTAGACAAGATAGACTCCAAGGCAGAAAGCATTAAATTAGATACAAATTGTCATTTTATGCAGAAAAAGAGAATATGTAATGAAGGTATAACAAGCATGAAACTTCAAGCAGCAGCAGAGACTCAACATATCTAAAATATAAATTCTTTTTAACAAGTAGAACTTAAGCTAGATAGAAATAGAAGACTTCAAATGCAAGACTAAAATGCAAGACTTTGATATACTACTTCAAATATTATTTTGATATTTTGATAAACTGTTTCAACATAGAAGACAAATAATAAATTATATTAGAAATAGAATAACTGTACACTAAACTTTATGTAATAGAGTGGCAAATTTCTTTTCAAATATCTAGAGTCTGGCCAGGGTCAGTGGCTCACACCTTTAATCCCAGCACTTTGGGAGGCCAAGGCAGACAGATCACCTGAGGCCTGGAGTTTGAGACTAGCCTGGCCAACATGGCAAAACCCCATCTCTAGGAAAAAAAAAAATAAAGACAGAAATAAAAAACAAAAACAAAAAACAATTATCTATAGTCTGTGTAATTGAAAACAGACCACACCACAAAGAAATAACCTGTACAACAAACCCCCATGATACATGTTTACCCAGGTAACAAGCCTGCACATTTACCCTTGAACAAAGAAGTTAAAAAAAAAAAAAAGGAAAAAAATGAGAATTTTTAAAAATCTAAATAAATTACCAAAGCAGAAATTGCATATACTAAATATAATCTTTGACAAAGATACACTAAAATTTGAAATTAACTTAATGGTTTTCAAACAGGAAAAACGTAAAGAAAAAAAAAACAAACCCCAAACAGCCATTAACTCGAGATTTAAATTATTATCCTAGTTATTGGGTCAAATAAAAATTAAAAGTATGGTCACATGTATTCATAAATTACTGAGCAGAAGGATGCTGCACATCAAAATTATATCACATCACTAAAGCTATATGCGAAGGTAAATGTGTAACATTAAATGCTTTCATTATTAAATAAGAATGAAAAATCAATGCTCTAAGCAGACCACTCATAATTTATAAATCAATTAATCAGAAGGAAAAAAATACAGTATTAAATAAGAGCAGAATTTAATGAATTTGGAAATATTAAACAATATCTTCATATTTTTCATGTTTGTTGGTGTGACCAATAAAACAATGTATTTGATTACTAAATCAAGGGGCATACGTTTTGATATAATGAAAATTAATTTAAAGAATCCTTGGAAATCTAATGAAGAAAAGAGAATCACAAACACGAAATCAGAAAGGATAAAAATGAAAATGACCACTAATATTTCTTCAGTATGTAATATGTGTCAGGCACTCTTATAAGAACATTACCTATATTATTACATTTAATCCTCACTTTTAAACCTTGTGATATATGCACTATTTTTTTCTCACTCTTTCAGACATACGAAGCACTGAAATACAAAGGGATTAGGACTGCAAACAAGTTTATAATGTAATATGTGGTTAGGGCTCTTCCATGTGCTGACATCAATATTTTTGCCTAAACTTCCAACTTCAAGTATGGTGGATTGTTTCACTTTTGAATCTATTTGCTGCATTGCATTATGATATTCATTGATTTCATGTTTTATAACCTTTGTTTTTAATTTTGATGGTCATGTGCATTTTCCTTTTATTTAGATTGTAAATCCTTTAAGTGCAGAAGGATTTTTCTTTTCTTTTATCTTTGTAGTCAGAAGATTTAGCAGAGTGTTTGGATCAAAAATTGCTGACTTAAATACATGAGTGAGTAAATAAATGAATTCTATAGAGCATATTTCACATTACACACTACCATGTGGACTTGGTCTTGGGGTAAAAGTGCCCAATACTATAGTAAACAGCTGTTATATTGTATGGTCCATAAGGACCAACACTATATCTGTCTCTTTCATTTTTGTTATAACCCCAGCACTGGGCACAATACCCAGCTCAGAGTAAAGACTTAGTAAAGAAGAGTTGATTGAAGGACTGAATGGATCTGTCCCCTCATCTTGACTTAAAAGGACAAAATCCCTGGGCCAAAAAGACCTTAAGAAATATGGTCATTTGATGAAACTGACCCTGAAACAGCTGAAGATTTAGTTTTCTTGTCATCTCACTCACCACAACAACATTCTATTGCAACACCTTATGATATCCTGTGCTTTATTTAGCACGATTAAACAGTTAGAAGTATGTGTGATTTACCTGATTTATTTATTTATGTCTCATATTTATTTATTTATCTTATGTCTCATATCGTATTATGTTCACGAATATAATTTCACAATTTCCCTAAACCAAAAATTTAAAACTATAAATAAATATTTTATACAATTTATCCGACTAGTTTAGCCAAGCAAATACTGAATAGCTTTCCATAAGAACCTTGCAAAATTGCTAAAAAAACATATAACACATGATATTTTGGCCAGTGCTGCAATGATTATTTATTTAAATATGTTTGTTAATAAATTTATTTATTTATTTAGAGATGGAGTCTCGCTCTGTTGCCCAGGCTGGAGTGGAGTGGTGGGATCTCAGCTCACTGCAAGCTCCGCCTCCCAGGTTCACACCATTCTCCTGCCTCAGCCTCCCGAGTAGCTGGGACTACAGGCCGCCCGCCACCACGCCTGGCTAATTTTTTTGTATTTTTAGTAGAGACGGGGTTTCACCGTGCTAGCCAGGATGGTCTCCATCTCCTGACCTCGTGATCCACCCACCTCGGCCTCCCGAAGTGCTGGGATTACAGGCGTGAGCCACCGTGCTGGGCCTATAAATTTATTTTCTTAAGTTTAAATGGTTCAGGCTCAAGTTCAGTTGTTGGAGTTTTTTTTCATTGAAAATAGAAAGACTTCCTTCTTCCATTTAATGTAGTCATAGTTCTAATAGTACTTTGGATACAATAGCTTTAAAGTTTCTAAATTACAAAAGTAAGTGAAATGACCAAATGAACTAAAAAATGCCTCGCTTTAATGCTTCTTAGACATGTAAAATCCTAAAAATCTAAAATAACCCTTAAGAATACGTATAAAATTATTTGATTTTATTGTGATGAAAATAAGAATTATTTTGACATCTTTCTCAGTAGACCAGGATAAAGGCTTGCTAATTAATCTGATTCGGTACTTGCATTCAAAAGAATTTAAAAATTACTTTCCTTTTGGTATATTTTCAGTGATGATTGGGCTTTGTGGTGTGCATGGCTGGATGGTGACTGACTGAAGACAGAAAAAAAAACAGTAAGGTGAAGACACAATATTATTTTCAAGACTTTATTTTTATATTTTAAATTTTTTGATCTTATTAAATATTTACTTGCTTTCTAAGTTTTCCCTTCTATTCTTCTCTCCACACCACCTTCATGAAGAAAAGTTGACAAATATTTTTTTCAGATTTTTTTCTTAATGTTTCAAAAAGTATCTTGATTAGTAAAACAGCCAAAAAACTAGAAACTTTTCATTATAGTGTAGTCATTTCCCCAACATCTTTCTGGCACTTGGCATCTGAGTATCTGTAGTGAAGCCAAGTTAGTTCCATTGGAAAATTCTCTGATGTTCTCCTTCCTAATCCTATTTTATTTGAGCCACAACCTGGCCAGGTTAGGGAGCACATGAGATTTGGCTTTCCAACTTTCTTTTTGTTTCTGCCTTGACTTAATCAATTGGGAGTTGAGGAAAAGAAACTGTGCTTAATGAATAACAGAAATCGCTAAATACTTGGAACCTTGTGATGCATTTTCCAAGAAGCTATGGGGTGAAAGACTTAGGGAATACAATGCAGGGAACTCAGCAGAGAATAAATATCATGGAAAGAAAGAGTGACAATAGTGGCCAGACATTTCAGTTCTTTTTAGTAACACTTTCTGATATGGTTTGACTGTGTCCCCACTCAAATGTCACCTGGAATTATAATTTCCATAATCCCTATGTATTGTGGGAGGGACTGAGTGAGAAGTAATTGAATCTTGGGGGCAGTCACCCACATGCTGCTCTTCTCATGATAGTGAGTGAGTTCTCATGAGATCTGATGGTTTTATAAGGGGTTTTTCCCCCTTTTGCTCAGCACTTCTCCTTCCTTCCATCATGTGAAGAAGGATGTGTTTGCTTCCCCTTCCACCATGATTGTAAGTTTCCTAAGGCCTCCTCAGCCATACAGAACTGTGAATCAATTAAACTTCTTTTCCTTATAAATTACCCAGTCTTGGGTATTTCTTCATAGCAGCTTAAGAAGGAACTAATATACTTCCCAATCCAACCACAATTCCCAAAGACTGTGGAAAACCAACAGTCCTTTTCCAGAGACATCAAGTGGGTCTGGATGCTTGCTCTTTACCACCAGAATTCTAATTCAAGGAATTAGATTCCTTGTATTTAATCATGTATTTTATATGTAATATTTTTATTATATTTACTCATGTATTTAATATATAATATTGATTTGCAAATCAGGTATTTAATCATGTATTTAATATATAATATTGATTTGCAAATTTCCAGTTTACTAATTTTACTATTATTTTATAGTTTTATTTATTACTTATTTTTTTTAGAGATGGGGTCTTGCTCTGTTGCCAAGGCTGGAGTGCAGTGGCACAATCTCAGCTCACTGCAATCTTGACTTCCTGGGCTCAAACAATCCTCCCACCTCTGTCTCTTGAGTAGCTGGGAGCACAGGCACACACCACGATGCCCAGCAAATTTTCTTCATTTTTTTTGTAGAGCTGGGGTCTCACTATGTTGTCCAAGCTGGTTTTGAACTCTTGGCTACAAGCAATCCTCTCACCTCAGCATCTAAATGCTGAGATTATGGACGTAAACCACCATGCCTGGCCTATTTTATTGTTTTCAAAAAGAATTTCAAGTCAGTCATGTAACAGTATGTATATCATCAAGAATCAAGTTTTTAAAAATCCTTTATTACTATTTCATAGGGTAAAAATGAAAAAGAGACATGATAATATAGTGCCCTATAACAGCATGCCCCACAAAGGCCAGGCATGTAAATTAGGTATAGTATATAGCATATAATGTAACCTAAAATAATGTTTAGACATTTTTTTTTCAGAGCTGAGAATTGGCAATATTTACGACTCATTTTTTTCACATTCCACGTGGAATTTAATCTCTTCACATTAGATAATCCAAAAATTATGTGAAGAAATTGCCGCAACACACACACAGAGAGAGAGAGAGAGAGAGACATGATCCACTCCACAAATGCCTGGACAATATATGCACACATTGCTCAGTTGATCTGAAATAGCAATGTGGTCTTACATTATTAAGTGTTTTTATTACCATATAATGTGTTACGTTAAGTAATTAGAAGTAGTTGTCAAAATAAATTAAGTAAACTGCATTGTAATGTAAAAAGAAAAAGAAAAAGAGACTTGACAGCTACATATCCCTCCATCATCCCTAAATGAATTAAAAGACTCTGAGGTAATCTTTCTAAGCAGTTCCTTACTGAGATTAACATTAAAAAATAATCTGTATAATCAAAATGCAATTATAGGATATCTCTGAGATCAATGCTACTTAAAGTGTGGTATGTAAACTATTTATTTCCAAGTCCCATTGAGATTATTTCAGAAAGAGAGGATAGGCATTTAAATACTTTTAAAGCAATTTGACAAGAGCAAGATATCCAACTGTGTGGTTTTGTATTTCACCAAAATATCAGTTGGTAATGAATTGAGAGGAAAACAACTCTTCTGTTAGAATCACTTGAAAAGCACTGGGTTAGATAATGAAGAGAGCAGTTGCTCATGACTGAAAAACTAAACTACAAACTAAACAGGCATTGCATTTTTAATTAAATGGAATGATGGTAAACAGAACCCTATTTCTGTTCAAAATTTTTAAAATGGTGATTTGAACATCTTAAAGTATTGAATTTTAACTCAAATTAGGTTGGAGTAAACACAGAGACAGACTGATGGGTGTGTGACCTGTGCATTTACACAGGTCCCTGCTCTCAGAAGGGTCCTACACTTCATTGAATACTCTGCTGCTGCCATCTTGAAATTCTTAATAACTGTATCTTTTAAAATGTGTTTTGAAATCTAGTGTGGTGATGGAGCACGCATATGAGCAGAGGAGAGATGTGAAATGCATATAGGCACCCATTCCTTGCCACCCTATTTGCACATGACCTTTGAGATGCCTTGTGAGCAGAGAATTCTGGTAGACCCACTTCTACAAAGTGGGTTATTTTATTTTTCAGTTTTCTAATTTTTAAGATGAGGATTATATCTGCCCCATAGAATGATTATGAGGAATAAGTGACAGCATATTTTACGCTGCCTGACACATAGTAACTATTTAGTCCACGTTAGCTAATCCCATATATCACAAACTTCACCCTTTCACTATCATCTTGTTATAATTATTCCAAATTCTGGTTTTCTCTTTTCTGTGAATGAAAATAACAGAGATGCTCAAAACACAAAAGAAATAATTAAGATAAGCAAAACAGAGTTTAAAGAGGAAGAAAAGTCAAAACTCTTGTCCAATTTGTATTTCTCACTCCAGAGGCTGTAAATTTTGGGGCCAACATGGGCGTCTGGTAGATCTCTCATTTATTCTCAAGCTAATACAAATGGATGAGTATTAAAACCAACCACCTCTCTTCAAACCTCTCTCTGATAGTTTACCTTGGCCTTGGGCTTTGAAACAGGATGGCCTCATATGAGATGTGGAAGATGTAAGAAAGAGTTGTTTACCCACTCAAGAAGGACAGTACTGAGATATACTTCCTTTATTAGAATGAGATATGTAAATTGTGTATAAATGTTTTTAGTCTTCAATTTAAACACTGAATTTTATCAGTGAGCAGCATGTGTTTTGGCATTCTGATGATTGACATCCCAGGAGACTGAATGTTGCTAGCTTGCATAATTCTTAGAAAGAGACTCCAGAAAAGCAGCCTGAGAACTAAGGATTCCAGAGGACAGCCCCCAGAAGGCTACAACCTTGGAAGGAAGAGATGATTTGATGACTCTATGTCCCCCTCTACTTTCTATCCATTACTTTCTGACTTAGACCAATCAAACCCTTACTTCAAGAGGACTCATTCCATAATTTTCCCTTGTCTTTTCATATTTATAAGTAGTATTTAATATGTGTCAGGCACTATTCAAATAACTTTACGTGTAGGAACTCACAACAAAACTATGAAGAAAACACTTTTATTATTATAACTATCCAAGAAGAAAGGACAGTGAGGCACAGTGAGAGTAAATAATTTCCTGAAGGTTACCCAAGTAGAAGGTAGCAGAATCAGAATTCAAATGCAGACAAGCTGACTATAGCATTCTTGCTCTTCCACGCCTGGTTTTACTGCAGATGCACCACTCAGGAAAATCAGACTTTGAATCAGCTCCAATTGTACTTGGTCAGTTCCCCCTCTCATTTCCCACAACTGGCACTTAGGACGTGTCCAGGAACATTTGATGAATCAGTGAGCACATGCTAATCAAAGCATCCAGTGCAGATCTCTTTTCTGCGCTTCCATTCCATGAGGATACACTCATCTCCTCCCATATGTAGCATTAAGTATCATAGGAACTTAAATCAATATGACAATACGAATTCACTATCAATTATTCTCTCCTTCTAGCCCCAACTTCATGAATGGGAGTACCATTTATCCTTTTGTCCAATTTGGAAACCTTGCTTCTCTTTGTCAATCCTTCCTTACATCTTACACAGGAAAGTTCTCTTCTCAAGCTACAAACACTTCCCATTGAGTAACAGTGGTAGGCATGTAATGATTTCCAATGTTACTGCTCACTTTCATCAAATTTATCTCCGTAGCACTGATCATTCCACTTACCCACTCTGACAGGCAGAATGAACCCCCCCATCCCCCAGAAGATGTCTGGGTGGGAATCCCTGAAAGCTGTGAATGTGTTACCTTATATGGCTAAAGAGACTTTGCAGATATGACTAAGTTAAAAACCTTAAGATCAAGTGATATCCTGGATTTTCTGGAAGGCCCAATATATTCACACGGGTCTCTAAAAATAGAGACCCTTTACTTGCTGTGGTCAGAGGAACGTATCTATAGAAGAAGGGTCAGGGCAATGAAACTTGCTAACTTTGAAAAATGGAGGGAGAACCATGAGCCAAAGAATGCAGGCAGCGTCTAGAAGATAGAAAAGTCAAGAAAACAAATTATCCTCAAAAGCTTCTAGAAAGAGATAAAACTCTGCTAACATCTTGGTTTATCCCAGTAAGACCTGAGTTGGACTTCTGACTTAGAGAACTTAAGATATAAGCTTACCTTGCTTTAAGCTACCAAGTTTCTGGCAATTTGTTATAGCAGGAATAGAAAACTAATACATCCTCTATGAATCATCTACTGATGCCCTAGAGATTTCAAGATTTTCTCACATAGTACCTATGTTTGTTTTTGTTTTTCTATCGTAACCCTTGTTTTATTTTCATAGTGGTGTCAGGGGCTAGAGTAGGGAAGTCAGGGAGACTGGAAGATAGTGATGCTCCTGCCATCTGTACTTGAGAAATGCATTTCCTTTCTGAAACTAAAATCACAAAGTACATATACAATGAATGTAATTAGCTATCTCAGGAACAAAACCAAAATTTTGGTTTTTAAGTGTATGAAGTAAGATTTGTGAAATATCCACAATTCTTATTGAAGTAATTTGTCAGCAATCTCAAGAAGAAAGAAACAAGATTGCAACTCAGAAAACAGAAATTGTAACAATTGTACTTTACTTCAGGAAAAAAGAAAACTATTTTGTAACTAAATGTATACCTAGAAGCAGAGGCAAATGTCCTGTGAAGCCAATGAAGCTTAAATATAGCTATTTTCGTGGCTCCTGAGAGAGGTCTGAGAGGGTCACACATACTTACAAAATCTGCATAACTGAGGCATTTCTACTGTAAGTGGATAACACTACCGGTTCTTACCATTTCTCCATAACATTTTCCTTTCCATTCGGTGACACTGTGAGGACATGTTGTATTTGTAATTTCCTATTCTTCAATGGGGCTCCAAACCATATGAGCTTCAGGTCATATAAAACTTGGATTCTGCTCTGTTTAATGAAAAGTGAAGATCAAATAGAGCTTGGATTTGCCATGTAAGCATGGTAGAAAGGAGAAAGTGTACAGTTTCAGAGACAAAGTTTTCTAGTCACTAGGGTGTATTGCATTATTAAGGAGATGTTCTTTTGGATGCCACTAAACTCAAAATACGTGATTAATATCTGTCACTCTGATAATTTTTTCAAATGTAGCATTCCTTTAGAGGAAAGCACAAAGTGCTGACAACACTTCCAAGATTGAATAAAAATGGTCTTTTCCACTGTAAAATAATATTTTGGAATTTTGGAACAGATGTACATATATGATAGATAAAACACATATCTTCATTAATCACTTGCCATGTTGCCAGAATTTGTGGGAGCAGCAGTGAAGAAGATGGGCTCTCTTCTCTTACAAAACTTGTATGTTTATATGTGGGAAGGAGGCATGAAATACACAAGTTAACAAATAAGTGAAGAAAATCATTATTCATAGAGTTAGGGTGAAGGCCTTCAGGATGCGTGGTAAGTCCAAGCTTCTTTGAAGCAATGGCATTTGAGTAGAAACTTAGAAAGGAAGGAGCCTTTCTTGCAGAGATATCTGAATGGACAGTTTAAGGCAGAGGGAGCAACAAGTTCCAAAAACCTTAGAGTCATGTTATATGGAGTTGTAGGTTAATATTTTTCAAATTGGTCTGTGATCAATTTGTTGGCCTTGAAATCAATTCATTGACATGCAACAGTTTTCTTAAATGAAATAGAACAGAAAGAATAAGAAAAATCAAAGTGAAATGCATACGTTCAGAAAATAATTTTCATAAAATGATTGCTTCAGGGGTGTGTGTGTGTGTGTGTGTGTGTGTGTGTGTGTGTGTGTGAATATCTGTGTATTGGGTCATGGTATATAAACATTATTTCCCCTTTTGGGTCCTAGTTAAAAAAAAAAAAAAAAACGACTTTGAAAGACACTGTTGTAGAGCTTATCAATGGATCTGAATACTATTCCACATGAAATTAGACACTGAAGGAATCTTTTAAGCCACATATATACACACAAAGAAAGAATGTGAGCTGCTCAAAAGCTGATCTACCGATTTACTCTCATTTCTTTAGCAAGTTCAGATTGATGCATTTGGAAAGCTGAAAATTATACCCTAGCTCACGGTGCATTTTATACCTGGGTGGCCTCTTTGAGGTTCAACTAGCCGTCCTCCTCCTGGAGGCACCCATACTGCGTTAAGCTGCCTTGGGCAAACTGCAAAAAAGTACCTGCCAGGAATGGGCAAACTGCGAAAGGAGATGCCTCCTCTGAAGTCTTGCAGCATGGTGATAACTTCCCCAGGGTGACCAGGCCACAAAGCTTGGCTTACATCTCAAGCTGAGTTTCAGCCCCAGCTATTCCCATCCAAGCACCCTTTCCTTTCCAGGAACTACACAGTCATGTGCAGGGGCTACTCCCCCACTTCCTCTGCTTTGTGCCTCACCAGTCAAATTTCAATAGTATTTGCTATCTTGGATGACAATTGCTTACTTGTCAGTCTTGGGATACTTAGGTAATTTAAACACTTAACATAGCGTCTGGTTTAAAATTCATTTTTTAATAAAGAGAGTCATTGAAAATTATCTAGGAATCAACAAAATGGTTATATTAGATGATAATGTCAGAAACTAGATGTATGTGGCACATGGAACAACATAAAACAAAATCTAGCTGGGATAGCATATGAGAGTCTGGCCAAATTTTGTCTGGCACTTTGAGAGTTTCTCTTATTCTCTTATACTTCAACTTGTTTATTTCAGCTCTTGCTTTTCTCTAATACCCAGTTTTCTTTCTTCTGGTCTTATTGTTGCTTGTTCTTTAGCTCCTGCTCTGACATTTCCCCCAGTCATTTTATTCCAGCATTATTTGCCCTTGCTTGCCAATTCTCATCTCTGGGTTTGCCCCCTCAGTATAATGGTGGATCAATCAATTTGGCCCATCTTGTCCTGCTGAAGGATTCATCTGTGGCATGTTTAACTCCCTAAATCCTGACATTCTCCTGTTCATTGAGCCTGGCCAATCTCCACCCCTTTCACTGTCACCCAAATTAGATTGACTCCCAATATTATACCTAACTTTAGCAAATGAAATCAGTCGCCTGGCATATCAAGCATTTTGAAATTTTTATATGACGGGTAGAACATATAAGGCTGTATGTATCCGCAGTAATTAATGTTAAAATAAATAGTGTAAATTCACTTACACTAAGCCTGTCATCATTACTTAATTAAAATGATTAATTTATACAGTACTGTCAAACCTAGTATAATAAAAGATTACTTAAAATTCATATGGCTCATTGAATATGATAATTAGGGAATTAAAAAGAGTATTTATAAAAACTAATTTTTATTATGAAGACTTAGCACAGATTGTGGCTCTAAATAATGTAATTTCAGCTGTGTTTAAATCAGGGGAAAAAAAGCATAGAACAAACTGTTGATCAAGATTCCAGTTTCTAGTCTAAGAGTTTCAATTATTACTGGTTTGCTGGTTTGGAGATTCTGTGTCAATACAGATATCAAATAATATAAGAAGAAAATAAGTCACATATTTGATTCAGTAGCACTGCTAAAAAATACAATTTGTTTGTTTGTATGTTTTGTGTTTACTTTAGTTTACCAGGCATGGCAGAGCCTTTCAAAGGATATGGATTTTTGGAATATTTCCACTCAAATCTGAGCAATTGCAAATTCAAATGGGTCTGCTATTTTGTTCTGTCTCTTTGTGCCAACAAAAGTTAAATGATTAAATTCTGAAATTTAAATGAAGAGTCAGTCAGGTTTAAGGACAATTATTTAGGTCATGCTATCTTTGCTCAAGGAATCACTCTTTCAATTTAGGGGCAAATTATAGGTAATGGAAAAATCACCAAGAATAAAGGCTTTCATTTGTACACATATGTATTAATTTTTTTGAATGTGGGACATGTGCAAAAATTTTGTCAGTTATAATGCCTATGGTATTTTTGTTCTTTCATCTCACAGCCACTTACCCAAATACACATGTAAATACAGTTACTGTTACATATATTTTAAATCAAGCATTACTTTGGAAAGTGTGTCCCTGAGCCAAAGTGATGCTAAGGCCAAAAAAATCAAATAAAGTCAAAGACCACAAGGTGGTTCAATGTGGCTGAAACCTGAACTTGTAAAGACTAGCAACTGTTGATGAGATTTGATCTGATCAGATAGCAATGTGTTGGTTTTTAAAAGATTATTATTTTACTGATACTGATTTTCCTATTCTCTTTTCCATTAGAAAACGTCTTTCCAGCTTCCTATTTTACACTCTTTTAAAATAATTTCATGAATATAAGAGAGTCAAGTGTCAGAAGAGGCACCCTGGAGACGGTCTGACTTACATCCTTCGAGATTACAAAAAGCCCCCCTGTGGGAGCATTCTTTCCAACTATTAAACAATAATATGCTATTCAAAGAAGATTAATCATTCACAGCAATTGTGCTCTTGAATAACTAATGATTATAATTGTGTTAATTTTCTTCAATGAAAAGTTAACTGTGTAAGACATTTAATAATTTACTTCTAGTATAAATCAACAGTTCTCAGATTTGGGGATTTTATAGACAGAAAATGTTCAAATAAAATAATAATGACATTTTCCCAGTAAGAGCAGTAAAACAATTCAACAAAACCAACCAACCAAACAAATAGGTATGACTGCCATCTATTGTAACTATAACTTAACAAAAACAATGTCATTTGACATCAAATAATGTATAACAGTTATAACCTTAGAATAAACAACAATCGTCCAGGCGCGGTGGCTCATGCCTGTAATCCCAGCACTTTGGGAGGCCGAGGATCAGGAGGTCAGGAGATCAAGACCATCCTGGCTAACACAGTGAAACCCCATCTCTACTAAAAATACAAAAAATTAGCCGGGCGTGTTGGTGGGCGCCTGTAGTCCCAGCTACTCGGGAGGCTGAGGCAGGAGAATGGCGTGAACCCGGGAGGCGGAGCTTGCAGTGAGCCGAGATTGCGCCACTGCACTCCAGCCTGGGCGACAGAGTGAAACAAAAAAAAAAAAAAAGAAAGAAAAGAAAAGAATAAACAACAATCCTGTGAATTGATCAAATCTAAATTTATGTAATACTCACCACGGGTAAAATGTATTTTATTTTGCCACACTCATAAAAATTTAGTCAAGAAACACATTGGTCCAGAGACTGATGTCAGATAACCACCATTATAGAGGTTTTTAAATGCTAAGTACATATTTTATCGGCACAAAGGGAGCTTAATAAATTAAGTCTTAATAATTACCTGCTCTAAACTCTAATTTTCTTATGTGTGAAATGAACAGAATAATGGGAACTATCTCATGGAGGTATTGTGAGAATTCAATGGGTTAATACATCTGTAAAACTCAATGGACTAATACACTTAAACCCAGCGGGCTAATACAAGACCAAAAAAGGAGGGTATGGGGCTTCATTGTATCTAAGATTTGATTCATCCCTAGGATATCCATCTTTCAAGTCTACATTAAATAACTAAAAAAAAAGTTGTAAAATATTGATCTCTAGTTTATAATATGCATGCTGGAGTATAGAGGGAAGTGTACTGCAATTTACTATGCATAATAAATGAATTTACAGGAATAATTAGATGTGTATTCCAGCACACAACAAATGTAATATAATGGTAGTTACAGAATTTAGGTAGTGGGCACATTTTAAATGCTTTTAAATTTTCCATGTGTTTTAAATTTTTAATAATAAAATTGAAAAACTGGAAAACTATCTACTACTTGTTCACCAAGAAAAAAATAGTTAAAATAGGAAGCAACAAAATGCAGACATTGTTTCTAACACTTATCTGGGAATTCCCATGGTTATATTTAAGGTTAGGATTTCTGCTGCTTGCCTCCATGTCCATAGTTGCTAGTTGTGATGGTGCCCCTATAGACATAATCATGCTTGCCCAGAGGCTGTGGGAGGCTCTGGTGACTGCAGGCACAGCTTGGCATCCAGTTCTCACTGACCTGACCAGGATGAACCTAGGGCTGTTGGGGTGGTGGGGGAGTGAACTGAGCAGAGAGTCTGGAAATAACTGAAAGTTATAGGATGGTTTCTATTCCAGAGGCAAGTACTTGAAAATAACATTGGTACAATTTGATGATAAAGTTCAGGAGAAAAGCGTCATTAGTTGCAAAAACATGAGAGAGAACAAAAATGTGCTCACTACATAACTTACTACAAAACACTTGTTCTAGTAGTTTTATTCCGTGTTTAAAAAAAGTATTTTTATGTGTGTGTATAGACATATATATGTACGTGTGTGTGTATATATATAGATTTATATTTTGAAATAATGACTCTGTAAAAAAACAAAATGTTTTTATGAGATGGTGCTATTTTTCATAATTCTATGATCTCTTTATAATTTCCAACAAAACAAAGCTAAGATTTTTTTAAAGTATTTGCAACCTGTGTTTGAGATATGTTATGGCAATTAAAACCCAAAGAATAACTCCATGTGAAAGCAGAGCAGGCCTTCGTCGGAATGACTCTAATATCACCAGGAAATAACTATTATTTCCGAAATAAAGAAAAATACTTCAGATGTCTAAATAAACCAATTAAAAAAAAAGAAAGTCAATTGTATAAATATTTGGCATTCTGTAGAAAAGTTTGAGATGTTTTAGTGACATGTCTTCTCCTGGAGTCCAACTGTTATTACTTCTCAGAAGGCTCTCAAAATATGAAATACACCTGTATAGTCATTACTTTCCTAAGCATAAATAATAAAATGAAGATCAATTTCAGGCAAAATAAATTCTGCTTTAATCACGTGGATATTTCCAGTAAATCTTTCTTGTTCTTAATTATTCAGATAATAATTGTAATTCTATTATTTCTGTATTAGAACAATAACAGAAAAAATACTACCCTTCAATAATATTTTTCCATAAAAGGGTTAGGCCATAACAAGAGGAGACTCATTGGGATTAACAGGAGGCAGAAATGGTGACTGTAGATATATCAACAGATTGTTTAATGTCCTAAATAGAAATTCAACAAGAGAAAATAAAAACACTTAGATCAAAGAATTTTGGAGCTGGAAATGCCCTTAGACATATGCTTTTATGAAGGAAAAACTAATGTCCAGAACAGCTAAATGTATCACCTCACAAGTCCATTTCAGGGCCAGTTAAAGGGCAGTCAGCTGGTTTTGTAAAATTTCTCCATACCACACTGCCAGTAGCTCTAAAAGGCTGCCATTATTTTCCTGCATAGAAACGGGATGTTGGAAGGAAATCCGTATATAAAATCATTTACCTTAATATGGGTAGATGTCTGTTTACATTCAGGGAACAGTAAAAGATTACATTTAATTTTGAATTATTTACACAAAGCTTATGAAATTTACATGTAAGTTATAAATCATGTATTCTACCAAGCACAATAGGGAAGAATTTGAGTAATAGAAAATCCATCACTCTGATTTTCTTGGCTTCAGAACACTTAAATAAGAATCAATACATAAAATATCTTATTGTGTATCAGGCATTCTGCTGGCTGCTTCGTGGACACATAAACCCTGTCACCAAGAAGTTGGCAGACTACTAGATGGGGAAGATACTGATGTGTAAATACATGTACAAAGTTATGTTTTGCAAGATGGGTCACAGGAGAGAAAAACTGGGGAAAGGCATAAACCGGGAGGGACACCAGCCCAGCCTAGAGAAGAAGCAGAACGAATAAGAGATGGGGCAGCTGATGTTGAGGAAAGGCGGCGGGCAGTCACAGGTAAAGACACATGTAGGCTCAAATCTCAGAATTCTAGTGCATCAATTCCTCTTCCTTTCCCACCCTCTCATTAAACCCTTTAAATAGTAGTAAAAAAAAAAAAAAACAAAAGTGTTAAAAAGGCCAAGTACAAAGAAACTGCTATAACATCAACTTCAACAAACTTGGCCATTTTCCAGTGTCTTGGTGAATGTTACCACTAAGCCGAATCCAGGGATTCATCCTAGATTGCTCCTTGGCCTTCAATGCCCACATTCCATCATTCAAGCTCTAATAATGCTACCTCCAAAACAGGTACCTTTTTACATAGATTCCTCTCTATCCACACTGCACTGTTCTTGCCCTCCTCATCTCTTCCTTTTGAACTGTGGTATCTGGGTTTAGTCACTCTAACCCTCTACTCCATTGCCTGCATACTACAGAGTAGGATCACCGGATCACCGACAAAATAAAATGCCGGCTCAATTGCCTGTCGTGAAAGGTATTTTGTGATCTGATCCTTCTGAATGTCACATGACCTCCTACTTCTTCCTTCTCTTTTCTACTTCCAACTTTATTCTCCAAGAGTATCAAAGATTGCTACTTCTAGGAATGTGCCATGGTTTTGCACTCTTGTGCCTTTTCACTTGTGGAAACTAGGTAATAGGCAGTGCTCTTTTTAGACCACATGACTGCACTAGTGAGTTGATGGATAAATAAATGAATTTATTGTAGGCCTGGGTTGAAATTTTCAGTGCCTCAAATAGAATGTGTTTTGTTCTTCTAAATAGTTCTCAACTAGATGGACCATTTAAACAACTAAGCACTGGCACTTGGTTAGGCAGTGGGATAACAAAGACAATCACTTATAATCACTGCAAACAATATAGCATTTAATATTCAGAACAAGTCAGAAATTTAAAAATTTTATATAATGTCATAGGTCACATACATGGTATGATAAATTAATTATTGCTACTTAACATGTAATGAGAGCCTAATAAATACTCGAAACAAGAAGGAAAGAAAGTAAAAAAGCAAGCAAGAAAGAGAAGGAAAGTGACAGAAAAAAAATAGTTTGAATTTAAAGTCCAAGAGATATGGGCTTCTAACATATTTTAAGCCGAGAAAGTCTTGCAGAAACACTTTATAAGAAAACTCCACATGGAAAGGAAGTATTTATTCATTTCATTACATCTACACAACTTACTGCTCATTGCTAAATGCTTGGACTCTTGTAGGTGAAGGAGACATAGTAAAGAACAAGATAGATAAGGTCTCTGTCCTCTGCTATCTTACTGCTAGCAGAGAAGATAGATAATAAGCAACAAGAGAGATTTTCAGATGGTATAAATAATAGGAAAGTACAAGTTTGGCTACTTATAATAGGGTGACTGAGGCAGCCCCTGTGAGGAGGAGGTAATGCTTGAGTTGAGACCTGGATAAATGAAGAGCAATCCAGGCACAAAAAAATCACATGCACAGGCCCTGAAGTGAGAACAAACTTGCCAAGTTCAAGAGACAGAATGAAGAAAAATGAGATAGCGGGTGCACAGTGTAAAACAAAGGCAAAATAATAGGCTCAGTAGAAACTTACAGGTATTTTTATAAATTGGTGAGGAGCTAATGGAGAGTAGGTAGTATAGGTATTAAGCACGAATGTGATTGTTGTTTATCACCATAAACGTACTCTGAGGACTGTGAAGTTCCTCCCTTGTCTCATGCCTGCATTCCACATAATTGGCACTAATTGCACTCCATTGCTTGGTTTTCACTAATGGCATATACATGTGTGTGGGTGTGTGTGTATACATATATATAACTGAATGATGTTCAGTTCAATTGAATAAACATCTGCTGAGCGTAAATTATGTGCCCATCACTAAGCTTAGTGATAGAAGTACAAAAATGAAAGTCATGCATTTACTCTTAGAGATTGTTCAATTCAGAAAGAAAGGCAGGTTCACTAACATAATTTTAGAATAATGCATTAAGTGCTAAGGTAGAAATATTGAAGCATTGAGGGGAGGCTTGATTATTCCAGGCTGGTTGTTTGGGGAAGGTTTCCTGGAAGAGGTGACACCTGAGTTTTGGGTTAATTAACCAGGCCAAAGCGGATATTCTGTGCAGAATGAAAGCATAAGCTAAAGAAGAGACACATTTTCATGTAGATGGTGCAAAGAAGGTCATTCAGGTCAGTATCACTAAAGCTTAAAGTAGGAACTGGGGACCAGTGAAAAATGAGATTTGTGACATAAACAAGAACTAGATTAAGAAAGTTTTCAAAGCCATTTAAAGCTATTCAAACACTATCCTGATATCAATTAAAAGCCATTGACGGGTGTTGAAGAATAGATTGGACCTAGTCAGATTTGCATTTTAAATATATCTCTGGCAGCTGGTGGGAAACATATTGGACATATTTTTCCCCAGCTACCATTCTGGAAGAGAATTGCTTTTCTAGAAATGCCAAATCTCTTCTGAATTCTTTAAACATTTTTTAAAAGCATAGTAGAAAAAATTTAAAGGAAGTTACCCTATATTTTCCTCATAATCTCCCACATTCTTTTTCAAATTCGCTTTATAGTTTTAATGCATAACGGCAAAGAAGAAGAATTAAAAATGGGTTTTGGTTTGTTTTGGTTAGCCAGATATTCTGCTGATAGAAGCCTGAGATGGCCTCAGTTTTCTAATATTACTCATGTTTCAGATTCCAAGATTGCAGTGAATTCGTCTGACCCAGATACGACAGAAGATCCTCTCTGATGAATATGTACAACCATTCTGAACCTCTCTTTTGAAAACTTTACTCTTCTTCTGATTTGATTCCATAATTGGAAATCGAATGGAAACTTATGCCTTCCTAAAAATGTTGTAATTACATATTTTGTATTTCTTTTACCTGAAGTTGTTCGTTGTCATCTTATACATCTTACTTAGGAGCCATTGACCTTGTGGCAACGCTCCGAAGCATCACTCTCTGTTCAAGTCACCACACACCTGCAGTTAGGATGCAGGGATTAGGTGTATGTTTCAGGTGTCTATATTAGGCTCAAGTTAGCTCACTGGTCTGGAAACTTCTAATACCTTCAGAATCATAGCCCAGCTTAAAGTCTTAGCCAATATTTCTGTGCACATTTCACTGGTATTACAAATCAATCACCGTCCCATTCACCTCACTCATCACTGCAGTAATTATTTTAAGAACTTGTGCTTCTGCCATTTTGTATTCACAATTAGGCATAATTGGTTAATGAAAATATAATATTGTTTATAAGTACATTTCTCTGCAGAGAAGATAAAAAGGGTCTTTTTTTCTTTTTTAACATTCAAAAAAAAATTTTTTCACACTAATGACTAATGACTAAGCATTTGCAGAGTTTTATCCAGAAAAAGATAAGAATAGTCTGAAGGGTGAATCTTTAAATTCCATTTTTGCTGCCCCTACTTTCCTCTTTCCAGTATTTGCTGTTCCCCAACTTCTTCCATATCAAAGTCATTAAATATCAATACCATCAGTTTCTTCTTTAATCTAGGCCAAATATTCTTATGCTTTCTCCTCAAAGGATCATATGCATGAATGTGTTCATATTCACTTGCTTATTTGTTCTTTCATTATTCAATTTATTTACTGAATTATTACATTTATTTCTCTCAAATCAAAGTTTGAAAGACAATCGAATACTATTAAAGCCCCTAGATTAGGCAACAGAAACCTGGATGCAATTCCTAGGTTTGTAACAAACTCTGTGAACCTCGCGGATAATTTAGCTTCCTTAGACCTTAGTTTACTCACCTAAAAATGGGATTGATTCAATCACTACCCACTTATTTTAATTAGGTCTTCATAAGTCTCTTACAAAGGCTAATAACAGTTAACTCTCCAGAAAATAAAAAAATGCCCATACCCACATACATATAAAATTTTGCATTTTATTTCTTGGGACTCATAGAATCCTAAAACCTGTGGATAAATGTCTCAGAGATTCACAGGCTCTTGGTTAAGAGCCATAAACTAAAAGGTCTCTACCTTTCTAGTTTTACAGACCCTTGCTTGTCAAAGTGTGGTTTCCAGAGTAGCAGTTTACTTAAGAGTTTGTTAGAAATCCCCTATCCCAACCCAGATCTATTGAATAAGAATCTGCATTTTAACAATATCTTCAGGTGATTCACATGGACAGTAAAGTTTGAGAAGCACAGCTATAGTTTGGTTTAAATAAATGTCATATGAAAGCAGAAAGGAAGGTGGGATGATTATTAGGATGGATTGGAGGTGCTTTCCTTTTCTTTTGTCTCCTTTGATACACCAAAATACAGACAAACCACAGCAATGATTTTTAATCTGAGACTCAGCTTCATGGATGAACTGAAGAGCTCTCCAGTGAAAGAAGCTTAAGGTTCTGTAAGGAAGAAACAATTTACATTATATTATATTTGAGTTAATAATAATCGTGATTAAATGTACATGTTATTGGGAAGTTATCACTGCTAAAGGCCCTACTGACAAAATGGGAAGAAATGAAACCCAAAAAGTTAGTTTAACTAAGTAATTCTACTGATAGTCATTTATGTGAATTACTTAGCATTTATGTCTAATAATCATCTGCACTATCATGATTATGCAAACCATGAACAGACTCAATGTATCAGATTAACATTGCTCTTGGTTTTATTTAATTATAATAGCAAATTTCAGGCATATATTTACTCTTCATAATTTGTTACTCTTGCAGCATGGAAATCTGCTTAGAACCTTACAAAATTAACACAAATATTATTTTAAAGAACATCTCGAATGAAAATTGTGTTTTAAATATTAAGCTATTTAGTATTTATACAGAATCTCTATTCTGAAGTGTAAATGTTTTGGCTCAAAATATATAAGAGAAATCTAAAATCAAAAGTATACTTTTGCAGATGGGAACTTTCATATTATTATTAAATATTATATTATATTTTAATTATAATATTATATTACATTAGTATAATAAATATATTATATTTTAATTATAATATTAAAATTAAGGTATCTTTTGAAGTTCTCCTGGGTAAATATTACATTGGTCTTCAAAACTATGGGCCAATATTTCCAAAATTACCTCTTAAAATGGAAGAAATTAAATGTATTGGATGCGTGGATTAAGAGATAAAAAGAAATTGAATAAGATATAAGAGAAAATAAGGTTATGGGTGGCAAAGAAAGATGAGATGAAGAGTGTGAACTTCAAGTCTAAGTAGAGAATGACATTTACTGTTCCAAGAAGAAACAGGGGAGGAAATAATTTTTCAATGCATTTATGCACTTTTTTGTCATACCAATAATAGTAATTCAGTAATGCTCCCCAAATAAATAGGATCTCTTCTCTCTCTCTGACTTTGTCATTCTCTCTTCATCTCTCTTTTTTCCTCATTTCCTCCTTCTCTCCCTCCCTCTCCTCATATGTGTAATAGTGCATTTTGGTTTTATGGAGAGGACATAATCTATCACAGAAGATAGTTATATCATTTTTTTCTAATAAAGATTTCTTCTCTTTAGTAACTTCATGACCTTAAGTGAATTAATTGAATTGATGACTTTTGTCCCTCTTTTATCAGAGTTTTTAGAAAATTGTAGCTAATTTGCCTATGTTCTCTTATTTAAATCATTTGCTTATCTCCTCTTATCCAAACCACTGGTACCTTGTAGTTCCCAAACCACTATTCTCATGTTTCTGCTTTGTAATAGGCCATTGTTCCAAAACTGATCTTTCTTACAAAGTTAAAAATTGAAAAACAAGAGAAATCATGGCTAATTTCTTTTTTTCACCTCCAGTTAAGAACTTTGGTAGCATTTTTTGCACCTGTTAAACAAGCCCTCTGGGTTCAACGCAGGGGTAAGTTTGGGGTCAAGAACTAAGATGGAAATAAGAAGAGAATACTGAAATAGTGCTACCAATGGGAAGTCAGATTGACCCTGCTTATCCAGCACTGTATAGGGCTTATATTTTCTGTCTTCTTGTTTGTCCTATGGTTTCCCTTCCTAAGTTAAATGTCTTTATGCCTTTTATTAAATTTTGGAGGTTTTTTTTCTGAATTTAGGGTGTTTAAGTAAGTTTAGGATGAATATGTGTGTATGTGTATTTGTGTATATATTTATGAATGTGTGTATTTATGTAAGCATATATACGTATGTAAGCATATATATGTATGTGTGCATTTGCATGTGAGTATATTTGTGTGTTTACATATTTGATGATTTGTATTTGTACATACATAAGAACAAATATGTGTTTGAATTTGAGTGTGTATGAATATTTATATTTTGGTAGATCAGAAGACAAATTTATGAAAGAAGACAGCTTGTCTATATAATTGTTTAGTTTGAAAAAATTAGCTTTCTAACATATTCTGTGCTATTTATACAACTGGTCTATGTCAATAAAATTTTTATGTGCCTCAGGAAAATAATTTTAAGGTGAAGGGAAATTGACCTTGGACAGTCTTCCAGGGATTTGGACAATTTTCAGCCTATGTAATTAATTGTTTCTTATATGTTTTCTGGACCTGCTGTTTCAACTGAATGTGGAGTCATTTCCCTTTATAAGTAATTTTATTCTGTCTGTGGATTGCTGTACCCCATTTTAATGGTGGCTCTGTCTCATCAATCATGAAAATGCTTCCATTCAATGGAAGTTCACTGTTTAGCAGTTTTAATTAGTGATCAAAAAGTTCTCAGAGAGACTTAGATGTAAGGTCTCATAAGCTGAAAAGTATTACAATTACTCTTTCTTCAGTGAAACTCAATCCAATATATTCAAAATCTTAGAACAAAGCTTGGCAGTGGTTATGAAACTACTGATAACAAATAAGCTTTTAATATTTTTTCATACTTTTACTAGCAGAGTGGTTTGCTTTTATGCTTCCCTTCTTTTTATCTGCAGAAGGTGTAATTAATTATACAGAATTTCAACTCTCATTGTAGAGAGCTGGAAACCACATGTAGTTGTTCTTAATAGCTTGGATTCTTTTCCTGGTTAGCAGCCTAGGAACTTCTTTCTGGGAATCAAAAAACTGTCATGCCGAGTTGAACAGGATGCAAATCTGGCCTGAAGTTTTCTTACAATTGCTCTAATAACACTTACTGTTCCTCTACTCCTCAGGTTGCCATTAGGAATAAAAGCATATTATCTCAGTAGGATGCTGTAATCTCTCTGGTTACACAGCCTGCCTATAGACAGGGCCAGGCTTAAATCGGGAGACTGAAACACTGTGAGACCACATGGACAGAGATAATAACGAAGGGACTCCCAGTTTACACAACCTGGCTAAGAACAGGGAGTTCTGAAAAGGAAATATGGGTAAATTTTACTGCCTACTTTCATGTATAGAAAATAGTATTAAAGGGAATGCTTCCAGTTTTTGCCCATTCAGCATGATATTGGCTATGGGTTTGTCATAGATAGCTCTTATTATTTTGAGATACATCCCATCAATATCTAATTTATTGAGAGTTTTTAGCATGAAGGTTGTTGAATTTTGTCAAAGGCCTTTTCTGCATCTATTGAGATAATCATGTGGTTTTTGTCTTTGGTTCTGTTTATATGCTGGATTACATTTATTGATTTGCGTATGTTGAACCAGCCTTGCATCCCAGGGATGAAGCCCACTTGATCATGGTGGATAAGCTTTTTGATGTGCTGCTGGATTCGGTTTGCCAGTATTTTATTGAGGATTTTTGCATCAATGTTCATCAAGGATATTGGTCTGAAATTCTCTTTTTTGGTTGTGTCTCTGCCAGGCTTTGGTATCAGGACGATGCTGGCCTCATGAAATGTGTTAGGGAGGATTCCCTCTTTTTCTATCGATTGGAATAATTTCAGAAGGAATGGTACCAGTTCCTCCTTGTACCTCTGGTAGAATTTGGCTGTGAATCCATCAGGTCCTGGACTCTTTTTGGTTGGTAAGCTATTGATTATTGCCACAATTTCAGAACCTGTTATTGGTCTATTCAGAGATTCAACTTCTTCCTGGCTTAGTCTTGGGAGGGTGTATTTGTCCAGGAATTTATCCATTTCTTCTAGATTTTCTAGTTTATTTGCGTAGAGGTGTTTGTAGTATTCTCTGATGGTAGATTGTATTTCTGTGGGATCGGTGGTGATATCCCCTTTTTCATTTTTTATTGCATCTATTTGATTCTTCTCTCTTCTTTATTAGTCTTGCTAGTGGTCTATCAATTTTGTTGATCTTTTCAAAAAACCAGCTCCTGGATTCATTAATTTTTTGAAGGGTTTTTTGTGTCTCTATTTCCTTCCATTCTGCTCTGATTTTAGTTATTTCTAGCCTTCTGCTAGCTTTTGAATGTGTTTGCTCTTGCTTTTCTAGTTCTTTTAATTGTGATGTTAGGGTGTCAATTTTGGATCTTTCCTGCTTTCTCTTGTGGGCATTTAGTGCTATAAATTTCCCTCTACAAACTGCTTTGAATGTGTCCCAGAGATTCTGGTATGTTGTGTCTTTGTTCTCGTTGGTTTCAAAGAACATCTTTATTTCCGCCTTCATTTCATTATGTACCCAGTAGTCTTTCAGGAGCAGGTTGTTCAGTTTCCATGTAGTTGAGCGGTTTTGAGTGAGTTTCTTAATCTTGAGCTCTAGTTTGATGGCACTGTGGTCTGAGAGACAGTTTGTTATAATTTCTGTTCTTTTACATTTGCTGAGGAGAGCTTTACTTCCAACTATGTGGTCAATTTTGGAATAGGTGTGGTGTGGTGCTGAAAAAAATGTGTATTGTGTTGATTTGGGGTGGAGAGTTTTGTAGATGTCTATTAGGTCCGCTTGGTGCAGAGCAGAGTTCAATTCCTGGGTATCCTTGTTAACTTTCTGTCTCATTGATCTGTCTAATGTTGACAGTGGGGTGTTAAAATCTCCCATTATTATTGTGTGGGAGTTTAAGTCCCTTTGCAGGTCACTCAGGACTTGCTTTATGAATCTGGGTGCTCCTGTGTTGGGTGCATATATATTTAGGATAGTTAGCTCTTCTTGTTGAATTGATCCCTTTACCATTATGTAATGGCCTTCTTTGTCTCTTTTGATCTTTGTTGGTTTAAAGTCTATTTTATCAGAGACTAGGATTGCAACCCCTGCCTTTTTTTGTTTTCCATTTGCTTGATAGATCTTCCTCCATCCCTTTATTTTGGGTCTATGTGTGTCTCTGCACGTGAGATGTGTTTCCTGAATACAGCACACTGATGGGTCTTGACTCCTTATCCAGTTTGCCAGTCTGTGTCTTTTAATTGGAGCATTTAGCCCATTTACATTTAAAGTTAATATTGTTATGTGTGAATTTGATCCTGTCATTATGATGTTAGTTGGTTATTTTGCTCATTAGTTGATGCAGTTTCTTCCTAGCCTCGTTGGTCTTTACAATTTGGCATGTTTTTGCAGTGGCTGGTACCAGTTTTTCCTTTCCATGTTTAGTGCTTCCTTCAGGAGCTCTGTTAGGGCAGGCCTGGTTTTGACAAAATCACTCAGCATTTGCTTGTCTGTAAAGTATTTTATTTCTCCTTCACTTATGAAGCATAGCTTGGCATTCCCTTTCAAAACTGGCACAAGACAGGGATGCCCTCTCTCACCACTTCTATTCAACATAGTGCTGGAAGTTCTGGCCAGGGAAATCAGGCAGGAGAAGAAAATAAAAGGCATTCAATTAGGAAAGGAGGAAGCCAAATTGTCCCTTTTTGCAGATGACATGATTGTATATCTAGAAAACCCCATTGTCTCAGCCCAAAATCTCCTCAAGCTGATAAGCAACTTCAGCAAAGTCTCAGGATACAAAATCAATGTACAAAAATCACAAGCATTCTTGTACACCAATCACAGACAAACAGAGAGCCAAATCATGAGTGAACTCCCATTCACAATTGCTTCAAACAGAATAAAATACCTAGGAATCCAACTTACAAGGGATGTGAAGGACCTCTTCAAGGAGAACTACAAACCACTGCTCAATGAAATAAAAAAGGATACAAACAAATGGAAGAACATTCCATGCTCATGGGTTGGAAGAATCAATATCGTGAAAATGGCCATACTGCCCAAGGTCATTTATAGATTCAATGCCATCCCCATCAAGCTACCAATGACTTTCTTCACAGAATTGGAAAAAACTACTTTAAAGTTCATATGGAACCAAAAAAGAGCCCGCATCACCAAGTCAATCCTAAGCCAAATGAACAAAGCTGTAGGTATCATGCTATCTGACTTCAAACAATACTACAAGGCTACAGTAACCAAAACAGCATGGTACTGGTACCAAAACACAGACATAGATCAATAGAACAGAACTGAGCCCTGAGAAATAATGCCGCATATCTACAACTATCTGATCTTTGACAAACCTGACAAAAGCAAGCAATGGGGAAAGGATTCCCTATTTAATAAATGGTGCTGGGAAAACTGGCTAGCATATGTAGAAAGCTGCAACTGGATCCCTTCCTTACACCTTATACAAAAATTAATTCAAGATGGATTAAAGACTTACACGTTAGACCTAAAACCATAAAAACCCTAGAAGAAAACCTAGGCAATACCATTCAGGACATAGGCATGGGCAAGGACTTCATGTCTAAAAGATCAAAAGCAATGGCAACAAAAGCCAAAATTGACAAATGGGATCTAATTCAACTAAAGAGCTTCTGCACAGCAAAAGAAACTACCATCAGAGTGAACAGGTAACCTACAAAATGGGAGAAAATTTTTGCAACCTACTCATCTGACAAAGGGCTAATATCCAGAATCTACAATGAACTCCAACAAATTTACAAGAAAAAAACAAACAACCCCATCAAAAAGTTGGCAAAGGACATGAACAGACTCTTCTCAAAAAAAGACATTTATGCAGCCAAAAAACACATGAAAAAATGCTCTGATCACTGGCCATCAGAGAAATGCAAATCAAAACCACAGTGAGATACCATCTCACACCAGTTAGAATGGCGATCATTAAAAAGTCAGGAAACAACAAGTGCTGGAGAGGATGTGGAGAAATAGGAACACTTTTACACTGTTGATGGGAATGTAAACTAGTTCAACCATTGTGGAAGTCAGTGTGGTGATTCCTCAGGGATCTAGAACTAGAAATACCATTTGACCCAGCCATCCCATTACTGGGTATATACCCAAATGAGTATAAATCATGCTGCTATAAAGACACATGCACATATATGTTTATTGCAGCACTATTCACAATAGCAAAGACTTGGAACCAACCCAAATGTCCAAAAACGATAGACTGGATTAAGAAAATGTGGCACATATACACCATAGAATACTATGCAGCCATAAAAAATGATGAGTTCATGTCCTTTGTAGGGACATGGATGAAACTGGATACCATCATTCTCAGTAAACTATCGCAAGGACAAAAAACCAAACACCGCATGTTCTCACTCATAGGTGGAATTGAACAATGAGAACACATGGACACAGGAAGGGGAACATCACACTCTGGGGACTGTTGTGGGGTGGGAGGAGGGGGGAGGGACAGCATTAGGAGATATATCTCATGCTAAATGACGAGTTAATGGGTGCAGCACACCAACATGGCACATGGATACATATGTAACAAACCTGCACATTGTGCACATGTACCCTGAAACTTAAAGTATAGTAATAATAATAAAAAAAGCCAATAGTATTAAATTTCCCCCTATTGCATGTATTTTTAACATTAAAATTTTCAAAGTTATATTTTCAAAGAATATTTTTCAACTAGGTATCTAGGAGAGTAAAATTTAAGGAAGTAATGTTGTCTAGAGTTACTCAGATATTTAATATGTAGTATACAAGCATATTTGAGTAATCTTTCCTTTCTTTTCTTTCCTTGCTAATTATTGTCTTTCTTTCTAGTGTCCTCTACTTTATTAAAAGTTAACATGTATTGTGAGAAAAAAATTACTGACTGAATAAGTTTGGAAACATAAAATTAAACAAGAACATTCCTAAATTAAGTCACATAATTTAAAAATGCACATCATAGTCTTTCTGTAGTCATTAGGGATAGAAAGTTGACACTGAGCTTCCTAGCAGCCATTAAAAAGAGGCTCATTCAATAAAATCAGTAACAAAATAAGTATGACTCCTCCGGGAAACAAAGTGTGAGAAACATTTCTCCTGTAGATTATCATAAAAGGACTCTGTATTATGTAATAAACTGGATTTTTTTTAAAAAGTCGTTATTTTAAATGTAACAATATGTTCCACAGAGCTCAATATAAACTGAAAACATAATGCAGATACATCAGTTCTGCAAAAGGTGAGAATAATGCAGTCTTGGTACACAGGTCTCAAGTTTAGAATATTTAAAGGAAGAACTGCAAACTGGAAAGCCGTAGGCCACACTGGCTGCAGATCTTTCAGTTGTCATTTTTATTTAGTTAGTTTGAATGCCTGGGAATGAGTGTTTCTCAAACTAATTGAAGTAAAGTACTAGTTTTGTTTTAAAATTCTTATCCATCAAGAATTTTGTAAAATGTGCGGAGAAATAAATTACTAGGAAAAATATATTTAAAAAGACTTAAAAGTAGATGTAAAGTATTTAAATTTGGGGCCAATTTCCTTAGAGCAATAGTCAATTCTTCAAAATGTACTAATCAATATAACTAAGTTTTTGATGACTAGTAGATGGAGCAGGTCAAAGGTATGCTTCCTTATAAATTGCTAGGAAATAAATATTCTGTTGCTCTGTTGAAGGATACACTATTTGTTAAATAATTACTGTCCAGTTGTGGGCAGATAATCTTTTACTAGACCAGTTTGTGACACTGGGCCATGATCTTGGGGGCAGTCACTCTAACTCTACATAGAGGTAAGTTTCCCCTGTATATGTTTACTAGTCTGACTACAATGCTTAATAGCACCAGCAAACCATGCAACCTCTCTGAATTATAGTTTTCTTATCTACTAATCTGTCTCAAAAGCCTTTCCCAATAACTCTTCAAGGTTAGTGTTAGATTAAGATGATTGAATTTAATAAAGATTTCATTAATATAGATGTGTGTCAATACTTTGGAATAATGCAAAATGTTATTTACCAAAATTAGGTTGTTTACACACATATACTCAAATGTTCAAATTGCAAGGAATTAAAAATATGTGAAATAACCATCTCTAGGCACTGTTAGAAAAGTGCCTAATATGTAGACCTACCTAATGGGACTTCTCTCATTCTTCCAATCATGATTTTTTAAAAGTCAGGTTTATTGAAATATGATTTGCAAACAGATTATTAATCTTTTTAAAGTGGCAAGTTCTATGAATTTTGACAAAGGCCTACAAACCACCAGTGTATATCAAGATATAGCACAGTTCCATCACCTCAGAAATCTGTCTTCTTGTCATTTTAAAATCAGCCTCAACTTCCCACCCTAACCCCTCGAAACCACTGATATGTTTTCTGTTCCTACGTTTTTATTTTTTTTAATGTCGTATAAATGTAATTGTGCAGCATGTAGCCTTTAGAGTGCATTTTTTCACTGGGCAGTAGTTCAATCCTTATTATTGCTAAGTAGTATGCCATTGTATGAATATACCAGTTTGTTATTTATTCAGCAGTTGATGGACACTTAGGTTGTTTCTATTTTTGGCAAGTTTGGGTATTCATTCACACCTAAATATTCATTATAACTTTTATATAAAAACACATGTTCATTCTGTTTGAGTAAATACCTAGAAATTTTATTGCTGGTCATATGATATTTGTATTTTTAACTTTATAAGGAACTATTAAACAGTTTCCAAAATTGCAGCACTATTTTGCATCCCTTCCAGAAATGAACCAGTGTTCCAAGTGCACCACATTTTCACTCAGACTTGGTAAAGTCATGTTTTTGTTTGTTTGTTCTGTCCTTGTTTTGCTCTAATAGGTCTACAGTGATATCTTACTCTGATTTTAATTTGCTTAATTTTCTTAATAATTACCAGTGTTGAACATCTTTTCACTACTTTTTTTGCCAGCCATATATCTCCATTGTTAAAATGTCTGTTCAAATATTTTGCAACTTGCTTTATTGGGTTATTTGGTTTTGATCATTGAATTGTGAGAATTCTTTATATATCCTGCATATCAGTCCTTTATGATATGTATTTTGTAAGTATTTTCTTCCATATTCTGTTGTTATTGGGTGGAGTATTCTGTAATTATCAGTTACGTCAAACTGGTTGAGGATGTTGTTCAGGCCTTCTATATAGTTACTGATTTCGACTTGTTCTACTAACTACAGACAGAGGAGTTCTGGTCATCAGAAAAACCCACAGTTGTGGATTTATTTTTTGATCCTTTCAGTTTAATCAATTTTGCTTCTTGGACTGTGAAACTCTGTTCTTAGCTGCACACATATTTGGGATTGTTGTTGGTAAATTTATCCACTTATTGTAGAATTTGTGATCTGTGATAATATTTCCTTTCACTTCTCACCTTCATTTTGCTCTTTCCTGAACTTTCAATTTTTCTGCCATAATTCTCCATCCTTTCATGCAGATTGTCCACTTTTTCCTATTAGGTTCTTTAATACATTAGTCATAGTCCCTGTTTGATAATTTCAACTCCTGGATCATCTCTAAGTCTGGTTTTGTTCACTGTTTGACCTCTTTTGACAATGGTTTTTTTTTCCTTAAATTTTTGTATATCTTATAATTTTTCAATTAAATGTCAAATATCAAGTGCAAAGTAATGGGCAATGATGCCAATCATTTATACCTAGAAACAGAGTGTACTTTTGCTACTCTAAAGCCATTAGTTTGCGGCATTGAGTTACTCTGGTAAAGAGTTGACCTTTAGGGTGCCAAAGACTTCACATTCCTCTAGCCTTGTGCTCAGGATATGGGAAGAGAGCTTGAATAGACTGGGATTTTGTGCTTTATCTGAAGTGGCAGCCAATCCCCTACTCTGCACCTGTGTTACCAAGAGGCTCCCTCCTGTCCCCACCCTGCTTCCAATATTTCTCATAAGTACCTGGTGGAAGTCCACATATAAGCCCCAATGGGTGACATCAAACTACCCTTGTGTCAGGGATTACCAGAGTTTCTAAACTGTCAGTCAGTCTTTGGCAATTTGTAATGATTTTAGCTTTTTACAGAATTTCTTGTTAGATAATTTAGATAATAATAATTTTTATCACCGCTTGTATGACAGCCAGGTCTTATTCGATTCTCTGCCACATATGACACTATCCCCATGACTCATTTCTCAGTGGAGGAACCTATCATTTCCTGAAAACCTAGATATCTGTTTGCCCGGTGAACTCAATTTCACAACAGGTTTAACAAAAGTTATGGTTTTGTAGTTCATCTGGCTCTGTCTTGTGATGGTGGGATTGGCACTCTTTCCAGTTTTGTTCATCCTGGTTAAAAGAGGAACTCCTCCTGTTCATGAGTTTTAATTCTTGTGGAAAAAATTTTATACCACTGTGATTGAATAATTATTAAAATATATAACTTCTTTTCTAAGTGATTACTTCATATTGTCATGGAAAGTATGATTCTAATTAGCTCTTCAGTGCTCATTATATGCTTCTTTCTGCATTACTATATAATATTCTGAAAGTTCCAAAGTTCTCCTAGTTGCTGATTATCAAATTGGATTATCTAATTGTCACTTGATAATTGTCTATTTGGGAAATAGGCTCATTCTATTTGTTACAAACTGAAATGATTATGTCTTCTTAAATTCTTAAGTATGGAGAAGATGTAACATTTATTGAACGAAAATTTACAGTGCCAGTCAGTGTTTTAAAGATTTCTACATATTATCCAATTCCACACTCAAAATAATTAAGCAAAATTTTTATGTAATAGGAAAAAGAGTCTTAGATATACTAAGAAATTTGACTTTAATCTCTCAGCTAAATAGTTGATATTGTCTTTGTTTAATTAAAAACATTAAACATTACTTAATGTTTAAGCATTCCTTTGCCATTAAAAGTATTGACCAAAACTGCAATGACTTTTGCACCAGTCGAATAGTTAACTCAATAAACAGGTAAGAATTTGAACCTAGTTATATCTGGTTACAGCTGTGTGTGTTTTTTTTTTTTTCCATATAATGCAGTGTTTCCATGAAGCCCTATTATAATATAGGTAAATATTTGTCTTTATTATTCTAGAACTTCTACTTTGCCCCTTCTTCTCTCTACAGTATTTCTTTGTTTTTCTATTGTTTGATATCTTCCTCTTTTCTTCTGCACTAGATTGCCACTGTCATACTCCAAGCAAGCCAGTCATTTCCTGACCTTCCATTCTTCCCATAAAAAACATATCTGTCTTGTGTTTGACTCACTCCAACCTTTTTATTCCTTGAAATGACACACATATTTTGTAAGTTCTAAGGTATTCACATGTTAATGTTGCTATTAAATAACAAGGCAATGTAGGGACAAAAAAGTTACAAAAACCTGTTTTTTATGAAGAAAACAGCAAAACATTGGCTAATGAAAATCCAAGAATTTAGAATTCTTAAATTTCCAAAATGGCTCTGGAAAAAAAGCAGAAAAATACAGCCCTTGAAGTGAAGTGAAGATACAGCCAGCCCTTGAATAACCAACAAATAAAGAAAAAGAGTCAGAGAACCCATCACTTTATCTGATCCTTCAAGTTCACTGCACAGAAGGAAAGGGCAGCTGTCCCTTAGAGACAGTCCTTTTGTTGATGTTTTTGTTGTTTTTAGAATATGAGTAAGCAATAAGAGTCAGAAGAAATTGGAAAATTTGAGAAAAGAGGAAGGGGAGAAGTACACCAGATTTCAGGGTTGGCAGCACTGGTGATAACAACAATAATGATTAGGTGGGGTGGTGACAGAAACCGCAAAGGTAGGTATGAGCAGCAGACATCTATCTGAATGCAAGAGAGAGAAAAAAAAAAACTATGACAAAGAAAGAAAGAACATCTGTGCATCAGGGCAGAGAAAGGGACATGTATTCATCTTCAGTCTACCTCTTTGAAAAAGAGGAAAGGCAAGATGCTTTGAAATTTCTAATGCAAGGTTAGAATAGAAGTAAATTCTGGATAATATAAATCAGTGACTCCAAACCTTTTGATAATTAAACAAAGTCTTACATTTAATTTTGTGACGCTCTCTTCAATGTCTAAACGTATAAAAGCGATATAAAATCTTAAAGTTCCACTGTAAATGCAAAATTTCAAATGTTTCAGCATGTCTCAAAACTAGGAATGAGTATCAGGATATGAATATTTACATGACTATAAGTAAAACAATGGTCATTAAGAAATTTTATAAATTATTTCAGCTATACATCTTCCATTCAGTTATTCCTCATGGGACATAATTGTCTGAAATATCTGAAAGTAAAGTCAACATTAACAGACACTGTTACTTTTAGTTATTCTCTACTAGCATTTATTGGATACTCACCATGCTTCAGTTGGGGAGGTAGGCACTAGGAGTACAAAGAGTAATAAGCAACAAGGTTTAATTTCAGAGTAATCCAGTCAGGGAAACATAAATATATAAGGCCAACTTGATATTGTAAAGGCATAAAATGGTACAAATAAACCTGCCATTGCGTCAATACAGAGAAAGGCATGTGTCCAAGCCTAGTGTATAGGAGATGCCTATTAGAGAAGATGACAATTATGCTCAGTCTTGAAAAAATTAAACATATTAAAGCAGCATTGCACCTTTTTCATCTTATTATTTAGGAAAATTTGGACACCCTTCAAACTATAAGCATTGGAGAAATATTATGGCCATGGGAAATATGTAGTAACATATTTTTGCTTAATGATTTTGATTTACAATACATTATAGTTACACAAAATATATGCTTAATATATTTTGTGGTTTAGGCTCAAATTTTTACTTCCTGACATAGAAATTCTCAATTCTTTAACATGCCCTATGCTGTAATCTATATAGGTTATAGTCAGAAATTACTAATTAAGATTCTAATATTGCAGTTTAAATACAATATATTTGTTCCAAAAGCCTCCTTCTTATTTTCTATCTTAGTAAGAGGTTCATCAATCTCAGATAACAAAAGTTTAATGCATTCCATCATTAGGAAATAGCAAGGATGAACATATATCATACCACAGATAAGAAGCCTATCCAAACAGTCACTTATTGAAGTCTTTTGTCACTATTGGGAGACAATTTTCCATGGGTCTTTCACATTTTGCACATCTTATGAAAGAATCATTGACTGCTTTTGTTTTGAACTATTTTAAAAACATGTTTGTAAAGCAGACAGTCTTGGAAGACAGAAATAGCATCTTCTGGAAGAAAGGGAGGCATGCTCATTGCCCATTATAAAGGGGTGACATTTCTTAAATTGAGGGCCTTTTTGTTTGTAATGTGCATACTTCATGTTGCCTTGTGGAAATTGGGACCCAGGGAACAGGACAAAACTGTTGATATTTTTGCTACTGCTATTGCTGTGAAAAATAAATTGTCCTTCATCTCTGACCTAGGAGTCTATTGTTTTCTACCAGCATCCATTCAACTGTGGCAGGCTTTCATGTTAACTTGTGAGCAGGGAAAAATCTCAGACCCTTCAGAGATTTTTATAATGTTAGTGATGAGGATGGGATGCTGACAAAGTCATGGCTTTCTGGAAGAGAAAAGATGAGAGCCCTGCAGGCCTATTAAATATTCCAAGTTAATTGGGTTATGACATGAACCACCACCACATCACTTGAAACTTATGGTATATATGAAGTCTCTCTCCTTCCCTGCTCTCTGATTCCTCTCTGTCCCTGTACCATGACCTCGCTTATTTAAACAGAAACATAACTAAGGGTCAGGATATCCATATCCCGAATAAGTATCAAAGGATATACACACTCATCCAGGAATGTTGAGAAATTTCAGGAAGATAAATATTTGAGAGAAGTCTGCAGGAATCAGTAACAAAGATGCTTGCAAATTATATGGGCCACTGGGCAATAGACAGTCCTTCACTTCTTTACCTTTTAATGAGGAGGAATCAAGGAGGTCATTGCAAGCTGAATAACAAAAGTTGGTAAAATACAGATGCCAGAATTTTCCTCTAAATGGAACGAGTTCCTTGTCTGAGAATTCCAGACTGGAATCTAGAGTCCAGTCTCAGACCTGCAGCACTGTAACAACTAATACTAAGATTTGCGCTGTGTAGGCAGAAGCTTCTACCCTCTTTCAGACAATAGTTAAGAGTAATGTGTACATATATTGAGTGTGAAAAGGGAACTCCATAGCCAGAAACCAGGTGAATCATTAGAATTTTGGCTCACAATGGAAAGGAGGGGGTTATGGATCATATTGCTTCGCAAGGAATCATGGCAAATGCTGTGTTGACTTACAGCTAACTCTCGCCTTCATGCCAACCTTAGATCCATTTGGAAGTAATGAGAAAATGTATCGAAGGTTTTTGCAGTGGGACTTTGCTGCTATAAGGAAGCTTTATTCCTCTTGAGGAGATTTTTCTGAGACAGAAAAACTCCTGTGGAAAACCACAGATGAGGCATTGACTAGTATTTGGGCTCTTAATAGCCTGGATTGAGTCTAGAATTCTGACAAAATTGACCCACTAGAAAATTGAGAAAGAGACCCAAAGAAACCTAGGTAAATTATTGAGGTCATCAACACTATTCAGAGAAAACTCCCTATCCTTGATGCTGAAACTGGGAGAACTTAAGAGATATAAGATATTGGGGCAGGTAATGCCCTAAATTAAGGTGGATGCCTTAAAGTCACCACTGTGTGAGCCAAGACTGAGTCAGCCAGAGATCACAAACCCCATACCCTAGGAAAAACAGCAATGTATCTGTGGCTTCTGAGTCAAACGATTCCCCAGGATGAAACAGATGGTGCCGGCCACAGGAGTCCTGCTCCCAATATAGAGTATTGGGTGGACAACAATATTCTAAGTTAATTTGGTTATGCCATGAGCCACTGCAATATCATTGAAACTGGGATAATACATATGAAGTCTCTCTCCTCCCTTGCCCTCTGATTCTTCTGTCCCCTTCTCCCATAATCTCAGTTTATTTAAAGAGAAACATGACTAGAGGTCAGGGTGTCTCTATTCCCAATGGGTATCAAATGACATATGCACCTATCCAAGAATGTTGAGGAATTTCAGGAAAATAAGGGAATCAAACTTTTAGGATATTTGGATGTGGACACCCAAGTCATGTTTTTCACTGGATTTATAGAAAGAAAAGATTGTCTGATTTACCTAAAACCCATTGGGTTTAGGCAGTGTTCACAGTGAGAAAGGCAAGTTAACATGATCTCATGAATGGAGCGCTTTGGGCCAATTCAATGTACTGTTCTATTTTCTATATCCAATTGTATAGTAATTAATATATTAAGTGCTTATACTTCATCATCAGTTAAATGCCTGGGGAGATTATCACAGTTGGGAAAGGCCAAATGTAGTGAAGTGCTAAAGGGACACATAAATCACTTTTTGGTCTTGTTCTCTATTTCCCCCTAGATGGTCCAACAAAAACAATAAGAAGAAAAAGAAGAAAGAAAATCACAGCCTTGATTACAGACTTGAAGGGAACATGGGTGCTGAGAGATGCAGTATTTTAATACAACAGCACTGTATGACCAGTGAAACAGTGTAATGAGAGCTAGAAGCTTGGAATGGATTATCACCAACTGAATCAAGTTGTTAATCCCATAATCCCAACTATTCATGTAACTGAATCCATTGCACAGAGTAAACTCTCAGTATGCTGTCTGGGACTGTGCCAATACCAGCTTTTCTATACCACTGGCTTCTGAGGACAAAGATCAAGTCACAACATAGCCACCAATATACATTTGTAGTAACCTCCCACATTGCTACAGGTTACTCCCAGGGGTACCAACATTCCTCTGCCATTTGCCATCAGTAGTACATAAGTCAGCACAAGTGTCCCTACTCTCTATGGTGCAAAGCTTTCACTATACAGATGATGTCCTGTTAATCAGCCAGTTAGGAGCTTCCACTGCAATGGTCTTGACTGTGGTGTTATCACACTTCTATCAACCATGGAAGCTGATAAATTCTGACAAAATTCAGGGTTCTGATTGTCAAATAAAGTTTCTTGGGACTATATGAGCAGATTCACAATGTTTAATCCTTCTGGTAGTCAAAGAAAAACTGCTGTCTCTTCATCCCCAACAAACAAAAACAATGTTCAGGACCCTATTGGAACATTTGGGCATTGGAGATGGTATGTTCCTCACTTGGAAATTCTACTTGGACTTCTATATTAGCTGGTCCAAAAAATCAGCATCTTTAGAATGAAGCAGAAACCAACACACTGTGTTAGTAGGCTGTGGCCTTCTCTCTATATTTGGGGTCCCACATCCCTAATTAACCTGTGAACTACCGGTTTCTGTGACTAATGATTTTTCTAATTGGAGCCCCCGGAAAACGTAAGCAGCTTCCATTCACAGGAGCCCTTTGGAATTTTGGACAGATCACCTCCTTAACATACAGCACATACCCGTACCAGGTACACCTCATTTGAAAAGCAGCTATTAGCTTGCTACTGGGCTCTTGTCAAAACTGAACTCCTGATCCTGAAGACCTTATGACTGTCTGGCATATTATTTCATTCTGGGGTGTACCAACTCAGATTCAATGACCAACAAAGGTAAAAAGGGGTCCTATGAACCTCACTTATAAAATAGAAAGAGTATATTCCAGCTTGTAGCTCGCCTGGCTTTCCAGTGGCATCTCAGCTTTACATGAAAAAGTGGCTTACTCAACTGTTGCAAGTGCCTTAAATTTAACTCTCTGCCAGATCTGCCATCCCACACCAGAAAGCTCTGATCATGATTTGATCTATATTCACCTTAACGATAGCAAAAAATCTACTGGAAATAGCAGGAGATGGTCTCAGCTTCTGCATTTCCCATGCAATACCTGTCAACACCTCCAGATGTCTTCCCCACTCCCATTTCTGTAACTCTTGCTTAACCATTCAGTGCAGACAGACAAACACAATTAAGCTGTTGGTGAAGACAAATAGGACAAGTTGGATTGACTGCCTTCATGCAGCCTCTTCAAAACAAGGAGGACAACAAGTCACTCATACTTAACTTAGTGGGTTAAATTAATCTCAGACCCTTTAGGACCCTTGAAAGTCAGCAGGAATTGACTAGTGAAAGTAGCTCAGCTGGCTCTCTACAGGTCAGGGCAGTGAAACATCGTTATCATTAACACCTACGTCTTGTAGCTCATCTCATGTCAAAGATTTCCCCATTTTTCCTTGAAGCTCTCTAATCATATTACTCATGTAACTCAGCCACTTTCTTCACACAACGAATGTCATGAAAACATAAAGTTGTAAAGAATTCATAAAACAGTCAACAAGATAGGAGGTATATTTTTCTCTTTCGTGTAAAAATTGAATACCTTATTTTTTTCTCTTGGTAAACCAATATTGAACATAAATGAACCAGATCCTTCATGGGCACAAGCTATTCCTACTATAGCATAATTCAGGTACCTTCAGAAGCTGTTTGGGGCCATTATGTTTTTCAATAACATATATATTATAAACTTTACCTAGGTATAAAAGTAATTGTCCAGTCCGTGTTCTAGGTCAGATGACATGTAATACGTATTATTTAAATGCTGCCATATACTTCTCCCAAATTACTTAATGAGTCTATATTTTATCATCCCAACTATATGTCATCTTCCTTTTCTATCACTGAATTGCAACAGTTCAATAAACATTCATCAGAGTAAATAAAATATAGATAATTACAAATACCTTTTAAGGTTGTCTAACTTATTAAAGTTGTTTTTAAACTTTTGATTATGGAACAGCTATTACATATATTGTTCATAACCTCCTTCCCTGCATCCTCTGCATGTACTTCTCTGTGAATATTCCTTGAAGATTTAAGTTTCTTAAAAGATAAGCCTTTCCTACTTACTTTAAAAGTATATACTTAGTTACATTTCCATTAAAAGATTACCCTATGACCTCCAAGGACTGAATCAACCACTGAATTTGTTAGTTTGGGACTACCTATGTTCATTCTACTAATAGGTTCCTGCATTGTCCAAAAAAAAAAAAAAAATCTCTGTCAGAGTTAAAATTAATATAGAAAGCAATGGAAACTTGGTTTTTTTTAAGGAACTAAATAATTTTTTTGTCAAGCCTTAGCCACAGCATGACTAGATCCATGTTACACAAGACAGATTTTCTTTTTTGGTCTTTTTGAGTTTTTCCTGGACACCCTTGTTTAATACCAAGGTGACATCCCTAGGTTAAAGCAGCTGGTGTCTCATCACTCCTTTCTATTTGTTCTTACTGGTTTCTCCACTTAAACTCTAAGCTGCTTGAGGTCAGAGTTTAAATCATACTTAATCTTGTGCCTGCCATCATCACTTCGGTTCTTGCCCCATAGGCCCTCAATAAAGAGAGGCTGAATTACACTCCAAAGAAACTATGTCAGGGGAGCCTTAGAGGTGTAGTTTTCCTTTCATCCAAATTTGCATCTTAATGTGCTGTAAGAAGACCAATGCCTAAGATCAATGCCTCAGCTTTTGAATCAGCCACCCGGCAGTGCAAGATCACTGGTTCCCCTAGTTTACATCAGTCCAGGCACATTTAGATAATATAGTGTTGTTCCAGAAAATGTAATGGAGATATCAAAATATGTCACCATGTTATTCTTCCTAGATGAAATGATGGTGATGAGCCACCATCACCAAGAATACAGTTTAGAGCTTATTTTTTACGCAGTAATGATGATGGTTTCCCATAGATTTAGTCATTCACTTTCATTGATCTCTCTGGCTATCAGTGAAGAGAAAGCTAAAAGTGCCAGGATTTTCATCTGTGGGCTTGGAACTTTGTGAAACAAATTTACCTTCCCTGACCACCTGAGCTATTCACAGTCTACGGAGGTAAAAATTTAAAAATAAATAAACATATGGATACGAAACCTTCTCTGTGATGACATAAATATTGAATCAGCATGGAGATGAAACTGTAAGTGCATTTTGCTTACAGAAACTAAAATCTGTTATTTTAGGAATGTTTTTCAGTCAATTGTCTATAAAAGTTTATATGGAAGTGTCCATGACATGCTATTAACATGAAAAAACTTACACTGCGTAAGTGAGGAATTTCTAATAAAAATTGTGCAAAAATGTTAAAAGATTTTTAGATGGGCTAGTTGCAGTTTAATTTTTGAATGTTTCCCAAGCCTTAACCTGAAGGTGGGAGTGAATGAAAAAGTCTGGTTGACTGATTACCTTTAACTATGGTGTGTTGAAAGCCTAGGCATTGACATGGTCCTTGAAGAAGCACAGACCTTTTATTTCATTTTATTTTCAGATTTCTTTAACATTAATATCGACTTCTCCTTTATTAACATCTTAAAATAAAAGAAGTGGAAAATGTTTTTTTATTATATAGAAAGACAAATACAGCATGGAATCGGGAGACCAGGATTTGAATTCTGTTTCTATTAACTACTCTGGAACCTTGAGCAAGTCATTAGTAGAGTAATAGAAATGGAATGTTCTCTATATTTCTAATCAACATCTGAATTCCGTGAATCTTTCTATTAAGAATACCGAGCATTCCATTTGCAGCTAAATGAATAAAACTGAATTTTACACAATCAGTCACAGGTAAAAATCACAGAATTTAAATGTTTCTGTCAGGAATTTTAATTGTACATTAGAGTTTATGAGAGTATCACTTTATAGCATTGTTGTAAAACTTTGGTTGAATCATCATGCTTATTTTGAAATATTCATTTTACATATTTGCTCTTAAGAATGTGTTCTGCTAAATACTCCCTCCTGAATGCAAGATAGAAAGCAAAATTATGAACATTTATGTAATAATTTGATACTTACAAGTGTAATTTGGGGGTTATTTAAATTTATAAAATTTGCATTTTATAATATAGAGACATGAATTCATAAATAAAAATGCAAATACTTATAAAAACGTAATAATACATCCACTGCAATGAAAAAGAAAATACAAGAAATATATATTAAAGTATAAAAATACTGTATGTGGTTATCTCTTGGCTGAATCCTCTTGCTTCATAAGACACTAAATTGTTTAGCTGTTTATCTAATATTATAATTTTAGGTATGTGTGAGGTGTGAATATGTGTGCTTTTTTTCAAGGTATTTTTGTAAATTTGTCTAGAATTTTATTTAGTTCAGTTCATCAATTGGATTACACAAAATAGTTTGCCTTTGATGCTCAGATTTTACTAAATAAAAGGAATAAAATACTTTATTTTAAAAAACTTGTATTTTTATTGCTATAATTAAGGAGTCATATCCTAAAATTCAAGTGGGAAAACAGTTGCTGTTCCAAATACCAAAATAATAGAACCTGTATTTAGTTAACTTAATTTGATTAAAGAATTTAAGCCAGTCTCCAAGGAGTTGAAGGCTCCCTATCTCTCCCTTCCTGCAGCTTTCTCTTCCTCAACCATTCTTTCCATGTGAAACATGGTTTCACATGGAACATTCAACCAATGGCAACTTGTTGATGGAATAATCTATATAATTTCCATAATTTTTAATTTCTGTTTATAATGTTTAATTTATATTTAACATTGCAAATACTTAAATTAAGCCCATCATCCTCTAGGTGGCATATAATTACGAGCATTATAAGATACAGTTCAATGGTACTCAAAGATATGCCATTCCAATATTGGTGTGCTTACCTCCCCATACGTTATATTTAACTGTTCAGCCTTTCTTACTAATGACAATGACATTAAATTCTGGCAGATCTTCTTGACTTTCAGCTCACCATAAATCTTTATAGAAATTCTTGCCATAATTTTTGGCAGACTAGTTATTTGCATTCTCATAGATAATTCTGAGACCTTGTTAATATTTTCATGTTAATTGGAATTATGTTAGACTACATTGACTTTAATTTATCAACATAATTATGGGCAATAGCTGATAAAAATATTACTCCTTGCTTTCAATTCAGGATGTATCGATTCCAATACAGATTAATTACTCTTGGACATACTGTGCATAGTAGTCACCCTACTGTTACCCAAATGTACTGCTTTGAATGTTCTTAGTCAAGCCCTAAATATAATCAACTAAAATTTTCAAATTTAGAAAACCAACAATAAAGTCATTATTCACAGCCCCTCTTGACATTTAATGCAGCTATCCACATTTACTTAAAACCACCCCTTGTCAGTGGACTTGCTCAATGCATTTCTGCCTATGTCTACACAAAAGGGAAATAAAAGCTCAGATACAGTTTGAATGAAAACAAACCAACAAAAATTCCTGACATTGGAGAAGGTATTAAGGCAATATTCACTAACAAATTCCCTAGATGATGGCTCAACTTTCCCTTCCTATTTCTTATGTAGCCTGAGACTTGCTCCTTTAAGGTGATGAAGCATACATCTCTCTCCACCAACTGCAAGAGCAAGAATGGCACTTTAATTTATATTCCCCTCAAATTATAGTGATAATAATACCAGGAAATTTATATTGACACACTGCATGCCTCAATGGGGCACCTTTTAAAGTTTCTAACATTTGTTTCTGGATATTCTGATCCGTATTGCTTAGAACACAAGCCCTATGACCAAGGGTTCCATAGAGTACAATGCCATGTTGAAATGAATGCCTTTTCATAATTTCTCTAAAATATTAAACCATAAATTGTGTGGGGTAGTTTTGTTTTTAAGATTTCAATACATGAGAAACTGAGAGCACAAATTTTATTATTTAAACGACCCCTCCCGATGTTCACTTATTCCTCCATCCCCCTTGCTCATATTCATTCATCGAACACAACTCTTTATTTTCTCGCACTACAACTAGAAATAATAAAACGGTAAACATGATTTCAGAAGAAACGACTACTGCCCTAAGAAAACTTCTACAGAAATGCCGTCTGGTGCTAAGATACTACACAACTCTGGAAGCAGCCAAATAGTGCAGGAGCTTCTTGGTACAACGTTTTCTAATCCTCCTATATCCCTCTTTTAGCCACTACACCTAAAGAAAAATAAGAGCTTTGGCTTATTGCAATTTCAAAGAAGATTTTAAAGGGTAAGTTTGGTGCTACTCTCATCTCCTTCAAGAAAAAGCTTCTTATCCTCAAGAGTTGCTGAGCGTTTGATAGTGTTGTTGCTGAAAGAGATTCACCACCTAGGCAAGTCCTCCGTTCTTAACCTGGAAGTAAGACCAATTCCGCAGGAACAGGTAAAATAGGTGTGTTTCCTGTACTCAGCTAAGACGCCTCTCAATGAACAGAACAAACCTAAGCAATGCAAATAGTTCTGCGCTTTAAAACAACAATAACAGAAAGTTTGGTTCCAAAGGGTTTGTTTTTTGTCTTTATTTTTTCCTGCTTGATCATACCCTTAACAGCCCAGGTGCTGAGTAACACACAAAGTAACTGTACAGAAACCAGGATCACAGCGTGTCTGTGTCAGTTTCCTGAGGTGACTGTCAGAAAATCTGGAGAGGCACCATTGTGTTGAGGGAATGAGGTCAGAATTCACTGAGGACCATTCACCCTGGGAAGGAATAGGACGGGACAGTCGGGCTGGAGAGCCAGGCTTTGGCAAAGGAGAGAAGGTGGGTCAGGGAGGACTCTGTGGAGAAGGCTTTGTCAGCGCGAGATCGATCCGGTGAAGGGTGGCAGATGGGGGCGTTTGTGCACTGGCATAAGGTGGGAACGCAGGGACAGTAACAGTAGAGATGACCCTGTTTGGGGTGACCAGAGGGTCGGGGCCATCTACCGCTGCTCGTGTGGGAGCCTGGGGGCTGGAAGGTGAGGCGGGACTGCGAGCTGCAGGCAGCTGTCCCCGAGAGGGAGAGGCGTTCAGGTTTCCAGCAGGTAGAGTTGAAATCAAACATCCCCTTGGGGACCACAGAGCAACACCCTCCATGGACTCTCTGCCTGGAGGACTGGGAATCACAGCAGCTGGTTTGGGGTGCCTCCCAAATCAAAAGATGTTCTCTCCGCGCCAAGCTTTGACGCCCGACCCCCTGCACTCTCCCGCCTACTCACCGGTCCTAGGGGTAAAGCGCCATCCGGGGCGCTCGCGAGGGCTGCGCGGCGCAGGAGGCAGGCAGGGCCAGGCGGCGGTGGCGGCGCTGTCCTAAGAGCGCGACTGGAGCCGGGGGACACCGAGGCAGCGACAGCGGCGGGGGCGCGGGAAGCTGCAGAGGAGAGCAGTGAATCTGGAGCTGCTGCGCCGCGCGCGCTCTCTGCCCATCTCCGGCTTCGCTGAAGCTGCTACAGCTACTGCCGCTGGAGGGGAGGGAGGCGAGGGGGAGGGGAGGAGGCACGCGGTAGGGAGGGACGGAAGAGCAGGAAGGGTGGGGGGTGAGCAAAGGGAGAGGGGGAGATGGTCGTCCAGAGTTGAGGGGGTGGGGAGGGAGGCGCACAGGAGCCCAGCAAAGGTTCCCACTAAATGAGCTCGGGAGGGGAAATGGAAGATGAGGCGATGGGTCTCTCCCTCGCCCTCCTTCTACCCTACCCTCCTTCCCCCTTCGCGCCCTTTCCTTGGGCTCTTCCTCTCGTGGCTCAGGCTGGGGGTTACCCAAGCTTGGCAGCAGCTGCGGCTTCAGCGCGCTGGTGCGAGTGCTGAGTCCGGGAGGCAGCCGTTACAGCTCTCCGCGCCACCGGCCTGTGGCACCTGTGCGTGCACACTGCCGCCCGCTCCATTGCGGCGGCTCCTGGACCAGGATCCGTAGACTGTCGCCCTCTTTCTCTCCCCTTTCTGGACAGATTATGATCCTACATGTGCATCCATGACATCTGTATAGTCCCCCATTGGTGTTTGTTTCCCTGGGCGCTCTTTGGCACCGGCTGTCCCGCCAGAAGGCGCCAGCAGGGAGCTCAATGCCGGCAACCATCGCTTGCCCCTTGGAGCTGTTGCCTGGGCAGGGGTGGCCTTGGTTGTTTACCGCCAGGGTTGACCAGCTAACGAGGTAAAAAAAGAAATATATACATATATCGTTTTAACCCAATTGCCTCGGACTGTGTTCTCAATGATCTAAGAAGGCTGTGTGAAGGGCATAGTGACAGCCCAGTACCTTCTGTCTTGGTTTCCTTCGTCCCTTTTCTCAACATTCTAAAAACCTAGGGATTGAAAGATCTCTGGATCTTTTTATCACAGAGCTTTTCATTTCCCCCTGCATTTTCCTAGGGTTGGTCCCGCTTTCGTAGTGTGGATTTTCGTTTGCTCTATTTGACTCTAAATCAATCCTGTATATTCGCAAACTACAAAGAGGCGCATGCAAATAGATACTGTACTGAGGGCAGATACACGCGCGAGATCGAGAGGGTGAGTTAACACACATTCAGTAAATATAAAAACAACTGAAACATTATTAACTGATTTCCGTGAGCCGTAATTTTATTTTATAATTTTCACGTGGTAATTGGGGATAGACAGTGAGCAAGTAGATTATGTGTCTAAAAGATATGACTAGAAAAAAAAGTCTGGTAAAACTCTCCTCAAATAACATAACACATAAAGTGAGCTAATTATTCCCAGACATTCCCAGGAGGGAAAGAGGTTCTGATTTTGTTTGGCTGGCTGGTTGTGTTGCTTTAAAAAAAAAATGAAGTAATCTTTCAGTTGGTGGATTCATTTTTTAAAAGCCTAAAGGATCATAGTCTCTAGAATAAATAAGGTAGGCATTTCATTTTACATAAGTGTGTCTTATATAACAAATGTTCTCATATTTTAAAAAGTGCTCTCTTAACTGTAAATGCAATGTGGAAAAACATTTTCAATGCAATAGGCCATACCTAAATATTGATGAAAAACCTCTAGATTTTCCTGCATACATTCACATGAAGGAAAAAACAATGTCGGAAATAAAGTATTACTTGATGGGCTGGACGGTATCAACTTGCTAGACTCTGTCCTGTTGAGTGTATCTGCTAATGAAAATATTTGGTTCAACATTTACCTAATGACCTGAATGAGAGAACCACCTCCTTATTTAGGGAACAAACATCTAATTATTCGAATACACCTCCCTTTTAAAAGGTATGTGTTACTGTCTTCAGAGATCCAGAAGTGTACCATGCAAATTCACCCACTGTTATTCTTTCAATAAAGATCATAGAAAGAAAAGGTTGGCAAAGACTTACAATTCATTCAGCTTCGTAAGTCTTCTCAGTGGTGCCTATACTACATAGGTGAACAATAAATTTTGCAGATGCCAGCGGCTACTTGGGCAGAGGATGGTTACCAAGAATTAATTAAATCTCTGTTTCTCATTTCTGTTTAGAATATTTCTCATCCCTTCCTTATTAAAGTAATTTACCTTTGAGAATTTTTACTATTTTCCTCCTACATTTAATTATGAAACTATAACGCAATAGCTTATAGTCTCATTTTATGGCTCTAAAATGGCAAAGACAAATACGCAAACTATAATGCCTTACAGCCAGGCAAAGGAAAGGGGTGATGTTTGGAGTAGAGCAAGCAAGCTTCTAACTCCTCCCTCCAGCTTACAATCCCCAGCCACTTGGCCCTCCAGAGACAAGACAGGATGATAAGCAATGGAATGGCATTGAACTCTCCTGCCGAAGGACTTGCATTTCAATGTAGATTCTGAGGCTGGGTGAAAACTTCTCTGTCACCTTTACTACGGCATTCTCATCCGTTTATATTTCTTTCCCCTTCTACATCTCTATTACTGTTGTACTGTGTTATGCATTACACCATGGGAAAAATTAATCAATTTAACAATAAAAGCTTAATTTTAAAACACTGACCCTTTGAACTTATTTAATTGAAAACAAATTCTCATGCTGAAATTTTCTAAAATCAGAAAGATTCAAAACCGTCTTTGAACTGATACTGCATGAGTGCCAGATATTGGTTAGCAAAGGAAATATCATTGCTCTATTTATTGAACACAGATTCAATTAGCACTCCCTGTAGGCAGGCAATATGTTAGGCCCCAGGGATATCATAGTTAAGAAAATTGCTAACTGTGCCCTTGTGAGGCTTAAGAGTCCAGTGATACAATAAAAAAAAAGCTTTATCACTAAGAAAGATATTCTAGTAATAATGATGATCATGAGAAATTTCAAGTTTAAAGACGAAATATTTAATAATTTAATTATAGGCATTAAAAAGATTAGGAGTAAAGGAAGACAGATTATGAGCCTCTGCTATAACCAGTCCTTATGTGAGCTGCTGAAGAAAAGACGAGAATGAAGCGTTAGTTAAGAAAGTCACATTTGTTGTAGTAACAGAATACAGTGGATACTTTTTAGGCAAGAGAAAATTTTGGTGAGCCTTAACTTTAAAAAATAAGCATCTGCTTTTATTCAAAGTGAGAAAAATGGAGAATAATAAATGTTTCTGAGGTTGCAGACACTTCTAAAAATTATATATGTACTATATGTTACATATGATTAGCTCTGCTGAATACATGGACTGAATCTATTATGAAGACAGTGGCAAAAATTAGGAGTTTTCCCTCTTTCCTCCCAAGGAATGTACCAAAGAATCAAAAGGAAAAAAAAAACTCACAACTTTTCTTCAGTAAAATCAAAAGATAGATAATCTGCGGTTTCCAAAATTTGTATGTGAGATCCCAGAACTGCTGAGATCAAACAGAATTCTCAGAAGAGAAAGAAAGAAGGGCAGGGAGTGGGGCCCAATGATACCTAATTTGAGAATACAACAACAACAACAACAAAAAACTTCTTGAAAGTGAGACTTTCACTCAGAAGAACAAAATCAATTTTCATTGGTTACAACAATGGATTCAGGAACTAGAGTTGGGGTATAGCTGCAAAAGGAGGAAAGAAAGAAACCTGACAAACGTAGAGGACTCAGTTGTGGCTAATCTCAGAAAACCGACAAAAATATGATTCCTGAAGGTAAGTTCTTACTGTGACTTAAGAAACCTATATTTCTTGTTTGCACCAATCAGTGTAAGAACTGCAATTTCCAACAATCAGTGTGGATAGTGAAAGAAGCCCACTTGGATGTGTCTTGCAGGAAGTAATGGAGTGATACACAAAAATTAGGCAGAGGAGTGAGTCTGTCTCTGTAGCAGCAGTGAAGAGAAACCCTTTGAAAACCCCAGGAGTCATTTTCCTCTCCTTTTCCCAAGAACCTAGATAAGAAAAATGTAACTCAGTTGTATACGAGTAATTGAAAAAAGAAAGGACACACTGTCAACAAAAGTAGTATAGGAAAGGACTTGCACAGGAGTAGTAAAATGTGTCAATTGTTGAAGAACACACACCATAGCAATGTTGTCATGGAGAAGTTGAGAAATTTGTTCTAACATTACAGCAGAAATTTTCAAAAACGCACAATGAAGGAATTGCTTCTATAAATGAAAACTACAAGGTACAAATGCAAGAACTTGGGAAGGGATGATGAGAGACAATAGGAGCTGGTGACACAAAGCTGGGGGAACTCAGAAAAGAAGTGAAGAAAAAAAATACCTTCATGAATTAAGAATATAAATGGAAGAGTTACAAGGTAAGATGGACACTGAGATAGACACAGCAAGAAAAAGAAGAGACAGAAATGAGGAAGGCTAACAAAATGAAATGCAAGTAAGGAAAAAATACACAGGATTAGAGAGAATACAAAAGATGGAGAAGATAGGGAATGGTAATCCAATAGATACATAATTAGAGAAAAGAAACAAGTGATGGGAAAATAAATATGTCAATATATTATTAAAGAAAGAAACATTCTTCAAATGAAAGATGACTTGAAATTTCACTTTGAAAAGAAACAATGATTACCAGGAAAAATTGCCCCAGAATCATCAACATTGAGATGTGTCCTAGTACAGTAACTAGAATTTAAATATAAAAAAGAATTTTTTTAGGCATGCAGGCAAAAGCAATCAGTAACTTATAAAGAAAAATACTGATACTGGCCTCAGAAGTCTTCACTGCAACTTTAGTGGAATCGAGCCATTCAATATCAGTGGAACAAAGCTTACAAGAAACCAAAGAAAATAAAATAAAACTAAGGATTTTTTTCTTTTTAGCTAAATGATTTTTCAAGTACAATGGGAATAGACAAACAATGGTGAACATGCAAGAACTCAGGGACTGTTATTCTCATGAAACCACCTTCAGGAAATCACTAGAATAATGAATGAAATTCAGCTTTCTAATAAATAAATAAAAGAGACATGCTGATTCAAGGACTGATTTTCAAGTTAATACATTCAATGTATTTATCTACTGATCTACAATGTTAGAATATGAGAATTAAAGCAGTATAATGCAATAAAACCTTGTAGAAAAAATAGACTCTGACAATATAAAAATGATATGAGATATAATGGCATCGATTTTCTAATGGCTGGGAGTCCAACAAAACCACTTAAAAGAACAAATAAGTAGCATGACATTTAGCAACACAAAGATGAAATTTAATCCAAATTATTTGATAAATTATCTAGTCAAGCAGGAAGGCATGGAGGAATAAGAAACACTAATTTTTATCATTAACAAACTAACAGGAACATTTCTTACTTTAACTAAAAAATAGAGCAATGCAGATAAATAATTACAAAAGTAACACAGAACAAAATGAAAATCTTTGTAAATATTAAGAATACATATATAGGCTGGGCATGGTAGCTAACACCTGTAATCCTAGCACTTTTGGAGGCTGAGGTGGGCAGATGGTTTGAGCCCAAGAGTTTGAGACTAGCCTGGGCGACATGGTGAATCCCTAACTCTACAAAAAATACAAAAATTAGCCGTGAGTGGTGGCACACTCCTGTAGTCCCAGCTACTTCGAGGGGCTGAGGCAGGGGGATCGCTTCAGCCTGGCAGATGAAGGCTGCAGTGAGCCATGATTGTGCCACTTCAACCTGAGTGACAAAGTAAGACCTTGTCTCAAACACACACACACACACACACACACACAGAGAGAGAGAGAGAGAGAGAAAATAAAACAGAACACAAAATGAAGGAGTTTTACAAAGTAACAAGTGAAAACATAACACAATATGTCAGAACCAAAAGTAAATATTTCCATTATATCAATAAATGTAAATAAAATTATCTCCTGTTCTATAGACAAAAATGAAGATTTTTATACTTTATCATCAAAAATAGAGTTCTGTGTTTTATATCTACAGCAAGAAAACTCAGAACATTTAAAAAATAAAAAGATGAACAAACATAGTATCAGGGAAATGGAAACAAACAGTAAGCAGGCATTGCAACCTTAATCAGAGATAAGGTGGCATAAAGCCTAAAACGTGTTAAACAAGATAAAGAAGGATATTTTAAGGTGATCACAGAACAGACACCTTCCTATGAAAACAAAGCAATTATGAATATCTGTGTAGAAGATTATATATCACCAACATTCCTACAGCAGCAATTATAAGATATTCAAGGAGCTAGCATGAAGCCCACTATTAATAAGAGTCTTAATACTTTATAAAATATAGGTAAAGTAATATAGTAAATGTCATATACACTTTTCAGGCCAATCTCACTGAAGAGCGTCAGTGCAAAAATCCTAATTAAAATATTAACAAATGAACCTCAATAGCACATTACTGTATCAACACTAAGTGTATTTTTCTTTTTTTCCAAAAAGGTTGAAATGTTACTGTATTAGAAAATCTATTAACATACTTAGTCACTTTCCTTATCTATAAAATGGGAGTGTAATATTAGTATCCACTTTATGGGATCATTTTTTCAATGATTAAAAGAGTTATTGCATACCAAATCTTTAGCAAGAATGCCTGGCATAGAGTGAGCCTTTCATAAATGTTATCTGTTGTGTTTAGCAGCATTCATAAGATGTTAAAAGATGACTATGCTTGTGATAGTAATGTAAGTCTTCTTATCAGTTTCTTAAATAATAAACTTCTTATGTTAATTTATTAATATTGTATTCTCATCTTTTATCCCTTCTCCTTGGGGTTTTTACTATTGTTGTTTTAGGCCCTCTGTTCTTTTTGTATTAACATCCTACAAAAATTAAAATCAATTTGTAAATTCAGAGAGTACCTAAGACCAACCACTTATTTTAAAATAATTTCAAATGATAATACTAATACATGAGTGCACTATCTCTGTTTTAAACAGACGTTATTTTTTAGGGCAGTTTTAGGTTCACAGCAAAATTTAGCAGAAGGTAGAGTTCCCACATAGCGCCCACCACATACATGCACAGCCTCCCCATTGTCAACATCTCTCATGAGAGGCATGTATTTGTTATAAGCAATAAACTTATATTGATACATTATCATCACCCACTGTCTATAGTTTACAGCAGGGTTCACTCAATGTTGTACATTCTATGGATTTTGACAAATATGTAATGGCATGTATCTATTATTGCAGTATCATACAGAGTAATTTCACTGTCCTAAAAATTCTGTTTCACCTATTCATTCCTCCCTCCCCCGCAGCTGCTGACAACTACTGATCCTTTTACTCTATCTATAGTTAGAGATGTCCCAGAATGTCATACAATTGAAATCATATGTTATGTAGCCTTTTCAGACTGGCTTCTACCACATGGTCATAAGCATTTAAGTATCCTCCATGTCTTTATTATTGTTATTATTATTATTATTATTATTATACTTTTAAGTTCTGGGATACGTGTGCAGAATGTGCAGATTTGTTCCATAGGTATAAACGTGCCATGGAGGCTTGCCACACCCATCAACCTGTCATCTACATTAGATATTTCTTCTGATGCTGTCCTTCTTCTAGCCCCCCACCCTCCGACAGGCCCCAATGTGTAATGTTCCCCTCCCTGTATCCCTGTGTTCTCATTGTTCAACTCCCGCTTATGAGTGAGAACATGTGGTGTTTGGTTTTCTGTTCCTGTGTTAGTTTGCTGAGAATGATGGTTTCCAGCTTCATCCATGTCGCTGCAAAGGACATGAAGTCATCGTTTTTTATGGCTGCATAGAATTCCATGGTGTATATGTGCCACGTTTTCTTTATCCAGTCTATCATTGATGGGCATTTGGGTTGGTTCCAAGTCTTTGCTATTGTGAACAGTGCTGCAATAAACATACGTGTGCATGTGTCTTTGTAGTAGAATAATTTATAATCCTTTGGGTATACCCATACCAGAACATTGCTTGCTGTGCTTAAGAATTAGATCAAAGTGAGACAGATTACCAAAAGCAACAGTGTCCTCAAGCTATAATAGGTCAAAGCACTGAAAAGCCATATGTCCTCTATCCTGGGCAATCGCAGAGACAAATATTTTGTGCTCAAACATAAAATCACAGCAGATATATTTTCTGGTGTCTTGGCAATGAGCTAGCTGGGAGCTGTGACTCCCCTTTACCCTAGTGGAATGGACTGCAAAGCTATCAGTTCCCCAGGCCTCCAGGTGTTATCATCACTGTATAAACAAGTCATTTGCACAAACAGTGTTTCAGGTCTTGGGAATAAACCTCCCCTGAAGAGCTGGTCCCTAATCTGACTACTGCTCCCCCACTTTTTAACATTCTCAAGGGCACTCTCACCCTAGTCCTATAAAAAATTAGAGGAAGAGAGGACAGGTTTCCTTCCTGGAGAACAGTGTCCTTTACAATTTCCCATTGTGTTTTCACCCTTATATGCTTCTCCAAGGGAGAAAAGAATGTGGCAAACAGCGTGCTGTATCTTACTGTTCCTCTGTTTATAAATTTCCCCAATAGAGCTTGTTTTTTTGCAGACCAGGTGGCATTGTGACCTAACTCTCTGCAGGACTGTAGGGAAGAAGAGACAAATTCACATTGTTCTTTTAAAAATATTTATATTTGATTTAAGCACCATAGTTCTGTTAGTGGCATATAACAATTAATTAGGTCATAAATTCACTAGTCACATTTTAGTGCTTTTAATAAGATTTCAGAGAAACAACATTCTCATCAGCTACAAATCCACAAATCATATTTCAGAATGTTACTTCTGAAGGTAATAGTTTCAATTTTTATTGATTCTAATTGGATGCAATTTAAAAAGGCACAGTTTTCTAATACTGACACCAAGCTCTAGAGGTGCACCAAATCTAGGCCTTAATCTCTCATATACTATATGGGAAATTTATCAGTAAGCTGACACTGAAAATCCTCTATGAGAGTAACATTTATAAACTTAAGATGTAGAAATATATGTGAGCTACAAAAGATTACTATTGTTTAAATAGTAGTAGAAGTATAATATAATGATTTACATAAATAGTAAATTATATTTACTGCAACAAATAGTAATTATCCAGAAGGTGGTGTACTTTAAATACCACTTTAGCTAAGAGACCAAACAATACAGTTCTTCCAGAAAAATGGAAGCTTATTATTCTTTCTTATGTAACAGCCTCAGGGGTTTCAATCATCTCTCTCTTCTTGCCTTTTACTATAAGCAGTCAGGAGGAGCCAAGACCCTCCTTCAACACTTTTCTTAGAAATCTCAGCTAAATACCCAATTTTATTGCTTATAAGTTTTACCTTCCACAAAACACTAAAACACAGTTTAGCCATGTCTTTGCCATTTTATAACAGGGATCACCTTTTTCATTTCCCAAAATATATCTTTATTTCCATTTCAGACCTCACAGGAATCACCCTTAGTGTAAACATTTCTAGCATGTACCTCAGAACTCTTTCAACCTCTACCCATTACCCAGTTCCAAAGCTACTTCCACATTTTTTGATATTTGTTACAGCAGTACCTCCATCTTTGTATCAAAATCTCTATTAGTCTGGTTCTCCAGAGAAACAGAATGTAGTAGAGTTCTTAGAAGAAAGAAAATTTTGTGTATGTGTATACATACATATATATGTATTTATAAAGAGGTTTACCATAAGAAATTGGTTCATGAGATTATGGAGGCAAGATCTGCAGTCAGCAAGCTGGAGATCAAAGAGAATTGATGCAGTAGTCCCATTTTGCTTCCCAAGGCATGAAAATCAAGAGAGCCTAATAAATTCCAGTGTAAGTGCAGAAAAAGTCCAATGCTCAAGCTCAAGCAGCCAGGCTTCCTCTACTTTCAGGAAGGCCTTTTTGTTCTCTTTAAGCCTTCAGTTGATTGGATAGCGCCTGCCTAAACTAGGAAGAACAATTTGCTTTAGTCATTTGACTGATTCAATTGTTAATCTCATCTAAGAATTCCCACATAAACAAATTCAAAGCAATGTTTAACCAAATGTCTAGGCACCCTGTGGCCTGGTAAAGTGGAAAATAAAATTAACTATCAAAGGTGGTGAAAAATTTCATTTTTAAAGCTTGTGACCCTTCGTAAGTTTGCAGAAACGACATCCTTTCATGAGCCAGAATGTAGTATATAGCTTTATCTATGTCTAAGGGAGGTCAGGAAATGTAATCTGTAGCTGGGTGGACATAAATTGACCTTAAACTTGGAGGTTTCTAGTACTTCAAAGAAAAAAAGAAGATCTTATACTAGAAACACTCTGTCTCTGTCTGCATTCACATGCACGTGTGTTGCACATTATTACCCTACTTTTTGTGCCTACGGTAGCAATAAAAGAGGTCTTCTACACAGATGCCTTCAAAAAATTTTAAGAGGCCACTGACAAACTTAACCAGATAGGTCGCAGAATATTAAGTGTTTTATTATGTTCTTCTTGTCTAAGTCCAATGATCTTCTTTAACATAACTTCTCTTCTTTTTACTTTTATTTTAGGCTCAGGAGTATATGTGTGTTTGTTATGTATGTGAATTGTGAGTCATAGGGTTTTGATGTACAGATTATTTCATCACCCCAGTAATAGGCATAGTACCCAATAGGTAGTTTTTCAATCACCACTCTCCTCTGAACCTCCACCCTCAAGTAGGTACTGATGTCTGTTGTTTCCTGCGTTGTGTCTATGTGTACTCAATGTGTAGCTCCCACGTATAAGTGAGAACATGTGACATTTGGTTTTCTGTTCCTGCATTGGTTTGCTTAAGATAACGGCCTTCAGCTCCATTCTTGTTGCTGCAAAGGATGTGATCTCATTCTTTTTCGTGGCTGTATATTATTCCATGGTGTAAATCTACCACATTTTCTTTATTTAGTCTACCACTAATGAGCATTTAGATTGATTCCATGTCTTTGCTCTTATAAATAGTGCTACAATGAGTGCATGAGTGTATGTGTCCTTATGGTAGAACAATTCATATACCTTTGGTTATATACCTAATAATGGGATTTCTGGGTCAGATGGTCATTCTAAGTTCTTTGAGAAATTGCCAAACTGCTTTCCACAATGGCTGAACAAATTTCCATTCCCACTGGCAGTGTATCAGCATTCCCTTTTCTCTACAGCTTCACCAGTATCTGTTATTTTTTGACTTTTTAATGGCCATTCTGACTGATTGTGAGGTGTTATCTCATTGTAGTTTTGATTTGCATTTCTCTAATGATTAGTGATGTTGAGCGTTTTTTTCATATGCATGTTGGCCATGTGTATGTCTTCATTTGAAAAGTGTGTGTTCATGTCTTTTGTCTACTTTTTAATGAGGCTGTTTGCTTATAAATTTGTTTAAGTTCCTTATAGATTCTGGATATTAGTCCCTTTTCAGATGCATACTTTGCAAATATTTTCTCTTATTCTGTAGTTTGTCTGTTTACTGTATTGATAGTTTCTTTTAATGTGCAGTAACTTTTTAGTTTAATTAGGTCTCATTTGTCAATTTTTATTTTTGTGGTAATTGTTTTTGGCATCTTCACTCTGAAATATTTGCCAAGTGCTATGTCCAGAACAGTATTTCCCAGGTTACTTTTCAGGGTTTTTATACTTTTAGGTTTTGCATTTAAGTCTTTATTCCATCTTGGGTTGATTTTTGTTTATGGTGTAAGGAAAGGGTCCAGTTTCAATCCCTTAAATATAACTAGCCAGTTATCTCAGCACCAGTTGTTGAATAGGGAATTCTTTCCCCATTGCTCCTTTTTGCCAACTTTGTTAAATATTAGATTATTGTAGGTGTACAGCTATATTTATAGACTCTCTATTTTGTTTATTCTGTCTATGGGTTGATTACTGTAGCCTTGTAGTATAGTTTGAAGTCAGATAATGGGATGCCTCCAGTATTTTTCCCCCCTTAGGATTTCTCTGGCTATTCAAACTCTTTTGGTTTCATATAAATTTTAAAATAGTATTTTCTAGTTCTGTGAAGAATACCATTGGTAGTTTGATATGAATAGCATTGAGTATGTAAATTTTGGAGGGCAGTATGGGCATTTTAACAATACTTATTCTTCCTATCCATAAGCATGGGGTGCTTATCTATTTGTTTGTGTCATCTCTGAATTCTTTCAGCAGTATTTTGTAAATCTCATTGTAGAGATGTTTCCCATCCCTGGTAAGTTGAATTCCTGGGTATTTTATTCATTTTGTGGCTATTATGAATGAGTTTGCTTTCTTGATTTGGCTCTCAGATTGAATGTTACTCATTTTTGCACATTGATTTTGTATCCTGAAACTTTGCTGAAGTTGTTTATCAGATACAGGAGCTTTTGGGAAGAGACTATGAGGGGTTTTCTAGGTATAGAATTATACCATCTGCAAACAGCGATAATTTGACTTCCTCTCTTCCTATTTGGATTCCTTTTATTTCTTTCTCTTGCCTGATTTATCTAGTTAGGACTTCCAGTACTATGTCAACTAGGACTGGTGACAGTAGGTATCCTTATCTTGTCCTGGTTCTCAAGGACAATGCTTCTAGGTTTTGTTTATTCAGTATGATGTTGGCTTCAGGTTTGTCAGAGATGCTTCATTATTTTCCGATATTTTGCTTCGATGACTAGTTGTTGAGGGATTTTAACATGAAGGTGATGACAGCTGGCAGCTGTCCAAAGCAACCGCTGCCATGGTACCAGCTGTGGTGGGGTGCAGGTAGTGGGGTGTGGGTTCAAGCCATGGGTACTTAGGTGTGGATACTGAGGCGAACTGTCCCTGGGATCTGCTGCCCTGGGAGCCCACCTCTGGGAGCCACTGCAGTGATGCCAAGCTGGGCTAAGCCACCCACTGGTGGGGGAATGGCACCAACAAGCATGGAGGGACCCCAAGGCAGAACTTGACCCAAGGAAGTGCTGTGCTTGTGCATGGAGTGTGAGGGCTGGTCCCGAACATGGAGTAGTGGCCACATTTCAGGGCCCTGCAGTGGGGAGTGGGAGTGGTCCTTCGTGAGTGGGACCTGGCCAGCATCATGCCCACCCTGCCGAGGGCACTGTGCCTTGGTGGGAGGCTCAGTGTGGGGCCATCCTAGGATGCCTACCAAGGATCCACCCCATGTTGGGGTGACAGCTGAGTCTGGTGCTCCCAATGGCTGTGTCCATGGCCCACAATCCACTCCTGAAGGCATACTTATGGCATGGTCATGAGCTAAGGAATGGGGAGCCCCTGTTCACCACTGAGAACTGGGACTGCAGGGGAACCTGCAAATGTCATGCCTTCCCCAGAACCTGGCAAGGGCCGGGAGCCCGGCCCCAGGCTGCAAAGTGTCAGACAGGGCAGTAGGAGCAGCTTCAGAGGCAGCAGTGGTGGCAGTGTGTCCCCTGTGCCCGATGTCCCTAAGGCAGCTGACTGTGCCACCCCCATCCTCACATGGCCTGGCAGGACCTGCTCCCAGGCCCAGAGCCTCCACTGCAGCTTTGACCTTGCTCTCTGCCATGTCCTGGGAGCCTACAAGCATCTGGTCAATGGTGCAGCTGGGACTCAGAGGACAAGCCCAGGAAGCATGGGGTTCATTTGTATGGAATTGGCCAGGGTCACCGTGCCACCTGCACCTTGCCTGCTGCCACTGTGGTGAGATGCAGAGTAGGGGCATAACCTGGGACAGGGACAGTTGGGAGCCCTGCCCCTCCCAAGTTGGCAGGGCCAGAGCTCCCCAGGAACAGCTGCAGCCACCCAGGTTGTGGCTGTGGGCCCAGGATTCCAGATGCTCTCTCAGGGCCCAGAAGGGCCCCCATGTCACCACACACTCAGGGGTGCCTGCTCCCAGTGCCTGCGCTCAACCTGCTGCTGGCACTCTGAGATGGGAGTGGAGTTAGTGCCAAGCCCTGGAACTGTCACAGCTTGGCCTGGTGTGCAGCAGGGCCCCCTGCTGCATCGGCCCGTCCAGACTTTGGGCACCAACAAGTGTGGGAGGAGGCTCATATGAGGCTAGGAGCAGCTCAGCCTGTGGGTGCCTCTTGGCCTGAGTGGCCTGGGTACCATGAGCAGTGGCGGGAGGTAGACAGGCCCTTCTGCAGGAAGAGGCAGGTCCCAGTGAGGCTCCACCTTCAGCCAGGGAGGGCATGAAGGTTGGGGCTGGGCTGCTAGTCCTGCAGATTGATGTGGGGACTTGTGATGCCTTTTCTTTGCTGTTCCTGCCCACCCATGAACCAATCGGCATGCATTTCGTCCCCTCTGAGGTCCATAAAAGCCCTGGGTTCATCAGATCAGAGAAGAGGACAAAGAGACAATGGGAAGACTGGCCTACAGAGAAGAGCTACCCTCTGTGGTCTCCTCTGAGCTGTTCTAACACTTAATAAAGCTCCTCTTTGTCTTGCTCACCCTCCACTTTTCTGCATACCTCATTCTTCCTGGATGCAGGACAAGAACTCGGGCCAAGGCACCACTGGCCACAGAGGTTTCTGGACAGAAAAAGCAACATTGCAAAAATCCCGTATCAAAGGGATGTTGAATTTTATTGACAGTATTTTCTGCATCTATTGAGATGATCATGTGGATGTGTTTTGTTTTGTTTATGTGATAAATCACATCTTTTGGTTTGCATATGTTGAACCAACCTTGCATCCCAAGGATAAAGCCTACTTGATAGTTATGGATTCACTTTTTGATATTATGCTGGATTCAGGATTCAGTTTGCTATTATTTGGTGAGGATGTTTGCATCTATGTTCATCGAGGATATTGGCCTAAAGTTTTCTTTCTTTGTTATATTTTTGCCAGGTTTTTGTATAAGAATGATTCTGGCCTCACAGAATGAGTTATGAAGAAGACCCTCTTCCTCAATTTTTGGGAGTAGTTTCAGTAGGAATGATATCAACTCTGCTTTATACATCTAGTAGAATTCAACTATGAATCTGCCTGGTCTTGGGCTTTTTCTGCTTGGTAGGCTTGTTATTACTGTTTCCATTTTGGAACTTGTTACTAGTCTGGTCACAGATTAAATTTGTTCTTTGTTCGATCTAGGAAGGTTGTACTTTTCCAGAAATTCATTCATTTCTTCTAGGTTTTCTAGTTTGTGTACATAAAGGTGTTAGTAGTAGTCTCTGAATGGTTTTCATATATCCACGGGGTTGGTGGTATTGTCCCCTTTGTTTTTTTCTGATTGATTGTGTTTGTTTGGATCTTCTTTCCTTTTTTTTATTTTTTAGTCTATCTAGTTGTCTATCCATCTCATTTATTCTCTTAAATAACAATTTTCTAGATTTGTTGATCTTTTATATGGTGTTTCATGTCAAGTTCCTTCAGTTCAGCTTCAATTTTGGTTATTTCTTTTATACTGCTAGCTTTGGATTTGGCTTGCTTTGTTTTTTACTCTATCTGTGATGTTAGGTTGCTAATTTGAGATCTTTCTAACTTTGGATGTGGGCATTTAGCACTATAAACTTCCCGCTTAATACTGTGTTAGCTGTATCCCAGAGATTCTTGATACATGTATATTTTTCTCATTAGTTTCAAAGATTTCTTGATTTCAGCCTTAATTTTATTGTTTATCCAAAAGTCATTAAGGAACAGGTGTTTAATGGCCATGTAATTATATGGTTTAGAGCAATTTTCTTTCTATTAATTTTTATTTTGATTGTGCTATGGTCTGAGAGTATGGTTGGTATTAATTCAATTTTTCTGAATTTGCTGAGAATTGTTTTATGACCTCTTGTGTGTTCAATTTTAGGGTATGTGCCATATGCATATGAAAAGAATGTGTATGCTATTGTTTTGGGGTGGAAAGTTTGGTAGATGTCTGTTAGGTCCATTTGGTGGAATGTCGAGTACAGATCCCAAATATCTTGGTTAGTTTTCTGCCTCTATAATCTTCCTAATACTGTCAGTGAGGTTTTGAAGTCTGTTACTATTGTTCTATGGTTATCTAAGCCTCTGTAGGTCTCTACGAACTTGTTTTATAAATCTAGTTACTCCTGTGTTAGGTGCATATATATTTAGAATAGTAAGGTCTTTTTGTTGAATTGAACCCTTTACCATTATGTGATGCTCTTCTTTCTTTTTTAACTTTTGTTATTTTGAAATCTGTTTTCTGAAATTAGACTAGCAGCTTCGGCTTCTTTCTGTTTTCTATTTTCTTGGTACATTTTTCTCTATCCTTTTTCTTCAAGCTTATGGAGGTCATTGTATGTGAGATAAGTCTCTGGAAGACAGCATACCAATGAGTCCTACTTCTTGATCCAATGTACCACTCTGTGCATTTTAACTGGGGGCATTTAGTGCATTTACATTCAAGGTTAATATTGATATGTGCTAATTTGATCCTGTCATCTTGTTGTTAGCTGGTTATAATGCTGACTTGATTGAGTAGTTGCTTTATAATGTCAATGGTCTTTGTAGTTAAGTGTGCTTTTGCAGTGGCCAGTAAGGGACTTTCCTTTCCATATTTAACATTCCCTTCAAGACCTCTTTTAAGGCAGATCTGGTGGTAACAAATTCCCTTAGCATCTTCTTTTCTGAAAAGGGTCTTATTTTTCCCTTGCTCATTAAGGTTAGTTAGGCTGCATATGAAATTTTTTATTGAACTTTTTTCTTTAAGAATGCTGAATAAGGCTTTTAATCTCTTTTGGTTTGTAGGATTTCTGTCAAAGGACCTACTGTTAGACAGATGGGGTTCCCTTTGTAAGTGATCTGCCACTTCTTTCCTAGCTGCCTTTAAAAGTTTTTCTTTCAATCTTGGAGAATCTGATGACTATATGCTTTGGGGATGGTCATCTTGTGTAGTATCTTCCTAGGGTTCTCTGCATTTCCTGAATTTGCTTTTTGTCACTTGATATGGTTAGGTTTTGTCCCCACCCAAATCTCATTTTGAATTCCCACCTGTTGTGGAAGGGACCCTGTGGTAGGTAACTGAATCATGGGGGCAAGATTTTACTGCACTGTTCTCATGATAATGAATAAGTCTCATGAAATCTGATGGTTTTATAAGGAGTAGGACCCCTGCACAAGTTCTCTCTCTTTGCCTGCTGCCAATCCATGTAAAATGTGACTTGCTCCTCCTTGCCTTCTGCCATGATCGTGAGGCCTCCCCAGCCATGTGAAACTGTAAGTCCATTAAACCTTTCTTTTGTAGATTGCCCAGTCTCGGGTATGTCTATATCAGCAGTATGAAAAAGGACTAATGTAGTAAATTGGTTTCAGTAGAGTGGGGTGCTGCTGAAAAGATATCCAAAAATGTGGAAGTGACTTTGGAACTGGGTAACAGGCAGAGGTTGGAACAGTTTGGAGGACTCAAAAGAAGACAGGAAAATGTGGGAAAGTTTGGAACTTCCCAGAGACTTGTTGAGTGGCTTTGCCCAAAATGCTGATAGCAATATGGACAATAAAATGCAGGCTGAGGTGGTCTCAGATGGAAATGAGGAACTTGTTAGAAACTGAAGCAAAGGCGATTCTTGTTATGTTTTAGCAAAGAGACTGGTGGCATTTTGCCTCTGCCCTAGAGATTTGTGGAACTTTAAGCTTTAGAGAGATGATTTAGGGTATCTGGCAGAAGAAATTTCTAACCAGCAAAGCATTCAAGAGGTTACCTGGGTGCTGTTAAAGGCATTCAGTTTTATAAGGGAAGCAGAGCATAAAAGTTCAGAAAATCTGTAGCCTGACAATGTGATAGAAAAGAAAATCTTACTTTCTGAGGAGAAACTAAAGCTGGCTGCAAAAATTTGCATAAGTAACAAAAAGCTGAATGTTAATCCCCAAGACAGTGGGGAAAATGTCTCCATGGCATGTCAGAGGTTTTCAAAGCAGCCCCTCCCGTTACAGGCAGAGAGGCCTAAAAGGGAAATATGGTTTACAAGCATATAAGCTGTATATAAGCATTGTGCTATAGTTGATAAAGTTATTTCTCCTGAGGATATGAATGATCAGTTCTGATACTGCTAAACATGTGGACAGGAATTGAACAATTAAGCAAATAATAAAGTAAAGTAAGTAAATAAATAAAGAATGGTGGTTTCTCACTGTAGGAATGGGAGTTTACAGATAAACAAGGGAGTAGACTAGAATGGTCCTAGTAAAGAACTCATGTTTAATTTAATATAGATACAGATGGTTATATATAAAATATTTATAGAGTTCATTCTTGTTATTTATGGTAGTTATATTCTATAAAGTCATTACAATCACTGAATTAGCAAATGAAGAAAAATTGTCCAAGAAAAAAATATAGGGTTAGTTTTCTGTCAGCCTCTGGTTATAACGTTTTCATTAACCAATCAGTATGCAACCTGTTTTATGTGTATTTCTGTTTTAACTCACCTCATTTAAAATATAGTGTTGGTTCATTAATATTGAACTCCCAGCCAACAATACTATATATATATACACACACAAACATTCCCAAGTTTGGTCATTAGGAACTCTTTCAATTGGCTCCTGTGCTCCTGTACAAGGGATATATATATAGATATAGATATAGATATAGATATAGATATATAGATATATATACATACATAGATAGATAGACAGATATATATATTACATATATAACCCTTGCCTGAAGGAAGCTTCTCTAACCCAAGTATTTTCTTCATAAGGTACAATGCAACCTTCTCTCACTTAGGAATACTAGGAAAACACTGTAGCACCACATTTGAGGGGCCACTTCAAAGAAGGAAATAACATAAAGCGCAAAAAATGTGCAAAACATAATGCTAAGTATACCACAAAAGGACGCTTGTTTGTATTATGATAGTTAAAACAAGAAGGCAGAATGTTGCCTTGCTCTACTTCAGTTAGGATGTACATGTCAGGTCACTCTATTTTTTTTTTTTTTTTGGCTGTCCTGCACAGGTACATAAATTTTCAAGAAGGAAAAGTCACAAGTATGGAATCTACAAATAAAGAGATCTACTGTATGTATACAATCACAGGTTAGTGTACAGACATCTATTTCTTTGCTCTGTTAGCTGAGAGAGCTTAAAATAAAGAATATTCTTATAATAACAAGCACACTTACTGTCCAGATCTCAGTTTCTAATACCATTCTCCAATGACAGGAAGCAAGGCTCCCTCGAGAAATGGCAGCTTCTAGAACTGGAGCAGAAAATATGTAAGATTAACCTGCAGCATTTTGAAGTCCCAGAAGGTAAAAACGTGATTAACAAAAAGGCCCCCAAAATACATCAGTGGGGGTATGTATGTCAAAAGAGTACAGGAGCTAACTGAAGGAGCACTTAATGGCCAAACTTGGACAATTGAGTACAAAATAAAGTATAAGTATCTATGAGTACATACTGATACTATGAGTACATACAAATTTAAAAATTTGACCAATTAATAAATGAAGAGATAAGTCTTTCATGTGGAAGAGTTCCAAAAAATTTATGTAGGTACCCTTCCTTCAAGCAGAGAGAACATAACTTTTCATCCCTTAAGTATGGGCTTTGATACTGACTTACTTCCAAAGAGTACAGCATGAAACAGAGAAATAAGAGTAACTTCACAGTGAAGAAATCTGACAATCACTATCTCAGATGACCAAGGTTGACATAAAAAATGACAAATCATGTTGATTTTATCTTTGATATGATGTGATGAAAATGGCACTTTACCTCTGTGACCTTTCTCCCTCAAATCCATAACTCAAGTCTAATAGTGAGAAAAACATCAGACAGATCCAATAGAGGAGTATCTTTCAAAATACCTGACCAATACTCTTCAGAGGGGTCAGCATCACTAAAACATTACAAACAAGAAAAGTCTGATAAATTGTCATGGCCAAAAAAAAGCCTAAGGAAACATTACAACTAAGTATAATATGGTATTCTGGATAATATCCTGGAAAGGAAATGAATAGAAGGCAACAAATAAGGAAATCCGAATAAACTATGAACTTTAGTTAAAAATACTGTATTAATATTATTTCATTAATTGTAACAAATTTGCCATGCTAGTGCAAGATGTTGATAATGGAGAAAGCTAGGTGTGGGGTATTTTGGAACTCTACTATCCTCTCAATTCTTCCTATACATGTAAACTGTTACGGTGGAGAGATGTTTTAGATTTTCTATCACTTTCTAAAATGAAATATTTTTGTCAGTTTTTGTGTTGCTTTTCCATCAAATTCTACTCCTTTTTTTTCTTAACCTTAACTCTGCAAAAGAGTGCTGTTGGTTTAGATGGGATGTGAGGACTGGTGACATTAGGGAAGAAAACTTGAAAGAAGTGATGAAAGATACCTAAGAGTGCATAACTCTACTAGACGCAGTTAGGATTGGCAGAAAATCATTACTTTCCCATAATAAAATCAGGAATATGATAAAGAAGATTAGAGAGCTATTATACCAAACATTTGCTGAATCACATCACTTATGTAATGAAATCAACACATCTGTACACAAAAGTGACAACAATGTATTCCATTTCTAGATCTTATTTATTTATTTAATTTCAATAATTTTGTGGGAACAGGTGATATTCAGTTACATGGATAAACTCTTTAGTGGTGATTTCTGAGATTTGGGTTCACCCTTCGCTGGAGCAGTGTATACTGTACTCTGGTGTAGTCTTTTTATCCCTAACACCCCTCCCATCCTTCTCCCTGAGTCCATTGTATAATTTTTATGCCTTTGCATTCTCATAGCTTAGCTCCTACTTATAAGTGAGAACAATGTTTGATTTTCCGTTTCTGACTTAATTCACTTAGAATAATGGTCTCCAACTCCAACCAGGTTGCTGCAAATGGCATTATTTCATTCCTTTTTATGGCTGAGTAGTATTTCATGGTGTGTGTGTGTGTGTGTGTGTGTGTATATGGTATATATGGAATATGATATACATGATGTGTGTATTATATATGTATATGTGTATATCATATATATCTCTCTATATATATAGATATATATGTATAATATTTTCTTTACCTACTAGTTGATTAATGGACGTTTGGGCTGGTTCCACATTTTTGCGATTGCAAATTGTGCTGCTGTAAACATGCATGTGCAAGTGTCTTTTTCATACAATGACTTCTTTTCCTATGGGTAGATACCCAATAGTGGGATTGCTGGATCAAAGGTAGATCTAGTTTTAGTTTTTTAAGGAATCTCCACACCATTTTCCATAATGGTTGTACAAGTTTACATTCCCACCATCAGTAGTGTAAAAGTGTTCCCCATTTCTAGATCTTTAAAGAGTAAGGGAGTTGATACGGCAAGTAAAATATTCTGTCCTTCATGAAAAATGGCTAAAGCTTTCAAATGATTTTGCAGGGTTTCTCTGATGGCAAAACAAAACAAAAAAAAAGATCATTGTACTAACCAAAAATATAAAGAAATAAATAAAGATTGGAAAAGATTTAGTAACATTGAACCAAGTGATGGTGCCAACTGCTCAACTCCCATTTTTAGAATCCATCAGAAAAAACTTTGGAGATTTGATTATATTAAGTGATAAGAGAGAAAAGAGCTTTGGGGACAATTTTAAAAAAGTACAAAAATGACTGATTTCTTACAATACTATTTAAGCCTATCTAGCAGAGCAATGGGATTCAAGAAAAAAAATTGAATAAGATAACATATTTTCAACACACACATATATAAGCAGCTGTAACGTGTCCTGCAAAAGAGGAAAGGAATGACCTCTGTTAATGAGTATCACATGTTCTTCAAAAGTTTATAGAATGCTATGCATATAATGCCAATTCCACATACCAAAAAAAAAAAAAAATCCTGCTTGATCCAGTGCTATGAACCTGCTGAAGCTTCAAGCAGACAACTGAATAATTAAACTTTCACAGTTAAATTTTAACAACCTTGAATGTCTCCAGTATTTGCCAGAGAAAGAATGACCAGAGGACTTCATTTTTCTCAACGACTCTTCTCCTTATTTCTGCTTGGCTACCTTCATTACTTTTGGGTCATAAAAAATGTATCATATCATTTCAAAAAATTATCTTAAAATCAAATATCAATAGAAATGAATTAAACAATAATTATTAAAACTAATTTAACAAAAATAAAATATCGCTAATTGCTTTTATATTTGGTATTATTTTTATTTTTATTTTTACTGTGTTTTATATTAGTGTTGAGTATTATTTTTATATAAATATATTTTAACAGTTTAATAAGATCTTTCATGAATTCGAAACTCTTGAGCCCATATGTTAGCCACCCCAAAACAGATCCTTCATTTCTTCGATCAGTGATTATTCTACTAGTTTTAAAAATCTGACCATGATGTTTGGGGAAGAACTCTTAAAACTGTGTTATAGATTCCATAGTTATTTATTTTCCAAAAGTCTAGGTTTTTTTCATAATAACTAGTCAATGTCAGGTGTAAGGCTACTTGATTTATTCTCATTTCTTGATTATATTCATAAACAAATAAAAATTTTAATCTAAGTTAAACAGGTCAGAGTAGCAACAGACATAAAACACAATGTTATGTTTTTTTTTGCTATATCACTTCCTACTAATTTTAATTTTTAATTATTTTTAATCATGGAAAAATATGTAACATAATATTTGCTATTTTAGCCATTTCTTAAGTGTTCAATTCAGAGGCATTAATCACATTCACAAAGCTGTACAAGCATAATCGCTATTTTCAATATGTTTTCATCAACTCAAATAGAAACTCTGCAACCAGTAGGCAGTAACACCCTCTTCACTCCTCTCTCAGGCTCTGGTAATCTCTACTCTACTTTTTGTTTCTCTGAAGTTGCCTATTCTAGATATTTCCTGTGAGTGGAATTACAAAATATGTGTTTTTTGGTGTCTGGTTATTTAATCTAACACAATGATTTCATGTTTCTTCCATGTTGTAGCATGTATCAGAACCTCATTCTTTTTTATGGATGAATAATATTTCAATATGTTCATGTTGTTATGAACTTTATTATATATACAATTATATATACAAACATACATATATATTTATATGTATAGAATATTATTATATATACAAAAATAAATTTATAATATTTAATTGAAATTTTTGAAAAAAATCCTAGATTTGTTCAATGCAAAAATTACTTCTGTTGGAGTAAAAGTTAGTGATAAATAATAAAAGCATATATTTTTATTGTAATCAGTTTTCTCCACTTTTTAAAACCCATGGAGAAAATTATAAACTAACGACGTCCAGGTAATGAAATATTATTTCTGTATTTTCCCTTTTATTTTAATGTTTCTCTGCCTTTTCAGTACACATTTGCTATTGAAACATAAAACATGCTAACTCAGTGAGATTAAATAGGACCAGAAAAGTTATATACCTCCTCCCTAAGTTTAAGCTTTCTGTGATAAGACAAATATTTGTGGCATATCATAACTCTTATACCTGACAAGACTACAAAATTTTCTACTCGACAGATCATAAAATTACAAAAAGATCTATCATTCTGTATAGTTCAGTGTAGCAACTAAACTGAGATAACTTCTGCACAGAGAATGCACTTCTAGGATTGATAGTGGATTGTGTGAAGTTGCCAGTTGTTTTTACTACAATAAGTTTAAAAACAAAGAATATATTTTACCCCGAAGACAGTTTTGGTGAGGTGTTTAAAGCATGGAATATATTTCCAAATGATAGGATGTTTGAAAAATTAGTTAGGTTCCCTATCAATCCTGTTAGTTGATATAGAGCTAAATGTAAAAACTTCTGACATTGGGTAACCAAAACTGCTGTTCGATTTTTGTTTGGACCTCTGAAGTTTTTATTGGCCTCCTATTACCCAAAGGACACCTTGCTTCTGCTGCCTCAAAACCTCAGAACTTTAGTGTCATTGGTGTCAGATGCTACTTTGCCATCCACTATCCTGCAAGCGGTGGTCTTTCGGATGGCTTTCATGGGGTTGCTGCTATCCAGGACATCACCCGGATTGAAGTCCCTCCCATCTTCCAGCAGGCAGCAGTAAGGTGGCCAGCTTAGCTGACAGTTTGACCTTGATGTTCAGCAGGGCCTCCTTATTTACCTGGGCCTGGCACCACCCCTCTGCCAGAGTCTGTGCCAGCTCTGACTCCAGGTGCAGCAGAACCCCATTGAGCTGATCTATCTGCATGGCATAGTGGGCCTCCATCTCCCTTGGGCTGTTCTCCAAGCTGGCCTTAAGATTTCTCATGGAGTCCAGGTTGATCTCCAAGGACTGGACTGTACCTCTCAGCTCCGTGAGCATCACCTTAGCATTTCTGTTTTTGGCGACTGCATGGTGATGACTGTGGTGCTCTCCTCAATCTGCTAGGACCAGTATTTTCCAGTTCCTCTAAGTTCTTCTGAGCCAGCTCGTCACACTGATCTGCCAGGATCTTGCTGGGGTCCTGAGATTTAGGGACATCTACCTCTATGGTCAAACCAGAACTGGCAAACTGGGCTTGTAAGTCTTTTTTTTTCCTCTTTGTGGTTCTTCTTCATGAAGAGCAGCTCCTCTTTGAGAGCCGAGATCTGTCTTCAGCTGCAGCTGACTGACATTGGTGTCATCAGTGACCTTCCTGAGACCATGAATGTGGCTCTCCACAGATGGGCATATGGCCAGCTCTGTCTCCTACTTGACTCTAAAATCATCAGCAGCAAGATAGGCATTGCCAATCTGCAGAACGATGCAGGCATTGTCCACAGAATTTGCAAAGATCTGAGCCCTGAAGTCCTTTATGATCTTAACATAATGTCCTCAGTCTCTGACCTGGGGCCCCTTCTTCTCCAGATGTTCCCAGATTTTGATTTCTAGCCTCCGATTCTCAGTCTCCAGGCCACCCACTCTGTCCAGGTAGGAGGCTAGGCAGTTATTCAGGCCTGGCATGGCCTCATTCTTACTCTGTATTCCCCGCTATTTCTACCAGATCCCCGGTCCCCCAGCCTACCCAGAAGCTGATGGAGCTGAAAGAAAAGATCCAGGAGCTAGAGCCTGTGCTGCTTGCATAAAGGATAGCCAGACTACTGGCAAGCAACTGCATGGACCCCATGGACAGGCAGTTAGTGGAGAAGGTGGTGGAGTGGGTGATGAATCTCATGTCTGTTTGTTACAGAAAAATTAAAGAATGCTAATAAAATAAAAGTAATAAATCATTCCAAATCAAAATGTTAGTAACATATGTCAATGTAAGAACAGGCATTCAGTGTTTTTTTATTACATGATAGGAATGTCCACATAAAAATAAGAAAATAAAAAGCAATTTATCAACATTGAATCTTTGGGAAAGGGACAACATTATAAATTTTGAACAATTTCTGTGTTATTACAGACGAGACTTCTTTTAAGAAGTAGTCTCCAGTTACTAAAAGCAGGCAGCTTTGGGCAAAGCAAATAAAAAGCACAGAATAACACCACAAAGGTCTTAATTTGAAGGAATGAAGGCCAGAGGAGAAGGTAAATAATGAATGATGGAGACTGTATTAATGTTGAGTATGCTGACACAACAGACCCCAAACTTCCAGTGCCAAAAAAAAAAAAAAAAAAACCCTGGTCTTTTCTTTTCTTTTCTTTTTTTTTTTTTTTTTTTCTTTTTTTCTGGCACAGGGTCTAACTCTGTTGCCCAGGCTGGAGTGCAGTGGCACAATCTTGGCTCACTGTGACCTCTGCCTCCCAGGCTCAAGAGATCCTCCTACCTCGGCCTCCCTAGTAGCTGGGACCACAGATGCCTTCCCTCATGCGTGGCTAGCTTTTTGTATTTTTGGTGGAGACAGGGTTTTGCCATGTTGCCCAGGCTGGTCTCAAACTCCTGAACTCAGTTGATTCTCCTGCCTTGGCCTCCCAAAATGCTGAGATTACAGGAGTGAGCCACCATGCCCAGCCTATTTCTTTCTCAGCTGATTGTCCTGGCTGTTATTTGGGTTGATAGCTGCATTTTCACTTTGCAGACATCCAAGGCAGACTGATGGCTACTTTGCCATCTTCAATATGTGGATTCCAAGGTCACCAGGGGCATAACCATCAGCCAGAAATGGGGAATGGACAGCATAGAGGTTGCTCATGGGAGGTTTATTTGAGCCACTTTTGGAAGCTGTACACATGACTTCTCTTTACAGTACCTTCATTAAAACAACCATGTGTCTACACTCAATTGCATTGGAGGCTAATTCTAGTCTAGCTGTGTTCTCAAGAAGAGGCAACCAATGTCTGTTTATCTGCCTGTGTGTTATCTGTTTGGTGGACCGCTGGCTGTCTCAGACACAGAGATGATTCTACTTCAGGTAGTATTTTCTATTTAATTATGGCATACTGAAGAAAATCTCTGGTTGAACTTCTTATGTCCACTTTATATTGCATAGCTTCTTTTCAGCAAATACATATTAGTATATACATATACATATTAGTAGCAAATATATATTAGTATACATTATTAGAATAATGAAAAGCTTTTTTTAAATAAGCAAGGTTAATATTACTCCAAATATTATGATCCAGAATACACCCAATGTTAATATTTATGCATATATATGTCCTTTTAGATAATCTATTTACCTATCATCTGTTTATCTAATAATGCTCCATTGAATTTGTCAGATATTTTGGTTGTCAAGAATAAAGTCAGATCTTGTTATTGTAAGTGAAAATAAATTTATTTTAAGACATCAGGTAGCTCACAGACTCAGTGAAAGATTCCAGAATACCAGGTTCTGCTGTTACCCCAACAGGAACAATGCAGCCAGTAAAACTGCCCAATCACATGATAGAAATATTTCTGTCATCAGAACGCTTTGCTCTACACCAAAGATGGTGGGGGAACTGGATACCATATTGTTAGCATAGTTGCTCCAGAAGAACCAAATGCCTTTATTTCCATGCTTTCCAGAACATGTGAACTCCCCTCACGTAGAGAGCATCTCACAGCATTCATTTTGCATCTAAATCTTGCATATGTGCATATGATTTTTAGAAACCAAATCAAATACTTATATCGCTGATATCCTGTAACAAGGAGCATAAGGTTTTGCATTAGATTTTAAGCCTTTGTAGCACATAGGAAGGCAAATTATGAGTTGTTGAAATAAGAATTGAGTGAACCTATTTAAAATATTTGCCTGCTGGGAGTGGTGGCTCTCACCTGTAATCCCAGCACTTTGGAAGGCTGAGGAGGGTGGATCCCGTGAACTCAGGAGTTCAAGACCAGCCTGGGCAACATGGCGAAACTCCGTCTCTAAGAAGAATACAAAAATTATCCGGGCATGGTGGCACGCACTTGTAGTGCCTGCTATATGGGAGGCTGAGGCAAGAGGATCCATTGAGACTTGGGAGGTTGAGGCTACAGTGGGCAGTGATCATGCCACTGGACTCCAGCCTGGGTGACAGAATGAGACCCTGTCTCAAAAAAATAGAATAAAATAAAATATTTTCCAGTGAGATTTGTCTCAAGTATTTGTTTCTTAATGGTTATTTTAAAAGCTATTATTGTTATATTTTTAACTAGCCAGCTACTGAACTGTATTCTAGTTTCAAGAGTTTTTCAGTTTATTTTTTGTGTGCTTTTTAGATAGATAATTATATTTGCAATAATGGTATTTATCTTTTCATTTCTAATATTTATACTCTTTTTCATTTCTTTGTTTATGGCATTAACTATTTTACCAAAGTTATCCTAAATAATACATGCTCTTTCAAGTTCTCTCTAAATAAAAGAGATAAATACTTGATGATACCTGTAGGCATAATGCTTCTTTTCTTTTTTTTCTTTCTTTCTTTTTTTTTTTTTTTTTTTTTGAGATGGAGTCTCTCTATGTCGCCCAGGCTGGAGCATAGTGGCGTGATCTCGGCTCACTGCAATCTCCACCTCCCGGGTTCATGCCGTTCTCCTGCCTCAGCCTCCCGAGTAGCTGGGACTACAGGGGCCTGCCACCACGCCCAGCTAATTTTTTTGTATTTTCAGTAGAGACGGGGTTTCACCGTGGTCTCGATCTCCTGACTTTGTGATCCTCCCGCCGTGGCCTCCCAAAGTGCTAGGATTACAGGCATGAGCCACCGCACCCGGCTAATGCTTCTTTTAAGTAGATATTTAATAATAGGAAAATATTATTGACTCTAAATGCTTTGCTGACCGTGTTTGCTTAAGGAATTATCTTTATGGTTGGTAAAAGAGAGAACTAGTGGTTCTAAGATTCCAGTATAAAACTAGTAATTAGACTAACTTAAATAAAAAATAACTTTAATTATAATAAAACTAGTTTAAAAGTAGATTAATATAGAGGAGAAAATAAAATCACCAATAATTTCATTGCTCAAGATATACATGCATCTCTGCACACCCTTCTCAAAGCCCCTGCCGACACACACACACACACATTTAAAAAACTGAATCATATGATCATTTTGAATACACTATTTAATTATAAATTAAAGTATATTATTGTGTCAATCATTGTCATTTTATTGCAAAATTTGATATAATTTATTTATTTAATCCAGAAAAGTTTTAACTCCAAACATGTGTTATGGGATACCTGACTTCCCCCAGATCTAATCTACCTCTTCATCCTATTCTACATTTTAAAAACTCTTCACTGAGATTTTAAAATTTACTAGTCTTCAGTTTTGAAGCCCTTTAAAGGCTGAATTTTTGTTTTATTTAGAGTATTCTAAGTATTTTATTATGGATCAGATAGTGTTTTATAAATCAACATGTGCCTATATTCTATCATGTAGACTGATTAGCCAGTAAGAATAATTTCTTATCTTTATTTTAATTTTTCTGACTTAAAAGTAAAATGGCTAAACTAAATAAATTCCAAATTCATTCAGTCTGTGGAAAAGTAATGATGTGCAAAGGAAAGATTAATCAAAATAAGAACAGATGTAAAAAAAAATTTATCAGCTTCCCACAGCATACAACTTTTATAGAACTTTGTGAAAATTTTCCAATGTTATGTTAAGTTTGTGTGATGTAGCATCAGTAAATGATCCCTCGAGAATATGAATTAATAATAGAAGTCCATTTTTGTTTTAAAGATTTTAGATAATCCTGAAGCAATTCTAGACGAGTAGAAGAAAGTCCTGAGTCTGAGTAAATGAGGCTGGGTATAGGCAGCCAATTTAAAGAAATTTCAGCAGCAGTAGTAGAAATTTTATGTGTGTGTATGTGAAATATATTAGCAATTGTTGTTGTATTTTGAAGAGAATTTTTAACTGTCCCTCCTCAAGGCCCATTAAACTTTCTGTTTGCATTAATTTCGTCTTAACACTCAGAGTAAATCAAATCGGATAGAACTTTAAAATTTTAGTTCTGTATATAGTTCACATTAATATAGGGTTTTAAAAAATAAAAGCAATAATATTAAAAACTTCAAAAATATAGATAAGTAAAATAAATGCAAATCATCCTCAGTCTTATTATACAACAATAGTAGCATTTCAGAGTTTTGTCTTTCATATATACTCAGAATGAAAACATACTAAATATATTCGTTTTAGTATTTTCTTTTCACTTAATTTTTAAATGTCTTTCCATGTTGCTAAATTTCTTTGCATAACAATTTTTAATTACAGTGATTTATTTTGCACATTTGAATAACTCATATGATCATATTTTTCTCAAAATTGTTGTGTTTATAAAGAAAATGCATAGAAAGTCCTTGTGATGTGACTATATCTTTGTGTATGTTGTCAGTTGTTTTCTTACAATACATTCCTAGAATTTGACTTTTATCCAAAATGACCTAACAAAATGTTCCATATCAAAAGTTTATTCAAAAATTATATTAAAATATGTTTTTGATACAATGCAATTATAAGTTAACAAGACAAAAATCCCCTTATGTTTGAAAATTAAAAAAAAAACACCAAAGTACTTGAATTTAAGCTAAAATAGAAAGCCCATACAACATTTTATATCTTTCCTTTCTAGAAAAAAATGTTGGAAGTTCAATAAATAAATAAATAGAAGCTAAAAACTCATGGTATGATTTCAATTTCAGGTACTCATTTTTAAAAAGCAATGACATTTAAGAAATGAGGTTGAAAGCCTCTAAATAGTCAGAGGCTAAACGAAGAAACACGTACATTGTAATACTAAATCTAACTTTTTGGAAAACCTCTAATGTGGCTGCTCTCACTGGCCCAGGAGGAATATTTTCAGAAATCTAGACAGGAATCAAATCATGTATTTCAGCTGAATGGGACCATTCTGTCGCATATCCATAAGAGGCTTTTAAAATTTTACTGAGGCTACACTCTACTGACTAAATACATGCACTTTTTAGTCTTGATTTTGGAATATTAAAACAATTCCACTTATACTGATTTTGTATTAAGTGGCTATATCTAACGACCCTGGAAAAAGAGATCAGACTTTGAGAATTCAAATGGCTCAATTTGATGAAAATCTATCTTAACAGTTTCCATAAGCACTAACGCTAGCACTTTCAGGACTTGAAAAACCGACAAATCAAGTCAAGCACAGTTCTTTTTTAAAGACTTAGTCGTATTTTTAATTGACAAATAATAATTGTAAAATTCCACTTCTGGATATATATCCAAAGAAATTGAAATCAGTATGCCAAGATATATCTGTACTGCCACATTCGCTGTAGCATTATTTACAATGGCAAACAGTTCTCTTATGGCCTGATTTCCTTGCATAGATCTGGACAAGCGTTAATTTAGCTGTAGCGTAACTTTCAAATTTAATTATCCTATGTTCCTCCCATAACAAGGTTGAAAGAAAAACATAAAGAAATGGTAATCATAAAAATGAATAAACATGATTTCTACAGGGTGGGAAAGATAATCCACTAGAAACTGGCTATTTATTTTATTTGAGCTTGCTCATTTATCCATTTATTTATTTGTTCTTTTATCAATGATTATGGGTTCTGTATTCCCACTACTGAATTAGACACTGGAAATTCCAATATGAAGAAGACAATGTACTTTGGAAGAGATAGAGAGGTTGATTTTTATGATAGTATGATATGCAGTAATATACAGGTTCTGTATTTGGGGTGGCTGTATTATTTAGTATTTCAGAACTTTAGCTCTCAAATAATAATGTATGGATTCAAAGTCTGCTCCATATCTCATCAGCCAGGTGGTCTTGGACAAGTGTTTAATTTTTTGGTTCCAGTTTTCTCATCTGTTAAATAAGGATGACAACATTACCCATATTATGGAATTGTTTTGAGGCATAAATGAGGTATTATCTGTCTCTATAATAGTGTGTGACACATAACTGTATGTTAATGTTAACTATTGTTATTCGTGCTTTTGTTATTAAGGAATAATTGTGCTAAAAGATGAAAGAGAGAGGACGACTAATGCAAGATGAGAAGAAAAGGGCATCATGATTAAGCAGAGAAGGGAGGGAAAGGCACTCCAAGTGGGAGATGGAGAGAAAATAGTGCAGAGCAGTAAGGTGTAGAGATTCAGAACAGGTTCAGAGACCAGTGACCTTTTATATTCAACTCGATGTGTAATGGTGAGTCATTTGAACTTTATCCCGAAAACTTTTAAGCTTACAAGAAAAGAAATAGCATGATTAGATTTGGGTATCAGAAATATGGTATAGTAAATAATGTGGAAAACAAATCGGAGTGTGAGCAGATGAGATTAGAGAGACTTATGAGACAGACCTAATTGTCCAAGTGAGAAACTGAAGACATAAATTAAAGCTTAAATATTAAAGATTAAACCAGGCATATGGTCTACAAATTATGTATGACACACATGTGATGAAAAGGTGGGATTTAAAGCTGATGCCCAGATTTCCAGCTTGTGCAAATTGATGACAATGCTATTAGCCAAGATAGAGAATATAATAAAATACAAGAAAGAAAATATAATATAATATAATTATATTATAATATAATTATTACAATATTTAATATTATTTAGTTCTTAATTTGTGTCAGGCTCAAGCTCTGCTCCAAATACTTTTTTTTTTTTCTGAGATGGACTCTCGCTCTATCACCAGGCTGGCGTGCAGTGGTGTGATCTCGCTCACTGCAACCTCTGCCTCTGGGTTCAAGCAATTCTCCTGCCTCAGCCTCCCGAGTAGCTGGGACTGCGGGCAAACACCACCACGCCCAGCTAATTTTTGTATTTTTAGTAGAGGTGGGGTTTCACCATGTCAGTCAGGATGGTCTCGATCTCTTGGCCTCATGATCTGCCTGCCTTGGCCTCCCAAAGTGCTGGGATTACAGGCGTGAGCCACCAAGCCTGGCCTCCAAATACTTTTTTTTTTTTTTAAGACAGTCTCGCTCTATTGCCCATGCTGGAGTGCAATGGTGCTATGATAGCTTGCTGTAAACTGGAACTCATGGGCTCAAGTGATCCTCCCATGTCAGAGTAGCTATCTTGTCCACCATCATGTACAACTAATTCTTTAACTTTTTTGTAGAAACAGGGTCTCACTATGTTGCCCTAGCTGGTCTTGAATTCTTGGCCTCAAACAATCTTTGAACCTTGGCCTCTTAAAGTGCTGAGATTCCAAATATTCTTAATGCAATAACTCATTTAATTCTCCCAACAATGCTACAAAATAATATTTTTCCATTTTACAGATAAGGAAATTGTAGGACAAAAGAAATAAATAATTTTCCAAGGTCACATAGCTAGTGACCAGGAGAGCGGAATTGCTAATGTGGTTGAATAGTTGCAGAGCTTATGCCTTTGAGCTCCATGCCACACAGCTTTGCTACTGAGAAGAGGAACAAATTTGAAGGAGGGGTTGGCCTCTACAAAGATAGATAAGGCTTAATGTAAAGATTTTGGTTCTCTTTTGAACAACGTTCTATATACAATTAGTATCAACACAGTGCTATATTAGTTCATTATTTTAACAACTAATCAACTTGACTGTGTCTTCATTTTGTAAACATAAGTAAATATAAATCAAATACATATACATAAATTTATTTATGTACATACACACATACATACATATATATAAAAATATAACACTTCCATACAATAGACTAGTTACCACATCAAAATAATGTGGGCTTAGTCTAGGATGACTTATTATTCATAAATATATGATTGTTTTTAGTATTTAGTTAAACATTTTATTTTTAAATGTTCATACTGTTATGCTAAGTTTTTCTTTATGTCCTCGTGAATAGAGATTCTATTAATACTTCCCAGACCTATAGCTAATTAGATATTTATTTACTTGTGTGGATCAGGGATGGAAACTAAATATAATCTTACACATCTTACATCTATGTCTCAAGAAATCATAAGCATCTTCTCAAACTCCATATTGGCTTATTACTACATATTTGTGTTAATTAGATGAGTTTTATCTACAGAAATAAACTCCTAAATATGCTAATGAACAATTCTGTCTCTATATTGTTTGATTGATACTATCATAGGACCCATTGATTACACATTTCAAACTGTAAAATGTTAGTATGTCATTTTACTTAATAAATGACTGCATATATTGAAATAAACTCAAGGGCTAGGTAAATTTATAGATCTAATGGGAATTCCACTTTTTCTGATTATGTAGCTTCCACAAGCTTTAATTCAGTGATTACACATTTCTTATTAGGTAAGCAAATCTGGGATACCAACAACATGAACACAGGCCATGAAACGAATGATTTTCTCAGATGATGTGAGGGGGCAACGAAACATATGGATAACTATTATTGGTTTCAAATTATAATATCTATAATATCTATTATTAAATTAGTCTTTCAAAGTAGTACAGATAAAGAAAATAAAAATATAAGTTTAATTTTCTACATATCAAACGGAACTGCAAATGCATTCATTTATTAATGTTCTACTTGAGACTGCCAATCTTGTAGGTCCTCGGTTTTCTCTCCTATTCTCTACAGCAGTTATTTCAATCTTTTCTATTCTCTCAGATCTTCTATGAAACCAGGTATTTGTTCATCATCAGATGATGAATTTGCCTCTTAAATTTTAGAGAAAATGAGAATTATAGGTAGGAATTACTTCACCTTCCTTTTCTCCTCTCAATAAAATTCAAGAAGTGTCTTTCCTCCTAGGGCCATTATCTGAGGTAGCATTTCCTGTCTTCTCTTCCAGGAATGTACTCCATCAATAGTCCCTCTTTCTCTATCTTCATTGTCTCCCTTCCTGGTAACTGTTTCTCAACAGCATTTAAAGCTTCTTTAATCTCCTTATCAATGTTAGTTTTCTAGGACTGCTGTAACAAAGTATCACAAAGGCAGAAATTTATGGTCTCAACTCTGGGCTACCTCTTCGTAGCTTCTGGTGGTTTCCTGGTAATCTTTGGTGTTCCCTGGCTCGCAGACACTTAATTCCCTTCTCTGCTTTTGATGTCCTGTGGTGTTCCCTCTGTGTCTCTGTTTTCACATGGCCATGTGCTTATGAAGATACTAGTCATATTGGATGAGAGGCCAACCCTACTCCAGTATGACCTCATCTTAACTAGTAACATCTGCAATAACCCTATTTCTAAATAAAAAGTCACATTACAAAGTACTGGGGGTTAGGACTTCTATATATATATATATATATACTTTTGGCTGGGGACACAATTCAACCCATAACAGTACCTTAATAAAACAAAATACTAAACTTTCAAACATTCTTTAACCAGACATTCTGTTTCAGCCACCATTTTAATCTTTTCTTTCCTTTACAATCACACTTTTAAAGGTTTTGTAAAAAATTTTTGCCTTTACTTCCTCTATAATCCATTTTTTAAACCAAGCTTATAAAGAAAATTGTCTTTCCTTGTGTGTGTGTAAGTGTAATTTGCCCTGATTATGCAAAAATAACACTCAGCCTGATAGTTCTATTTCTCGGTCGTAATTAATCTATTAACATTTTGATTTTATGTATAACAATAAGCTATAATGTATTCATCATCTAGTTCCAGATATGTTGGTAAATATAACTAATTTTATTCTCACTATTTTGAAGATGAAAAATATAAGTAAATTTAATTTTATTGGCTTTGTTCACCTGAGGCTCCCCACTGGGAAATATATTCTTTCTCGATTGCTGATAAAACTTGGTTTCAGGAAACCCATAAGCTTGGGATCCAGACTGAGAAAAGTGTGGTTAAATTCATCAAAATAATGTCACCCTTTAAGCTTCCTGGAGGACAGGCAGCTGGTTTTCTTCTAGACTCATTCATTGTGCTTTGAGTCTAATATTACATAATATATATTAGTCTGTGTGTGTATATGTGTGTGTGTATATATATATACACAAACATACTAATATTTAGTGTATTCAGGCCACCATTATATTCATTTATACAGGTTGAGCATCCCTAATCCGAAATCTGAAATAAGTATGGTCCAAAGAGCATTTATTTTGAGCATGAGGTTTGAATGTCGTGTCTACACTCAAAGTTTCAGATTTTAGGTCATTTTGGATTTCAGATTTTCAGATTAGGGGTGATCAACCTGCACTATGCCAACAATCTTCTAAGTGTCCTTTCTTCTAGCCTTACTCTTTTCCAATCAATATAACAATAAACAAACACAAGAAAACATTCTCACTTTACCTAATAATAAAATAAACATAGAATATAAAGAAGTTTAAAAATTCACATATCGCATTGGCATAGACAACAAGTATTAACAATATTCAGTCTGGGCAAGATTTTAAATACTGTTAGTTTAAGTTTTGATGTCCTGGAGGATCATTGGCAAATTACAGAACCAGTATAACTGGTTTTTAATTTGCCAGTGAATACTGTTGAACAATCCTATCAATAAATGTTTCCTGAGACAAAAATTTCATAACCTCTTATTATTTCTGAAAGCCACCCCGCGCCCACCATCAATTCCTCCTCACTCTCAGGAAATTACCTGTAAGAAAATGAAGCAGTGTTCTGTCATTAGAAAGACAACTTTCTAATGGTCTACAATTACTTTTGTCTTTTGTTCTCCGTTATTCTCAGTTGGACAGGGATGTCCTTTGCAATTCCATTTTATTTTTCCTTAATCACTAATGCCCCTCTTCAGAAGATTAATCTCAACAACACAAATATACTCAACACTTCCTGTCTTTTGTTTTAAACTCAATTTGTGTATTTATCCATTTCCACTTTACATTCCCATTTGTTGACTCTTCTTTATAACAAAACTTCTTAAAATTTTTGCATAAGGTCTGCTTTTTTTCACTATTAACTCTCTTTATTTTCAACAACCTTATTAAAGAACAAATAACAAATGAAATTTTATATATTTACAGTGTACAACATGATGTTTTGAAATATGTACACATTGTGAAAAGATTTCCATAATCAAGGTAATGAACATATCCATTACCTCACCTAGTTTTTTTTCCAGTGAGAAAATTTAAGATCTAGACTCAGCAAATTTTGAGTATAAAATACAGTATTATTAACTAAAGCCACTATCCTCTACATTAGATCTTTACAACTTATTCATCCTGCATAACCAAAAATTTGTAACATTTATCCAACATGTTCTCATTCTCCCCACCTTCTTCGCTCTGGCAACTCATCATTCTTGTCTCTGTTTCAATGAGTTTGCTTTTTTTATATTCCTCAAAGAAGTGAGACCAAGTAGTATTTGTTTTTTCATGCATGACTTATTTTACATAGATTAATGTCCTCCAGGTCTATTTATGTCATCACAAATGACAGCATTGTCTTCTTTTTTAATGGCTAAATAATATTCCATTGTGTGTGTGTGTGTGTGTGTGTGTGTGTGTGTATGCATATGTCTGTGTCTTTTTGTTTATAATTGTTTTGGGTATTTGGGACATTTTGTGGTTCTATATTATATATATACATTTATGTATAATTTTCTTTATCTGTTTATCTTTGTTGAATGATTAGGTTGATTTCATATCTTGACTATTCTGAATAATGCAGCAATCAGAAAAAGAAATATGTATTTAACCAATATTTAGGAATGTCACATGAAAGGTCCAGGTTTGGAATGGGGTAGTGTGAGAATATAAGCGGTAATGTCATATTTACTATGGACTTGAGGTGAATAAAGAATATTTTAGAGTGACACAAAATAAGAACAATTATTCAATTAGAGCCTTCTATTTTGTCGAAAGTCCACACTAAAAGTAACATTATTGTTTGTATTTTTGCCCTCCCCCTCCACAATTTTCCTCATTTTTTGTACATGGCCCCATTTTCGACCTAACAGGCTAACCAAGAAATTTGAAAAATGACTTAGTTTGTCTTTGTCTTTCACCCACTACATTGAGTAGATCACCAAATACTATTGATTCTATCTTTAGAAAGGTCTTCATCTTTCCTCTCTGCAAGGACTCCATATAAAATCGAAATCTTTATTTTTCTAGAGGGTAACTATTATATCAACAGTTATATTAATAACTGTAGCTTTGCTCTGTTCAAACACGTCCCACTAACTTTTCTCTGACTTATCTTTCTGAAATAGAAAATGTTTCCTTATATTTCCCTTGCTTAAAATATTGCAATGGTGCTCAAGACTTTGTAACAGGGCAATAATTCATGAGTTTGCTTGGCTTTGCTCCTCAACGTTATTTCTCTCCAGTTCTTTTTTATCCTTATTACTAAAGTATTCACTCTGGCTATATTCAATAATTTACAGTTTCTCACATACTCCTTTGCTTGACAGAAATGACTTCCCCAAATGCCCTCCAACACAGACTAACTCCTACAAATCCTTTGAGACTTTGCTCATGTGCTGCTAGGAGATTAGGTAGAAAATCTTGCTAAATTCCCCCAATATATTGTATATCAAGGACTACTTCATTTATTGCAGATAAAATGGGAAACAAAAAAGTTATGGTTCTTGACGTTATGTTAGAGTCTAGTGATGAGAGGCAGGAAAAATAAACAAACAAAAATAAAACAATCACGTTTTGTTTAACACTTTACAGGAAACAAACCGAAAACTAAGAATTAATGAGAGTGAATGTGTAGATGGGAGATCTACTTTGGATAGGGTGGTCAGAAAGAGGAGTCATTTTAGCTGATACCTAAAAGACAAGGAGCAGCACAGATATATGCCTTGAGTCCTTGTTGGCATTTGATAGTCAGCTTCCTCCACTCACCATGAGCTTCTGAGATGTCCAATCTCTATCACACTGAATATTCTTAGAAATGTCTAGAATAGAAAGTGTTTACACGGAATTAATGTATTTTGGAGACCCATGACTACGTTGCTTATTATTTCTTACATCTTCTTTCCCCGTTCAGCAGATAGTCTGAAGAATGGCATAGCATCATTTTCATAAGCCTTTCACAAGCTAGCTAGCATTTCACACACTGTCTTCCTCCAGCATTGGGTAGTGTGTAGAAACAATTCCCATTCTAGCTTTGTAATTTTTCTCTAATTTACATTTAAGATTCTTATAAATTGCATCCGTACTTTCAGATTACTTAAGTCTCATTTGAATAAGTGTGTAGCATTCCAAAAGCCATCATCAAGAGTTTTTGTTTGTTCATTCATTTGTTTGTTTTAATGCATACAACCTCACACAGGGCACTCCATTTTAAAGTATTTAAGAAGAAAATGGTTAATTAAAGGAATCTGAAAACTGCTCAAGTGGGAATATTTAGAGTTGCATACGTTCTCAGTAAAAGTCTATTTTGTTTTAGATTTGGTCTCAGCCTCCACAATGCCTACTTTAGTGTCAGCAAGGATGAGAAACACAGAATCAAGGCAAGAGCAACAACATTTTGTAAGCTGGAAAAGAGACGGAAAAGTTTATAAAAGGAGAATAAATCTCTGAATCCCCAAATCTCTAAGGCAAAGGGAAAAGTCAAGCTAGGAGCTGCGTCAGGCAAACCTGCCTCCCATTTTATTCCTAAATAAGATAGCTGCAAAGATAAAAAAAAAAAAAAAAAAAAGTTACATACCTCCCTCACAATGTGCCCACAAGGAAATTTCTTGTGGGTCTCAAGATCTTTGCCCTGAAACAGTTCTGTTGAATTTCACCTTGGCAATGTAAACTGATAACTTATCTTCACAGATGTGGGAAAAGGGGACAGAACTCAAAGTCATCTCAGCTCACCTGAGACAAATGCATATCTGATTTCTTCTTCTGCCCTATTGTTTATGTAAAATATAAAGATTCACTGAGTCAGACTAAGGCATAAGTGACTATTCCTCTAGCCCCCTCCCCCACATTTAAATTGTGTGTTCAGTGAAAGGATGATCAAAGACTCAGAAGAATGCAACTCTGTCTCTTATCTACCTATGACCTCAAAATCTGGAGCAGCCTTCCAGTTGTCCTGCCTTTCTGGACAAAATCAATGTATATCTTATACATAATGATTGCTGTCCCATGTCTCCTAAAATGTATGAAACCAAGCTGTATCCTGACCACCTTGGTCACATGTCATCAGATCTCCTGAGGCTGTGTCACAAGTGTGTCCTTAACCTTGGCAAAATAAACTTTTTAAGTTGATTGAGACCTGTCTCAGATACTTTAGCTTCACAAGTGGTAACAGTTTCATCCATCTCAAAAAAGCCAGATTCCAAGCCTGACATGAGGAAATCTTAAGACTGCACAAAGTCTGCTGAATAATTCTCAAGAATTACCAGAAATATCAAGGACCACATAATCGTAAGTGAAGGAAAAGCCTAACATGAGGAAGACTGCCTAAAAGCTATTTATATGCATTACTATTTCTAGATCCCCTAAAAAATACTTCGTTTGTAAATTGCCTCTTTCTCAACCAAATAGAAATCTAAAAGTTTATGCTATGAATTGAGTAAATAGAGGGGATTGGTAGAAACAAGCACAGTGGGGATATTCCCCAAAGGGATTAAATGGTGATTCCTATAGTGACTAATGAATTCAACGATGACAGCCCTTCTCTACCATTGAGCTTCTAGGTCCTTACCTTCCAAGTAGGAAATTGGCGGACTCTATGGGAGACCAGACCGGTCCTTGAGAATAGGCCTGACATTCTGACATCAAGGGTTCTGTTGGTATTGATAAGAGAAACTAGATACCCTTTTGAAGCTCAAAGAAAGCCAAGACAGAGGACAAAATTGAATACTTGAAACAAGATATTTACCACAAGAAAGAGGTAAAGAGACCTCCTGGTAAGGTTATGAAGAAAGATCCCTCAATGATAACTGTGCTTCAGAATAGATTGGAATAAACTCAAGAGACAAACTTGTTGAAGTCTACTTTCAACAACTTCTCCACTGCCTCTGTGCCATTATTATTAATCTAAGAGCAGAATGCCTAGGTGGCACCTGCCTCAGATTCTTACCTGTACCTGGTTGAACTAAACCATGTACTGATAAAGTTATTGCTTCTCTCCTCATGCTTTATTCCCTGGACCAGTTGACGATCCCATAAGTGTTCTGCTTTGGCCAGTTCATGGGAGCTAAAGTTGGGCTATGATGAGCTTAGAAGCAGAAAATGCAGAGCTGCTCACTTCCTCTGACCATATTTCTGTTGAATATTCCTCAATATCTATTTGTCACTTCAACCTAGCTACATGGTCTAAGTGACACAAGCCCTCCTTGTCAGGACTCTAATAGCTTCACCCACTAACTTCACCAAAAAGGCTCTTATACACTCTCAGAGATCCTATCTCTCAGCAAAGCTTTATTATTCATCTAGTTTTATGTTCTACTTAGTATTTCAAAACTAGACATACATATTCCGACAGCTAAATATATATGGAAAAAGAGAATAATGAACACAAAATTGACTCTAGAGGATAACTATAATTTTGTAGGATCTCACGACTTCTTAGGAACCAGTAGTGTTCTAACTCATTAATATGGTGGCGAGACTATGATATTCACTTATTCTTTCAAAATCTGCATATATTATAGATTTATATATATATATATATGTGAGATTAAACAATTAACTTTTTTCAAAAGAATTTAGCATTGGCAGAATGTAAAAATAGGCCTATTTGTACAGTGCTGATAGAATATTATGTTGGTATAATATTTGACAAAGGTACATTGTATGCACAAAGGGATTATATTTCAAATAATTTGGTGGACAGCATGGACACTGACCATTGACATAGTTTAAGGTATATACCTTAGAAACACTTAGAGAAACTTCACACATTTATATAAGAAATACACAGAAGACTGCTGCATATTTATTTAAAATATTGAAAGTTTGAAGTCTAAGTATTCATCAATATGGGATAGGTAAATAAAACATTGATTGATTGTGATGCAATTGTTAAAATGAATCAACTAGATTACATCTGAAATTGTAAGAAAAAGTTTATAGAATCATTTCACAGCATGATACAATTTATGTAGGTCAACATATAATTAATGTTGATGGTTTACATATAATATGTATGCAGTCAAAGAATTAAAAACATTGTCTGGCAGAATACACACCAAGCTCAGTATAGCAGTTGTCTCTAGAGAGGAAATAAGAGGACTGTGAGAATAAGAACATAAGAATATTGCATATTATTTGTATAGTTTGCTTTTTTAGATAAGATGGTAATCTTTGCTACAGATTCCATTGCTTGTTTTCTAGATAGATGATAGATAGATAGATGATAGATAGATAGATAGATAGATAGATAGATAGATAGATAGATAGATAATAGATAGATAGATAGATAGATAGATAGATAGATAGATAGATAGATATAGAAAGAAAGAAAAAATAGATATAGATAGGTAGACTTTCAAACTAAACAAATAAACAAAGGAGGGTTGGATTGTGGGGGAAAAAATGCTCTTACAATGAGACAGGCATGATTTAATGGTTCAGCTAGTGGCTTTGAAATTAGACAGACTGATTTTGAATTATGCTCCAACATTGCTAGTTTTAATCCTGGGCAAGTTTCTTCACTTCTAAAACTCATTTTGACCTGTATGTCACATGGGTATATAAACAAATTGCAGGGTTTTTGTTTCCTTTTTAGGTTAGAGCAGAGACAATATTCAGAGAATTTAAATAAGTTTTGTAATTTTTTTGTAAGTAAAGACCATTGAGTTATTGAGTTTAATCTCTACAGATGAAAATGTATATGTGTGAGTCACATATATAATGATCTATCCACTAATTACAAGGCATATTGGAGACGATGCATAATGAATAATTCAAATTTATTATTATTTTTATCCCAATGTCTCTAAGTACCTAGAATACCTCAACATAATATCTCTTTGTTGATAATCAACCATTATTTTTTCTGTGATGTTGTCTACTTTGATGACACAGTGCATCAAGATACTCACTGTTGGTATCCCTCCCAAAACAATAGTCCCATCTGTGGTGTCTTTTATTATCATACAGGCAGAGCAGTGTGCAACACTCAGTAACTGGCCAACCAGCCACAGTCTCTGCAATGCACTCATTCAAAGCTACTAAAACTCACAGATGGGTACATTGCTGTGCTAATGTTAGACTGTGCTTCTCTCAGATGAACTGGAAAGTTGCCCTACTCATTGGAACCCAGAAAGCCATTCACTGTTATCCCATGTCTGCACTATTAGCTCATACTTCAGAACTAGCCTATGTTTTGGCCTGCAGTGTACAATAACTTGTGTTTTAGATGCAAGTTCATGCTGTCACTTGGTTGAACAAAGTATAACAATAGAACAAATACAGCCCATTATTATAATTCCTTGTACTCAGCAGACTATGTTTATGATAATAACTAGTGAATTGCATTTTTAGTTCAACAGAAGTGATGACATAAATATAAAAATACAGAAGGCTGATTAAATTACTTATGGTTAGGGAGCTGTTCATATTAAATCAAGAAGATAACCAGTAACAGCATTACTGGAACACAAAACTCAGTAGTATATTTTGTACAAAAGACTAATATGGTTAGCTTATCTATCAGAGTGATGAGTATGTGATTATAATATCATCTCACCTAACCATATGCTACAGTGTTTATACAAATTTACCAAATTTGGTGAAACAAAAATTCTTTCATATGGTGTGCATTAATCTGTCATTCCTCTTTAGTAAATGCAGCCTTTGAATAGATGGGGATGGTGGTCATTTATTGCTTTCTTTCCTGAAATTACAAATTCTGGAATATTGTCTAGGGATGTTTTTCTTACGAAGTACACCAAATGCCAACCTCCTCTCAGACAATAAAACATAATAACTCAGTCACTGCTCACTGAAATAAACATTCATGTGATGAGAGATAATGTGACAAGAAAAAAATAATTTCAACCGGGGATTTTCAAACTATTTTTCTTAGAGTCCTGGAAGCTGTTTATTGGTAGTCGGGGTTGGCGGCTTTAACCATTGCAGGTTCATCTTTCAGGGATTGTTTTTTTAGACTCTACTCAAACTTTCATATGAAGACAGGGTTCCATTGCTAAATAATACCAATGTGCACAAAACAGTATTTTAGGTAAATTAATGTGGTACCCATTGTTCTAACAGAGTACAAATGATAATATCTATGAAAATTGGCATTCTGATGCAAAAATTTATATGAAGCAGATATTGCACTATTTTTTCAAAATAAATGTAAGGGGGTTTATAACAATAGGAAACACTTATAAAGTATTTACTATATAATAAATACTGATCTAAGAACTCTACGTATATTAACTCACTTATAACAATCCTAAAAATAATCTTATAATTCTAATACTTCTCTAATACTTAATAATCCTATACTCATGCAAATTTTACAAATAGGGAATGGGAGGTACAGAAAGTTCAACCAACATACCAGCAGGCAGGAAGTACTGCTGCCAGGAATGCGTCTGAAATCTGTGCTCTTAAACATTAGACCTCATCTGTGAGGTGCTAGTGGAATTTTTTTCTTCAATACATATACTTCAATACATCATAGTGCTAAAATAACACAGTATTGTTTCAAAAATACATCAATGCCATTGAATAAGGAAAACAGAAATAGCCCATTTCTATGTGGGAATTTATAATATAAAATGGGTTGTATTTCAAATTAGTATGGAAAGTAAAAGCAAGCTTTTAGTAAATTGGAGATGAACATCTATTTTAAAACAAAATTTGATTTCAATAGCTACCTCACACTATATAAAAAGTACTAATAGATTAAGATCTAAATATTTAAAAAAGTAGTAGAAAAAATATAGAAAAATATTTTTGAATTTAGGGATTGAGATATCTTCCTAAACAAGATATAAAATGTAAAATATCTAAAGAAGAGATTGAATGACTTTGCTACATAAAACACAAAACTCTTAATAAACAGACATCATAAATATAGGCAAATGACAAGCTTGAGGCTGGAAGAAAGTATTTTTATGTTTACCTGCAACAAAGGAGTAATAAACAGAATACACAGAAAGCTTTTATGTTTCAGTAAGAAAATGGCCAAGAGAAAAAAATGAGCAAATTATATGTACAGATTTTACAGAAAAAGGTACAAATGATCAATACATACACTAAAAAATATTTGACCTCACTAGTAATTTGTAAAACTCCCAATTAAGACAATAATAATATACATAAGTTGGATAAAATGGAAAAGTTTAATATTCAGTGATGAGGAGAATATCAGGGAAATGGAACATTAATACACTGTTGAGGGTGATGGTAAATTGATTCCGTTTTTAGGAGGCTATCTTAGTTCATTTTGTCCTACTATAACAAAATACCTGAGACTGGATAACTTATAAAGAACAGAAACTTATTTCTTACATTTCCAGAGGATGGACAATACAAGATCAAAGTACCAGCATTTGGTGTCTTGATAAGGGCTTTTCTTTGCTTCCTAGATGGAGGCTTGTTGCTGTATCCTCTGGAGGGAAGGAACACGATGTTCTCATATGGCAGTGGGGATGAAGAATCAAAGAGATGAATGCTGTTTCCCCCAGCTCTTTTATTAGGTTACGAATTCTATTCATGTGGGCTCAAACCAGTGGGAATAAACAGACAAACACAAGTAATAAATAAACCATTTGGTGTTTTTGTGAACAAAAGTCAGGCTGATTGATTTTTAAATTTTGGCCCTGTGTTAATGTACTCATAAACACCACCCAGAGATACTCTACATCTGTGTAAGACTAGGGATCTTTTAGATCTTTAGACCTTATTGAAAAATGAAACTTAATATTATCAAGTGCAAAAAATAGGTTACATTAAATTTTATTTGAGAAACTGTCATCATCTTAAAATATGGCTGATTTTGAATCAATTTCTATTCATGCTTTAGTTGTAGCAAAGCCACTATGGGACACTAGTGACTATTTTCTATGTTTTTTAATCACTTTACTTCCCTTTTTATGGCCATAGAAATAGCATGACTTAGTGGCTAAGATCTTTCATTTTATAGACACAGTTTAAATTTTGTGTGCCCTGGTTTACACACCAACTGTGTACCCTAGATCAAGATGTGTGATTCCTCTGTTTTATTTTCCAAATGAGAAAATGTAACAAACTCAGGATAATTGTGAGGATAAAATAAAGTAATGCTTGAATGCACCTAAATAATGCTGCCTATTATCATCTGAATGTTTGTGTTGTCTCTAAATTCATATGTTGAAACCTAATCACCATGTGAGGATATTAAGAGGTGGGTCCATTGGAAAGTGATTAAATCATGAGGGCTCAGCTTCATGAATGAGATTAGTTTGCCCTTATAAAAGAGTCCCTAGAAAGCTGCCTTAACTTCTTTGAAATATGTGAGTACATACCCAGAAGTCTCCATATATGAACCAGAAAATGGGCCTTCACTAGACACCAAATATGTCAATGCCTTGAACTTGGATTTCCAAGCCTCCAGAACTGTGAGAAATAAATTTCTTTTCTTTATAAGCTACCCAGTTAAGGGTATTTTACTACTGCAGCCCAATGGGCTAAGACTCCTGCTATATAGTAGTCAAATATCTTAATATTCATATCTATATTTTCTGATTTATCACTCTATCACAAATGATTGTTAGTTTATTATAACAGCATACAAACAAAAGAAAATAGATTTTTTTCTACTGTGTTAAAGGTTTTCACAGATTTCTGAAAGTCTCCGGATGTATTTAGATCAGGAGGATACTAGACTTGCTCTAGTTTTGGAAATAGAATAATCTAATCAAACTGAAGATACACAGATGTTTGTCTAATTCTCTAAGGAATTGACAGGTGTCAAAATAAATATGGATAAAAGAACTTATTAGTCACTCCTTCAAAATTTAATGTCTAGGCTTCTAATTATATGCTTTTCCTTTCTCTTGTTTTAAAAAATGACTTTATTAAAGTATAATTCACCCCATACAATTCATTCATTTAAAGTGTACAATTCAATTATTTTTAGTATATTCACAGATATGTTCAAACCTCACCACAGAACATTTTATTGCCACAAAAAGAAACTTCTGTAAGCTTTAGCTATCCTTCTGCCATCCACCCTCCCCTATCCCTAAGCAACCACTAATTTACTTTCTGTCTCTGTAGATTTCCCTGTTTTGGACATTTCAAACAAATCAAATCATAAAATAAGTGGGTTTTTTTTATGACTGGTTTCTTTCATTTAGCATAAGGTTTTCTTTTTATTTCCAACTTTTAAGTTCAAGGGTACATGTGCAGGATGTGCAGATTTGTTACATAGGTAAACATGTGCCATGGTTGTTTGCTGCACAGATCATCCCATCACCCATGTATTAAGCGTGGGATTTATTAGCTATTCTTCCTGATGCTCTCCCTCCTCCCAGCTTCCACCCTCTGAGAGGCCCCAGGATGTGTTGTTTCCCCCCTTGTGCCCATTTGTTCTCAAGATTCAGCTTCCACTCATAAGTGAGAACACGTGGTATTTGGTTTTCTGTTTCTGCATTAGTTTGCTAAGGATAATGGCCCCCAGCTCCATCCATGTCCCTGCAAAGGACATCATCTCATTACTTTTTATGGCTGCATAGCATTCCATGTTGTGTATGTACCATGTTTTCTATATCCAGGCTATCATTGATGAGCTTCTGGTTGATTCCATGTCTTTGCTATTGTGAATAATGCTGTCAAGGGCAATTTCAACAAAAGCAAAAATTGACAAAGGGGATCTAATAAAGAGTTTCTGCACAGCAAAAGAAACTATCAACAGAGTAAACAGACAACCTACAGAATGGGCGAAAAGTTTTGCAATCCATTAGACAAAAGTCTAATAACCAGAGTCTTCAGGAACTTCAACAAACTTACGAGAAAAAAAAAACCCTATTAAAAAGTGGAAAAGGACATGGAACAGACACTTCTCAAAAGAAGACATACATGAGGCCAACAAATATATGAAAAAAAGCTCAAATCACTGACCATCAGAAAAATGCAAATAAAAACCACAATGAGATACCATCTCACATCAGTCAGAATGGCTATTATTAAAATGTCAAAAAACAACAGATGCTGGCAAGGTAATGGAGGAAAAAGAACACTTTACACTATTGGTGGGAGTGTAAATTACTTCATCCGTTTTGGAAGACAGTTTGGTGATCCCTCAAAGACCTAAAGGCATAAATACCATTCAACCCAGCAATCCCATTACTGAGTAAATACTCAAAGGAATATAAATCATTTTATTAAAAAGATACATTCATGTGTATGTTCAGTACTTTCCCTTTTCCTTGAAATCTTTTTGATTAATAGAATCTTGGAAACTCTAGCAGAACTCATGAAATCTTTTCTTTGTCTGCTATTGAAAGTAAGCTATAACTCTGATTTAGAATATGATAGGAACAGTTCTCCTCTAGAATTGTGTAAAAAATTTTAAAGTTCTTTTTTTACTCTATCATTTCATAAAATAATTATAAAAATTGAAAATGAAGAAATACCTAAAAATTCTAATTTAGTCATCTTTTTCAGTTATATCTGGTTATAAAAATAGAAGAGAGAGAACAAAAAAAACAGCAAGAGATTTTTTGTCATAAAGAACTAATTTTCTAGACAAAATCAATAGTTTCCACTATTTTACATAAATTTTCAATACCGCCACCAATATTTTCAGCATCAAATATACATAGTTAAGTATGTATATATTTAGATGTATATTTGTACATATATGTCTATAGAAACATACATGTTAAAACTTTTATTTTTATTTTATTAACAATTTATTACTCTGTTATTAACTACATTGGAGTAGTCTAGGACTAAGAATTATCTTGTTCAAATTAAATTTTAAAATAAATATTTAAGGAGTTACTCTGTGAAACAATTCATTAAACACAAAGATAAATAAGACACACAACAATTCGAAATAGCCTATGCTTAGTGTGGAATGAATGTTTTTCATCAATAGAAGTGCAACTAGCATTAATCAAGCACCAAATTTGTGCTAGGCACTGGAAAAATCATTTTAAGTAAATTTTTTTGTCTATCTTCAGGGCAGCCCTAAAAGTTATATATTTCTAGTTCCATTTTATAGATGAGAAAACCAAAGCTCAAAAACAGTAAATATCTAGTCTGTGTTTAATAAATGGTAGGTCAACATTATAATTGGGTCTGGGTGCATCCATGCCCACAAATCATTCTATTATGTCATTCAGATCCCAGAGGGTGACAGTTCCCTGGGAAGTGCACAAATTACAAATTCTAAAACAATTAACCTAAAAAAATTATGCCAGAATAGAGGTATGTGTAAAATTTTTTTTTTTTTTTTGATGGAGTCTCACTTTGTTTCCCAGGCTGGAGTGCAGTGGCGCAATCTCAGCTCACTGCAACCTCTGCCTCATAGATTCAAGTGATTATCCTTTCTCAGCCTCCCAAGTAGCTGGGATTACCAGCGTGCACCACCATGCCCGGGTGATTTTTGTATTTTTAATAGAGATGGGTTTCACCATGTTGGCCAGGCTGGTCTCAAACTCCTGACCTAAGGTGATCCACCCACCTCAGCCTCCCAAAGTGCTGGGGTTACAGGAGTGAGCCACCATGCCCGGTCAACACAAAATTATTGATCTTGACTGAGTTTATGTAAAGTGACTTATGATACTTCCTCTGTCTAATGCACACCTACTCATTAATTAGCAATATGCTGTTCTGTGTCATGCCTTGCTGCTTTAGTCACATACATAGATTGTACATATGCAACATGAAGAAAAAGCTGATTGCCCCCGAGAGAATATCACTGCTACAAAAACATAGATCTTGCCAATTTGCTGAGTTTTTAAAGATCAATACCATTTCTCAGGGACTGTAGTTTGAACATGCACATATGCAAATATTAAACTTTAATTTTGTCAGCCCCAAAACAAGGAGCAGGCACAGTGGGTTCAAGGTCATCTACGGTTTTTTAGGAGGAAGAAATAGAGAATGATTCTATGCTTACTGTATATTATTGACAGTTGAACCATATGAAATTAATTATATTTAGTTATTTTATGGGGTTAACTATTCTCAAATAAAATGCTAGATTATAGGACCCTTTAGTTTTTTTTTTTTTTTCTATAAAAAGACTTGGTCATGATGAACTCTATAAACCTGACATTTAAGTTGAAACATAGGTAGTATAAAATTATTTACCGACAAACGTTCTTTGACTACTAGCACATTGAGGACATCAGCTATTTGGAATGAGCACCGGACCAACTATATCAGATACTGGTCCTTTTACATTAACAGCATACATTGTCTATGAGAGAGAGTAAAAGTCTTGCTTGATATCCATATATGTCAGTATCATTGCTTTTGGGTATGAGAACACAGGTTATCCGAATATTTACTAACTCCTTTATAGTAGAATAAGAAACTATGGAAAGGATCCGTGAGCAAAGTCAAGCAGAAGTTAATGCATTTTGTGCTACAACATATATTCACATATTTAAATTTCTATGTATTTCTTGATATTGAGGTCAAAGGAGAGCCCTGGACTTTAAAATAGAAGAATTAAATATTACATTTCCTTTGTGATTTACTATTTGTATTGCCTTTGCTTCCTGCTGAAAGACCTTCAAAATTATTAAATTTGCATATAGGCTAGCTTGTGACAGTTGAGTCCGAATGAATTCTGTTCGAATGTTTGGTCTGAATGTTTGACTTAATTGACCATATGTTTAGGAATGAGCTGATATTCGGCTTTCTGTGCTTGGAGATATATTTATCTCAGATAAATTTCTCATAGCACAATTTTTATTTCCTCTCCTGACTATTCCTCCTGTCCAGTTTACTCAGCATAGGTAAATGGTGTCATTATTCACCCATTTTTCTCAAGCAGAAATACTGAGAGTCATCCTGTATTCTTTTCTTTCCCTCACACCCTACATCCAATACAACAAAATTTTCTTTTTTGCTCTAACTTCACACCTCAATACTTCTCACCATCTCTGCTACCACAACGCTAAGCACAAACAAAATTATTTGCCAGTGAGGCACACACAGTAACTTCTTGTTAGTTTCTCTGCTTGCAGTTTTGTCTTTTTATATAGTTCATTCTCTGCAAAGAGGTTAATTTAATATTTTATGAGCATAAATCATATATTACTTTTCTGCTAAGAAACTGCTTATAAATCTTCAATAGAGGGTATTCATGTCCTTATTTGCTTGGGAGAGTCCTAGTTTGTTTCTATTGTTCTGAAATAATTATTAATTGAGCCTCCTTTCTCTCTCAAAAGATTCTGGTTTGGATGACAGCTTGTGTAATTATCCTACTTCAGTGGCTTCTTATTGCAATTCAAGTCAAGTAAAACACATCCTTCTCTCCTTAGCTTAGAAGACCTGATCTCATTGACCTCTGCCTACCTCACTGACTTAAACTTTTTTACTTTCATTTGATTAATTCTAGGGACACTGTTCTTTGTGTATTTCAAACAAGGTCAAGCTAGTTCTTTTTTTTTTTTTTTTTTTTTTTTTTTTGAGACGGAGTCTGGCTCTGTCGCCCAGGCTGGAGTGCAGTGGCGCAATCTCGGCTCACTGCAAGCTCCGCCTCCCGGGTTCACCGAGTAGCTGGGACTACAGGCGCCCGCCACCACGCCCGGCTAATTTTTTTTTTGTATTTTTAGTAGAGACGGGGTTTCACCGTGGTCTCGATCTCCTGACCTTGTGATCCGCCCGCCTCGGCCTCCCAAAGTGCTGGGATTACAAGCGTGAGCCACTGCGCCCGGCCAGGTCAAGCTAGTTCTTACTTGAGGCCTTTGCACTTGATTTTCCCTCTGCATAGAAAGCTTTTCTACCAGATCTTTACATGGCAGGATCCTCCTTAGAAAAGACCTTTTTTGTCACCATCTTTTAAAATCACCAATCAGCCCTTGTTTCCTTTTTTATTGAACAGATCTTTTTTTAATATAATTTTTATTTTTAATTGAACTTCCATTTATTTACTTTTCTGGTTAATATTTCCCTATTAGGCTACAGCTTACTAGAATGTAGCTGTCAAGGGCAGCTAATAGCTTTGTTTCCAGAACTTAGCTTTAAACCAGCTTTCAGTACATAGTAGCTGCCCCATAAATATTTGTTGATTATATGAATTCGCTATAGAGACCCAGGAGCATAAATATGATGACCTTTGTACAGAAACTTACTGTAGAATAAATTGACGCTTTGACTAAAGCAAACATTCCATGAATTATTCTATAAAATTTTAGGCCACGAAAATCATATACTTGTAATTCAGTAAGAACCAGGTTAAACTTTGGTAAAGATAAAAATACATTCAATGATACATTTTCATGATTTTGTTAAACTTAAATCTGCCAGCCCGTCATGACTGTATGTTCACCCAGTATTTAAAATGCTGCTAGGTTGAGGAAATCCTACCCTCTCTTTGCCACCAATTCTTTGATTCTATTATTATTATTAATCAATTAGCACTCAGAAAAGGTAAAGTCAAGTTCTTATACTTGAGAATTCTATAAGTTTACAGATAAATCTTCACAAAATACACAGATTATTTTCACTTCTACTAATCTCAAAAATCGTATTTTTCTACCTTATAATGAAATCCAGGCAAAAATCTTATTTGTCTACCTTATACTGAAATCAAGGCACATAGGAGTACCGGCAAATTATGAGGTAGAGTGGACATGGTGAAAAACCTGAACTTGGTTGGAAACCAGTTTATCAAGAGAGTTATGCAACTTGACTGTAGCCCGTTAAGGAAGTCCATGAAATGGTGGTTCTTTTTGCCTTGGAGCCTCAGCATGTTTATTAAAAATATCAGTACAAGTCAATAACCTTTGTGTGACAACCTTTGTAAAGTACTCAAAAATGTCCCAGCCCAGTCAATTCAAATTTCCTTTTCCTTTCCTTGTCTCCTTCAGCTAAATTCAGTTCAACACACATTTATAGAGAATCTTTCATTTTTTTAAGCCTGGTGCTAGACGCTGAAAACCAAAAATCAAGAGATCTCATCCCAGTCCTTAGGGATGCCTATGTTTATAGGACTTTTTTTTTTTTCAAAAGTATTACACTAGATTTTATGTTACAAAGTGTCCTATAGCAATAGGAATGAAAGTAATGAATTTTGGTTCTCTCTAAAAGTTAAGTCCATTGAAATAAATTGTGTTGACTTTCACCTCCTTGAGTTGGATATTACCTAGAAAATACTTCTTATGATGTAAATATTGTAGACAATCAATCAGAGTTAAGCAGATTGTATTGAAATCATACTTGTATAGCAAACAAAAGCCAATATAATCTTTGGATTTTCATATTTTTGTTTCAGTTGCTACCTCATAAAACCATTTGAGAAACCACAAAGTTAAGCTATTTACTGTAATTTATTAATCATATTTCTCTGTGCCAAAATGATTAATGCAAAGCTGTTTTATCAAAATCATTGGTTTGACCTCTATATAGGCTATATATCATAATCATAGCTAGCTGTTGTGAAAACATTTATTATTGAATATAAGGGGTCGGGAACTGAATGTAAAAGGATCAGTGCAATTACATCACTATTATAGGAAAATAATAATTGAAAATATATTTCACACTGCCTGAGTCTTCATTCCATTATATTGGTTTATAAAAACAAATTACAACAAAGTCGCTTATTAATGTTACCTATTTATGATTCTGTATAAATGATACAAAAATTCCTAAGTGAGAACAAAGATAAGGAAATACATTTTCCAGGTAAACCTAAGTACTCCTGTATAAGAGCTATTCGACTGATTGTATATTTCCTTTTACACATATTTTCAATAATCATGATCGTAATGATGTTAATTCCAATAGCTAAAGTTAAAAACTTCAGCCAGGTATGGTGGCATGCACCTGTAGCCCCAGCTACATAGGAAGCTGAAGCAGGAGGATTACTTGGGCTCAGAAGTTCTGGACTCTGGTGTGCTGTGCCAACCAGGTGTCTGTCCTAGGTTTGGCATCAATTTGGTGACCTTCTGGAGGCAAGGGACCACCGGCTTTTTTAAGTAAGGGTGAACCGAAACAGGTTAAAAATAAAGCAGGTCAATGCTCCCATGCTGTGTCACTGCATCCCAGCCTGGGCAACATACCAAGACCCTACGTCTTAAAAAATAAAACATAAAAGTTTAAAACTTCAAAAACATTCCAGTAAAGATGATCCTGAGAATCCAAACGTAATCAACCACCTGCATATCCAAACAAACAGCAATGATAGACATATCTGTTTAAATGCATTTAAAAGGCATAGTTGTTTATAAAAGCAAGCTATGCATCTCCAAAAATGAGGAATGCAACATTAAAAGAACAATGCCTGATACCTGAAGCTGTATGCTTACTGGGCTCTTGGAAATGGACACAGAGGTAGATGGTCTGGAATCGTTTTTTCTCTTCTGAGTAACAGGAATGCAAAATAGGCCATACATACCAGGAGATCAGAGAAAAGCTAAAGGTAGAGCCGGTGACTAGGTTTCCATTCTTCCAGCTCTCCAGGAAAAATATTCTGAAAAGAGTTGAAACTGTTGCCCAGGTCTGTAGTTTGAACTTCTACCTGAAGAAGTGGAAGAAAGTAGAGACAGCTGCACGACTAGAACCTAAGTGAAGCGAGTAAAAAATCAATCAAATCTCAATTCCCACACGACTGGGGAGGAGAGTCATAATGATAAAAACTGTTTCTAACATCAGCCTTCCAGATTGCTAGGTAGAGAATAGAAAGCTGCTGATTGAGGAAGGGATAACTATCTCTCAAAATGAGACAAAAATTAAAGTTTTAAAGTACAAAAGGAAAAATAGATGTGATATATGTCAGTCTCAAATTCGTCAGCAAAATTTATTCTTGAAGCAACATGAATAATAGAGCAACCTTAAAGGATTTACAAATGAATATTTCTTTCATAGAAACCTCATGAAAATGTAAAATGGTACAATTACTTTGAAATGGGATGCTTCATTCTATTGCCATGACTGTTTTGTTTTTGTTTTTTTGGGTTTTTTGTTTTGAGATGGAGTCTCACTACCTCACCCAGGCTGGAATGCAGTGGCGCACTCGGCTCACCGCAGCCTCTGCTTCCTGGGTTCAAGGGATTCTGCTGCCTCAGCATCCCTAGTAGCTGAGATTACAGTTGTGCACCACCATGCCCGGCTAATTTTTTGTGTTTTTAGAAGAGATGGGGTTTCACTTTTTGGTCAGGCTAGTCTCAAACTACTCATGACTCTTTTTTACTCACTTTTACTAAGGTGTTGGATTTTTATTTTTCATGAATACTGAACTAGTGTTAATTTATCTTTTTAAGAAAGGTCAAGTAGATAAATTTGTATATTCAGTATGATTTAAAAGCTAGATAAATTCATATAACTAACATTTCTCTTTTGAATTATTCATTTACTAACATTATATAGTATATCCTATGTTATATCACTGGGAAGTAGAATAATTTTCCCCATGTTGTCTCAAATTTGTTGTGAAGATCTTACATTTATTTATTAATAAAGATAGCTAGGCAAGTCATTTTACTGAATGTTGGGAAATGAAAATATTACTGTCTATATTCATTATACAAATATATGTATGATGCCATCAAAACATTCTTTAAGCTTACAAACCTAAAAGAGTTTTAGAAAACTATATTTTAAATTAATTTTTAAATATTTATTTTTACTGGAGTGGAAGTATGATATAATAAAAGCATAGTCAAAATAATGAATAAGGTGCAAATATTGATAAAAATGGGTAAGATAATTTAGACAATGGTAAACACCATATTATTCACTGAACACATTGAAATAGGTGAAATTACCATTAACAGCCAGAGGCTATTTAGTGCTAGTTATTCATACTATTGAAAATTTTAGTTTGAACTGGTTCAATAAAGAAAAACTACTTCCAAACTTAAATGTATACAGAATTTATTTTAATTTTTTTTTTCTCAAACCATATAATCAGGGGAAAATGAATAAGGCAAGAAAATACTGTTCTCAATGGCATGCTGGATAATATTGCTTTCCTGGGAAGTTTAGCATAACAAGTCTCCTCGCATTTATCTGTAGGGACATGGCTAGACTACGTTACATTATTCCTGAGATCCGTTTCCTAGTATATGGTCTCCCCTAATCCACAGTTTTTCTTTCTGAGGTTTCAGTTTCTGGGATGAACTGTGGTCCAAAAATTATTAAGTAGAAAATTCCAGAAATAAACAATGCCTAGTTTTTAAATTGTGCACTGTTCTGAGTAGCATGGTGAAATCACAGACCATTCTGCTCCATCTCGCCTGGAATGTGAATCATCCCTTTGTTCAAGGTATCCGTGCTGTATAATCTACCCATCCATTAGTCACTTAGTAGCTGTCTTGGTTATCAGAGCTACTCCTGGGATATCACAGTGACTGTGTTTAAGTAACCCTTATTTTACTTAATAATGGTCCCAGGGTGCAAGAGTAGTGATGTTGGTATATTGTTATAATTATCCTATTTTATTATTATTGTTAATCTCTTACTGTGTCTAATTTATATATTAAATTTTATCACAGGTATGTATGTATAGGAAAAAACATAGTATATATAGAATTTGGTACAATCCATGGTTTCAGGCATCATCCATGGTTTCAGGCATTTACTGAGGCTCTTGGAACATATTCCCTGTGGATAATGGCGGGGGTGGGGTTACTATGTTCACTCACTGTAAACCAAAACCATCTTTCTCCGGCCATTACATGAATCCTCCAACTTTCTTTGTGAACACCCTTTTAAATTCCTGAAAACTTTGCTTCCTGGCCCTCATCTACATCTCTTGACTTACTCCACTATTTATAATTTTCATCTCTAGCTCATCTTTTACGAGTGTACTTTATATTTCTAGTTGCCTGGATGCACATTTTACTTTGAGGAGTGGACAAGCTCTGATAATTCACATCTATGTAACTGAAAGTAGACTTCCATTCCGGTCAATATGGCAGAATAGATAATCCCCAGGTAGTCTTTCTACAAAGCATGGGTAAATGATTGATAAAATACAAAAATTATAATTCAAAATGCATAGCTGACTGGCAAAATGGTAGAAAAATTGGCCAAATATCAAGAGAAAGCTGAAAAACAGCTTTAATCATGAGGTGTGGATACTCTGTCTTGGTTTTCATGTGGAGATGGGAAAGGCTGCTTTGGGTTTACGTGATTGTGAGTTAGAATGAAACCAATGCATAAAGCTAGGACTTTTGAACAGCTGCATTTTCCATGACAGGGTGCACTAGAAAAATCTTCTTTGCCATCTAGGATACACTCTCAGTAGGAAATCAAAAAATTCCCTAACAATTAGTACAATGGTCTGCCCTTAAAGTGGTGTTGGAATACTAACATACGTAAAGTCTAATAACATTTAAGCTGTAACTTAATATGAAGAGCGGCCCTGGGATGACAATACCTCCAAGGCGATTAGTAGAAGCACATGCAATATAACTTTGCAAACACATACCTTCAGCTAAGGTGTCAGAGGATTTCCAGTAAATATGAGCCTACTATCAAAAATTGTAAAATAAAAGCAGATACAGTGTTCTATGAACAATAGAAAACAACACCAAAGAGAAGTCATGATTAAGGAATTAAAAACACAAGAATGGAGAAGACACAGTAAATAGGATCAGACCAGTTTGGAAAACACCCAAGTAGAACACCTAGAAATGAAGAAATTAAATCAATAAAATAAAAACTGAATAACTTCGTTAAACAGAAGACTAGACACATCCAGAGAATGAGTTAGTAAATTAGGATATAAATCATAAAAAAGTATCACTCAGAAGCAATATAAAAGAAAAATTTTTAAAACATGTAGAATAAAAAAAAATTTCTATGCATATCAATGAGACTTCCAGAAGAGATAATAGTGATGTTATGGCAGATGGCACAATTGATAAGACACTAACAGTGAACATTACAGAATTGATTATTTTGAATTGGCTATCTGAGAATCCTCAGATTTAGGCAGCACAAGACATCCCAAGAAAGAGTAAAATTTTACTAATAATTTATCTGAACATAAAATTCTAGCATGACAGTTATTTTATCTATCACTTGAAATGTTTATTGTCTTTTAAATTGTATTGCCATTGGTATATCTATGCCATTGTTAATTGTCTTTTTGATTTTCGGCTATTAAGACCTCTTTATTTACACTGCTGCTATTTTGTTAACATACATCTATGTATGATTGTTTTCCTATAAATTATATTTGATTTTTTTATTTCAACAATTTATCATACTTATTTAACTGGATTCTTATTTTATTATCATTGTTGATAAACTTATTGCCATTCTAAAAGTCATCACTTTATTGGTGATACAATATTTCTCTTTGGCTGTTTTTAAGATCACCTTTTGGTCTTTAGTTTTCTGTAGTTTCACTTTGATTTTAAAAACAGTTTTAAGTTTTTAATTTAAATTTAATTATAATTCAAATTAACAATTTTATCATTTTTAAACACGTACTTCAATGTAAATTCACATACCCAGAAACTTTTACTGAGATGTTGGATTTTTATTTTTCATGAATACTGAAAAACATCCTATAGTGGGTTAAGTAGTGCGCCCCTCAATTCTTGTTTACTTGGAAGCTCAGCAGTACATCTACCATTTGATCCAGCAATCCCACTGTGGGTCCAAAAGAGAAGAAGTCGTTATATGAAAAAGACACTTGCACACATATGTTTATAGTACCACAGCTCACAATTGCAAATATATGGAAGCAACTTAAGCGGCCATTGACTAATGAGTAGATAAAGAAAATGTTGTATACTTTCTTAACAGCATGGATTACTACTCGGCCATTAAAAGGAATGAAATAATGTCTTCTGCAGCCACTTGGTTGAAGCTGTAGACCATTATTCCAAGTGAAGTAGCACAGGAATGGAAAACCAAAAACAGTTATGTTCTCACTTATTAGTGAGAGCTAAGCTATGAGTATGCAAAGGCATACAGAGTGATATAATGGACTTTAGAGACTCATAAGGGGAAGGGTGGAAGGGAGGCTAGGGATAAAAAACTACACATAGGTACAAAGTACACTACTTGGGGGACAGTTGCACTAAAATCTCAGAATTCACCACTATGTATTCATCCATGTAACAAAAAAACACTTATACCCCAAAAGATATTGAAATAAAAATTAATAAAAAAAAGAATGTGAGAATCATTGAAAATAACGTCTTTGCAGATGTAATTAGTTGAGGACTCATGATGAAACATCCTGGATATAGGATGGGCCCTAAATGACTGGCATCTTTATAAAGAGGAGAGAACACAGACAGACACATAGAAAAAGGGCCATATGAACACAGGGACAGAGATGGAGTTTTGCTGCCACAAACCAAGGAACGCCAGGAGTAGCCAACTGGAACCTAGAAGAGGCAGAGGCTCTCTCCTAGAGCCTTTGGAGGGAGCATAGCCCCTCTGGTACCTTGATTTCCGACTTGCAGCCTCCAGAAATGTGAAAGAACAAATTTGTTTTAAGCCATCAACTATGTTGTAATTGCATGGCAATCAGTACACATTCCAACCACTATTTTAAAAATGTTAAATCTGTGGTGATGGATTCTAATTAGACATGTTTTAAACCTTCACATTCTGCTTTCCCTATATCTTAATACATCTCCTTATTTATTTTTACCTCCTTATCTTCATGTGATGCATTCTATCCTTCAGATGAATCTTTCAGTTCATTTACTCTTCATTCAGCTGTGTCTAATCCTGTTGTACCTGTCTTTTTACTTTTCAAAAAAATTCAATCCTTATGGTTTTCATGGATTTTAAAAAATGCCTATTTATTGCTTATGGAATATACCTTTCCTACATATATGCTCTAAATTCTGTATCTAAAAGTTCTGAAATTTGGGAGTACCTAATTCTGTTATTCATTGCTCATTTTTTGTGATCTAGTGGCTTGCCTTATCATGTGCCTGTTATTATTTTTTTATTAGCTTTTTGCTTGCCCTTAATGTGTGGAACATCAAGTGACTATATATATATAGGAAAGTTTCCCTCAGAAAAATATTTCCTTCTGTTGATATCCAAGGAGCACTACTGCCTGGTATGACTTTAGGCCCACCCCAGGGTCCTTGCTGAGGGCAAATTTCAGGCTTACTTCCCTCAAATTAGTACTGTTGAAGGCTCAGTGTGAAGATTACACTGTATAGCATATATATATATACATACACACACACACACACACAGATACAGTATATATATATACACACACACACACACGTATATATATACCTGAATCTAAAGAGATTCTTATGTACCCCCATGTACCCATGAATGAATTGTTGCCCTCACTAGCTCAGTTGTTATTAGTCGTAACTATGTAACCAAGTATAGAATTGGTCCCAAGTATACAAGAGGTGTTTTATATTAGAAACCCTTGGATATAATTTACCATGTTAATAGAATCAATGAACAAAAATAAGTGTGACCAACTACAAAGAAGAAGGGATATTATTTAGTATAATGCAATACATGTTTATAGTGAAAAATCTTATTAAACTAGAACTATAAAGGAATTTTCTTACCCTACTTATGGCAGCTACTTCAAGCCTACAGGAAAAATTATCTTTGTAAGAATGGTAGATATGCATTTCATTTAAAGTTGCTATGATAGGCAGACTTCTAAGATGACTCCTAGTGACCTTCAGTATTCTATAACCCACTCTGCTTTGAGTGTGGGTGGGAGTTATGACTACAAAGAGATATCACTCCCATGAGTCTGTTAATTTATTTAGTAAATGGGAAATTATGTTTGGTTGTACTGTCCTAACCAGACAATGCCTTTAAAGGTAGAATTTTCACCTGCTTGTCACAAACGAGGAATTGAGAGAGATGAACTTTGGTCAGCCTTAATGAAAGCAAATATTATAAACTACCTATAAAGTTTATTAAAGTTCCTGCCACGTGGCAAGGAACTTTAGGTGGGTTGTAGGAGTTGAGAGTAGTCCCAGGTAATAGCTCATAGGGAACTGAGGACCTCAGTCCTGCAATCACAAGGGAATAAATTGTACCAGAACCAGTGAGCTTGCAAGATACCAAGCTTCATGTGAGAACTGTAACCCTGGCCAACAATTTGATGTCAGCATAGTAAGACCCTGAGGAGAAAAACTCCAGCCACACTGTGCTCAGATGTTTGACCTGCATAATCTGTGAGATGAATTTGTGCTGTGTCAAGCCACAAGGTTTATAATAATTTATTACACAGCAGCATGAAAATGAATATAATCAGAACTTCTATCAGTATATCGGCTATCCCAATTGATTCAATTCTTTTCTATATCCGAGGTTTAGCCTGGGACTGTAGAACTTTCTGTGATGATGGAAATGTTCTATTTCTGTGTGGTACAATATTGCAGCCACTTAACTCGTGGCTATTGAGCACTTGAAATGTGTATAGTAATTGAGGAACTGAGTAGTTAATTTTATTTGAATCTAATTAATTTAAATGTAAATAATCATATGTAACTACTGGCTATTATTGAGGACTGTGCAATTCCAGTCAATGCAGTGAGTAAATAAAAATAAGTCAAAGTCATAATTCTTATAAAGAAAATAATACACTTTTATACTGATAGGATTGCTTATGTAGATGATCAAAAAGAACCGAGATGCAAACTTTTGAAACTACTCAGGGAGTTCTACAATTTGCTATACATATATAAACAAAGATGCAAAAACAAATGGTGTTTCTGTTCACTAGTAAAAATCCAATAGTATTCAAATTTTGAAAATCCTGGTTTTTAGCAACCATAAAAATTAAAATCAAAGTCGGGCGCAGTGGCTCTTGCCTGTAATCCTAGCGTTTTGGGAGGCTGAGGTGGGCAGACCACTTGAGGCCAGGAGTTCATGATCAGTCTGGACAACATGGCAAAACCCTGTCTCTACGAAAAATACAAAAATTAGCAGGGCAGGGTGTTGGGAGTCTGTAGTCCTAGCTACTCAGGAGACTGAGGTGAGAGCATCACCTGAGCCTGGGAGGCCGGGGCTGTGGTGAGCCGTGGTTGTGCCACTGCACTCAAGCCTGGGTGATAGTGAGACCCTGTCCCCCACTGCCAAAAAAAATCATTAAAACTATAACCTATATTTAAATCTAGCTAAATATAATACAAGTATCTTATATGAAATATTGTAAAGAGTTTTTGAAGAGTGTGAAGTCAGACTTAAGTGGTGAGATATATTCTTTCCTGAATGGGAAGCCTCAATACCACAAATATATCACATTTCCCACGATTAATCTATACATTTAACATAATCCAGTTAAAATATCGACAAAGTATTGGTAGATTTTAACAAGTGATAGTACTATAAATACTTATTATGATGTTATAAAAATCTAAATATTATGGTGTTGGTGCAAGGATAAATAATACAGGGGCAGGGGAGTCACTTGCAGACATAAAATCTTTCTTAATATAGAGGTGGCAGCTGGGTGCGGTGGCTCACGCCTGTAATCCCAGCACTTTGGGAGGCCGAGGTGGGTGGATCACAAGGTCAGGAGATCAAGACTATCCTGGCTAACAGGGTTAAACCCCGTCTCTACTAAATAAATACAAAAAAATTAGCCGGGCGCGGTGGCGGGCGCCTGTAGTCCCAGCTACTTGGGAGGCTGAGGTGGGAGAATGGCTTGAACTCGGGAGGTGGAGCTTGCAGTGAGCCGAGGTTGTGCCACTGCACTCCAGCCTGGGCGACAGAGCGAGACTCACTCTCTCGCAGAAAAAAAAATATATATATATATATATATAGAGAGAGAGAGAGAGAGAGAGAGGTGGCATTGAACATGAGTCGGGAAAATATTGACTGTCTAATAAAACGGATAATTGTCTATCCATATTAAAAAGCAGAAAATTGTACCTCAACCTCATGCAGCATGTTATACAGAAATTTAAGCTTAACTCCCAGACTTCATAATTAAATTTAAAACAATACAACCAAACGATATAAAAATAACAAGAAACTCTATGACTTCGGGGCAAGGAAGAATCTCTTAGACAAGACATACAAAGTACATACCCCAAGAACAGACTGATAAATTAGACAATAAAATTGGAAACTTCTGTATGACCAAAGATACTATAAACAAAGTAAAAACCCACCCACAGTGAATGAGTCAGTGAATGAATGAAACCTGTATCACAAATATTTACATAGGTAACCAGTAAATCTGAGCTAATAAAGTGAAGTGCAAGATGAAAGGTTTAAATACATTTCGAAGACGCATAATCAATACTTTATGGAATCACACAAATTTAATGAAGGCATAAAAACATAGACAGTAAACACAAAATAACTTTAGAATCATGTCTGCCTTTAATCATGCGGGGTGGGAGTGAATGGAATAGAGGGCTTCAAAGACATCTGTATTATTTCTTTATATGAAAACTATAAAAACAAATATGGCAAAATTACAGCATTTGTCAAATCTATATGCTTAAAAGATGTAGTCACATTAAAAATTCAGCCTTTTCCAGGTATCTCCCCAGCCAATAACATATCTATTCTTACGATATTGTTTGATAGCTTGGGATCTCTAATCTGATATTCTTTCATTTACTTTTATTATTTTTCTCTATTTTCATATGTAAATTGGTCTTTACATACTGTGTCTGATCATTCTATTTCTTTCCCATAATCTATGCTAGTTGTTCTTCAACTAATGCTGGAATATCTACAAGTGTCTTCAGTTTTTCTACTTTCAGTAATTACTGTTACAACTGAAGCTTCGTATGACTTCAAGAATGCTTTTCCTTACATAGCATTTATACCCTACTAATTATGAAAGAAATTTATGGCACCTCCCATTGTCCATGTCTTAAATTTAGAGTCAGCTGTTTACTGTATTCTTTTTAGACATTGCAAATGTAAGTGCTATGCATAATTTGTCTATTATTTTCTAACAATTTCTCTTGCATAAATTTCTCTCTCATTCTTTTCTACCAAATCACATCCATTAATTCTTGAACTGGCCAGAAATAATTTTATTCTAATCCAGCTTGTTCTGTATGTCATCTCATTTAATGAATGAGTCACCTAATATGGGTTAAGCACTGGAGCCATAATATGCATATGCATGGTCATCATTCTTATTAGAAACTTCTATTGCTATTTGTTCAGAAGGTCTTGGTTTCTATCGATACGATGCTATTGATCTCTTGTATATGTCTTAGATCCTAAATCAAAGTGTTAGTTACTTCAACACTGTAAGCAGCTTTTCTATCCTTTTCTCTATTCCCCCAATCTGTCATCTACTTTTTAAAAGTATATGCAATTAGCAAATAATTGATAATTGATTTAAATCTAATTTCATCTTCTTATGTGTGTCACAATTCATGTGCCTTGGAAAGTAAGTGCAGCGAAGTAAATCTACTAAGTGGTTGAATGATGACTTGTGTTCAGCCCGAAACCTCACCTGGGGATCTACCCACCTAGTATTTGTTAAATCTGTACACTTGAAACAGGGTTTAATATTAAATATTCAATAGGGTGTCTTGTCCCAGATGAGTCCTTGGCCAATAATATACCTTTCCTTGATTCCTCCAATTATAAGACTAATTGAATTGTTGGGACCTCTGGTCTAGCAATATTTAATTCACTTTGATTGTTTGCCTTCACTCTTACATGTAAATCATCTGGCGAGAAAACATCCACTTCAAGCCTTCGTATCATAGGACAGATCGTGTAAGTGCACTAGATGTATCTACAATTTCTGCTCTCATGAAGATCCATCTTTGAGATTTATACCTTAGAATATGATTATCATTAAATTCTACTTAATTTCTTAAATTCACTTCAACCTGCATTCTAAATGGTCACTGAGCTCTCCTATTTGTACTTAGACAAATGCTAACATTCTTTCAGGAAAAAAAAAAAGTCTTTGCTTCCCTGTCATATTTTATTCACTGTCTTCATAGCCCATTTCATTTCACTACTGACTAATCATTTTTTAAAAACCCAAAGAACAAAACACATGCTCAGCAGGGCCTAAACGTTTTCAAACTCACTGCACAAAGTATAGGACCCTGAGAGAAGGTATAGCACCAGGTGGTAGCTGCAGAGCCAGCATCTGGGCTCCACGATAATCACCTTGTGTGAATCACAGCAGAGAAAGAACAGCATTACTAGATGAGGTGAGCCTCAGACACTTCCATCTGTTTTTCAAACTGCACTGTGTTTATCAGGATTGCAGTTTGTGACATCTGGCAGTTTTTCTTATACTTCACATGTCTTTGAGAAGAGAAAAAGGAAAAGAGAGACAATAGAAAAAACCATTCTTGGCCAGCAAAAGACATTTGTGATTAAATTGCTGTATCTTTAAAGTCTTCATATATTGTGTACATGGTTGAAGGGCAAGAACTTGAAGGTGAAGTGTTTCTAAATAAATTGATTTTCTTATTGCTTCTATAGTCTATAAATGTGCTGAGCTGCGAGTACTGTTATTTTTTAAGGCTCTCACAGATACAAGTTCTTAAATACTTACATCTTAAAACATATGTATACATTTTATAGCTGTGGAAAATCAATTAAGGTAAATCTGAATGAAATTGTTTTGAAGATATCTCCAAAAATCTCCCCATATTCCAGTAGGTATCCAGACAAAATTTTAATAGTTTATGTCAATTTAAACCCCTTTTCAGGAGCCACTTATGAGTTTTTGACCAGTCTGCAATTGACTGTACAATGTGTTAGTGTCAATAAAAGAAACTGTAACTATGAAATTTGGCTCCAAGAAGTCAATTTCTTTGAAGTTTGGGTGTAGTAAACAAACATATAACCTCAGGGGCCATAAAAATTTTGATAATTATCAAATTGTATTGATTCTATATGCACTGAATATCTGTTAAAATACTAGCAATTTTTCATAGAAACATCTTAATTCAGAATTTAGGAATCTATGAAGACTCAGGCTCTGCTAACTTTCCAGAGCGCCATTTGAGATCTCTTCCTCTTATTGAACTTCACACTGTATTTTACATGGGGATGCAAGAAGAAAATTGTTTTGCTTGTGAAAATTGCCCATATCTGGTTTCATACTGGAACACTGAAAATAACGCTGATGGCAAATGTGTCCCTGACTCTGATAGTGCAACCAAGAAAAAGTGAAGAACCTGGAAAATTCTAATATAAGCACATATCAAAATGGAGATCCTACTCCCCCAATAGTAAGGTGCCAGTTATTGAGACATTTTTAAACAGAAAGGGAAGTATTTTCAAACCAGGTTCCTTGATATTACTGGACAGTGCTTGATGAAGGAATATTGGCAGATTTATAATCTCCAATTTTTTTGTTATTTTAATCGTTGTTGTTACTTATTTATTGATCATTTTAACATTTATTCTGGGCTGGGTGCGGTGGCTCACGCCTGTAATCCCAGCACTCTGGGAGGCCGAGGGGGGCAGATTACGAGATCAGGAGATCAAGACCATCCTGGCTAACCTGTGGAAACCCCGTCTCTACTAAAAACACACACACAAAAAAATTAGCCGGGCGAGGTGGCGGGCACCTGTAGTCCCAGATACTCACGAGGCTGAGGCAGGAGAATAGTGTGAACCCAGGAGGCGGAGGTTGCAGTGAGCCCAGATCGCGCCACTGCACACCAGCCTGGGTGACAGAGCAAGACTCCATCTCAAGAAAAAAAAACATTTATTCTGTTAGTATTAGTTAGCTTGAACTTTCTCAAGTTACGATTCCACTCTTTTTTCTTTTCTTCGGTCTTGTAACATATACCATATTTGTTATTTTATTTATAATAGGGGACACCAAGTAGAGTAAGAGAATATGACTGATGTCCTTTATTATTATCCTTGTCTTTATAAGTTTTATCAGCAGCAACTGACTGTCTTAAGAGCTCTAAGATGTTCATTAAAATAAGTGTTATGTAAGATTCGTTGTCCAGCTTATTCTTTGAGAGGAACTCTTTTTTTTTCACATGGGATTATAGGATATTTATTTCTTTCTTTTTTAATTATACCTAAGTTCTGGGATACATGTGCAGAACGTGCAGGTTTGTTATATAGGTATACATGTGCCATAGTTGTTTGCTGCACCCATCAACCCGTCATCCACATTAGGTATTTCTCCTAATGCTATCCCTCTCCTTGCCATCACTGATCATTAGAGAAATGCAAATCAAAACCACAATGAGATACCATTTCACACTAATTAGAATGGCGATCATTAAAAAGTCAGGAAACAACAGATGCTGGAGAGGATGTACAGAAATAGGGATGCCTTTACACTGCTGGTGGGAGTGTAAACTAGTTCAACCACTGTGGAAGACAGTGTGGTGATGCCTCAAGGATCTAGAACTAGAAATGCGATTTGACCCACAATCCCATTACTGGGTATGTACCCAAAGGATTATAAATCATTCTACTCTAAAGACACATGTACATGTATGTTTATTGAGATGAACTCTTTGCTTTTCCAGCCAACTCATTAGGACAAATCAATCACAGAAAACACCTTTGTATGTCAGCAAGTGCTTTTCTCCTTAATGCACTGGTGCTTTCCTCCTGTGGCCTCTTGCCTGGGAATATATCGCCATTTCCAATACTTTCCCTTATTTCCTCACTTCTACCACCTTTCCTTTCACTCTATCCTTGCCCATTTAAAAATTAAGGAACTTCGAGTTCAGATTCTGGGGAAGGTGGGTAAGTACACTTCTCCCAGTTTCTCCCACTGAAAACCCCAAGTTCCAGACAGAACGTGTGGAACAGCAATCCAAGGCCCTAAAAAGCACACAGTAGCAGTTGTATTGGGGAAGGACATCAGAATTTCAAAATTCAAAGTTCCGTGGAAGTGCTGGTAAGTTTATAGTGTTTTCTTTCTGTCTCTGGTATTACCCAACCTGGACTAAAAACAGCCCCAAATCTGGAAATGCATACCAAGCACAGATAGAAAGAGGTCCATGAGAAATACCTTCTCCAATTTGAGGAGAAAGAAACTACCGAAGGTTGGAAAAAAATGAAAGAAATGGCCTGTTTTGTTTTAACTTTTTTTTCCTTCTCTCCTGTTCTAGCTCCCAGGCAGCTGTGATGGTGGGGAGGCAGCTGCACAGTGATGGCAGTGGCTGCCAGGCAGGCCCCCACAACCCTGAGAAAGGAAAATTCTGCTCTCTGGTAAGAAAATCTGGGGTCCCCAGAGCATGAAGCAAATTTCCGTTTTTTCCCCCACCCTCTGTCCTCCCACCATTTGGTCCTAAATACAGACGTGCTTTTAGGAAGTGTCTGGAAGAGGAAGAAGTTAGGTTTCTAGAGAGAGGACAGGAAAGGGTGGCATCAGGAAGGTAGAAAGTGTTGTGGAGGTCACAGAAAAAATGATCAACAGAAATCCCATAAATTGTGTAGGAACTCCTTAGCTCACCTCCAAACTGCACATTCATGGATTTCACCCTAAACATGCTATCAAAGTTTTTGGAAACTGAGCCCAGGGTAGGCTTCCACTCACTGTTTGGCCACTGGGGGGCACAAATGTGGAGTGATCTAAACAGTACAGCAAATGCTCTGAAGACTGAACTGAGGGAATAAGAACCCACAGAAAGCAAGTTGGTACTTGTGGCCTAAACCTCTACATAATCAGATTGCCTAATAAAAATCAAAAAATCAATATCCTCTTTAGGATTTAAATGAGACACAAAGTCTGAAAACATAATATTAAAAATATCTATAATTTGGTTTCAAATTACCTTGCCTACACAGTACCAAGAAAGTCATAAAGGAAAGTACAATCACAAAATGACACAGATGTGGGGATTATCAAACGAAGGCCATAAATTATCTATTATAAACATGCCCCACCTGGCTAACAAATGACAAAACCAAGACCTGAACTCAGCTCATGCCATTATATACTATGCTCGTTATCTTCTTCATTCCCAATTCAAGATAAACTGTCTCAAAAGTACAGACTCAGTGTGAAATATTGAGCATGAAGCTAATGCATAAACTATATCATTAAGAGAATAAGGCTGAGCAACTAAGGGAAATGTATTTGTCATAGCCATGCAGTCTCTGTCATAAGTACTTTTTGATATAGTGATTTTATATTGTTCTCTCAGTTTTTGGGACATTGCAAATTAAAAGAGGATTTACTAATAAATTTACAAGTTAATTAAACTAGAGTACACACTTGTATTTGGAATGATGTAGTTGTGTTTAATATAAGTCATGGAAGTCATGTTTGTCCATTTTATTCCCTTAAAGCAGGAACTAGCAGCCTGTGCCCCAACTCTGTCTCGTGGCACATTTTTATGCAATATGAGAGCTAATAATTTTTTTACATATTTAAATAATCCATAGAAAGAAGAGGATGAGGGGGACCGGCAGGAGGGAGATGTGGAGAAGGAGAATGATGAAAGAAGCCTTCATAAATACTATATGTGGCCCATAAACCCTGAAGTATTTAACATCTGGCCCTTTACAGAAAACCTTTGCCAACCTCTGGTCCAAAGAAATGGAAACACCTTGAAAGGAACAATTTCATGTTTTTCTGTTTCTTTCTAGTGTTTTAAATTCATGTCACAAGGGAGCACCTAATAAGGACCTGACTCACAGTGGACATTCAGTGACTATGTGAACTAATCAGTGGATAAATAGTTGGCTGTCTGCTTCAAGCACAGCAAAACAAGTCAGCTTCTTGGATACCTTTTATGGGAGATAATATGGCTATCCAAATGTTCACCACTCCCTCACTTATGCCTTGCGCCCACTAATGGGAGACATATAATCCCATGCCCCAGTGATGTTGGGCTTTGACATGTGATTTGCTTTGGCCAAGAGAATGTAATCAGAGATAGCATATGCCACATTTTATCAGAAGCTGTGAGAGGTATTTTACATTTCTATCAGTCACCTTTAATTTCTGCCTTCTGCAATTTTAAAAGTATGTTGTAGTTGTGGCTGATATTTCCACTTGGATACTACAGTAAGAAAACACAAGGAGACAGGCCAAGCACAATGAGACGAACCAACCAAATCCAGAAATGCTCAGCCAAACTGAAGCTGACCCTCGGCATTCATGTAATGGGTGAAGACTACAAAGTGTAAGCCTTTGAGATTTTGTGGTTCTCTGGCTGAAAGAAAAGTTGATTGATATCCTTCTATAAAACAAAAGATTCAGAAGGATCTAATGGATTAAGTTTTAGTATATTATTGCAAATCATAATGATTTCTTAGATACAGATTTTTTTAACCATAATAGGAAGAGTAGCTATTTATACAACTCATATTTACAAGATGATTTCATATTTTTAGTTCATTTTCTGCTGTGTAGAAACGTAATGGTTATAATATGGTGCCCTTTCATGCTCATAAGCAATATTTTATCTCACTAATGAAGGGCAAAAGTGATGGATATATGTTGTTACTAGAATAAAAAGGCACCTTACACTCAAGAAAATTAATGTATTATGGTGATAACTTTGCTGTTAAAAATGAATCATTCTTGAATCAGAATTTCTTTACTTTGGAAGTTAGTATTTCACCCTTATATCAATTTAACTTTGTAGAAATATGACTAGAAATTAAATGGCATAAAAACTGAGAAACAAATTTATACAGAAAAGATTTATAATTTATAATGAGTTGCGCCAAGTGGCAAATATTTTAATCTCGTATGGATAAGTGTGAAATCAAGAAATTTGTAATCAAAGGTGGTTCATCCTATAAAAATAAAAGTATATAGGAGAATACTGATGAGAAGACAAAATTAAAATCTCCAGAAATTGTCATGTAGCTTATTTGAAGTCACAAAATGTGACAAAAATACCATAAAATAAAATGTGTAATTCAGGGCTCCAGAAATGGCCATGGTGCTGATAGTTGACAGCTGTTGTTTTTGCCCGCCCAGCACTCTCCCACTTTTTAATGTTAAGAGAATTCTAATTCTGTTTTGGGAAACATCCTCTCCTCTTTCACTTCAGTAGCCCTAGTGCTACAATGTCATTCCTCTTTTAAATGTGGGCAATGTCAGCCCAGTAAATCATAGTCTCATATGACCCTCACCACAGGCATTTCTTTAGGACTGGTATCTGAGCCAAGAGAGGATACTCAGAGCAGATAGGAATCTGAGGAGTGACAGAAACTTTCTTCAGCTATTAAAGTTGAGAGAAGATAGCAGTAACATGGGAGCAGCCGGTGGACATCTGGTCAGCAGAAATGGCAAGCCAGCCTGAGAACTCCACTAACACAAAAGAAAGCAAAGCTCGGAGAAGGCAAGGGACAGACCAAGTTCTGATGATGCCATATAATCCCACACCCTCCCAAACAGGATACACCTGATTTTTTAACCTTGTTTTCCTTTCTCTTGCAATTTCAATCCCTGATAGATACAGTGCTCCTGGGGGTGGTTGAGGCATTTGAAGATGAATATTTTACAATTAGACTTTCCCTTCACGTCTGTATTTCAGTAAACCCATAAATAACATATTTCAGAAGTGGTTGAATTCTTGTGATGTTTCTCAATTTAAGTTTCATTTTTGCAACCATGTCCTCTACAGGAATTCCAGCAAATGGCTGGCAGTGAAGTTTGGCATGCAAACGTATAAGGACCGTATCTGAAAATCTCCTTTGAATATAGATTCATCAGATGATTAATCTCTAATTTTTTTAATTTAAAAAAGCAGGCTATATTATCAATATAAAAAGAGTTTTGTTCATTTTGTAAATTTTTATTTTGGGAAAAAAGTCAAACCTACAGAAAAGTTGGAGGAATTTTACTATAGGCACAATGCAACTTGTACCTAGCGAAATTTAGACATTACATTTTTCCCAAAATTATTTTCCTTCTCTAAATACGTATGCTTTTTTTTCTTTTGCAGAACAATTTGAAAATAATTTGCAGGCATTTCATAACTTCTCTGACAAATATGTTAGCAGGACTCTCCTAAGAATAAAAACATTCTTCTCTACAACTACTATACCAATGTTGCATCTAAGAAAATTAACTCTAATTTTAAAATATCACCTAATATACTGTCCATCTTCAAAAATCCCTAATTGTTCTAAAATTGTCTTTTAGAATCTTTTTGTAAAACTCCAGGATCCAACTGTGGTTTGTAAATTGAATTTGGTTATGTCTCTTTAGTTTTTTTTAATGTTGAACTGTCCCTTATCTTTTTTCTCATTATATTGAATTGTTGACCTTTCTAGGCCTCTGGTCTTTTACAATGTGTTCCTTTCTTGTTTTTTTCTTATGTAAATTCAGTTTAATAATTTTGGCAAGAATAGTACACAGTTGCTATGTATATTTCTTGTTGCTTCACAGTAAGAACATTATATCAAGTTGTCCTACCATTGATGATTCAAAGTTTGGCTGCTAAATCTCCAAATCATAAAGAAAAATTGTTTTCTATTAGTAATTAATATTATACTTGTGTGATATCTTGAATAGGTAGAAAGTCCTGTTTTCCAACAATCCCCCACACAATGGTTTTAGCATCTGTTGATAACGCTCAGAGAAGGCAAGGGACAGACCAAGTTCTGATGATGTGTTTTCGTTTTCGTTTGAATAAAGTTCGTTTTTAGAATTCAATCATTTTTTCCATATTTGTTAGATGTCCTTTATCTATAAAGAAAAAGAAGAGTTTACTTCCATCCCTCTGTCTTCTTCATACTCACACACTTAATTAACCATTTTCATTATTTTCTGTTTATCTTTTCTGTGTGTGGCATGTATTACATATTATACATTTTAAATACATATATAATAGAGAACATTTATTTGTACACATACACACACACCCACACATTTATTCTATGCTCATTCACAAAGATACCATAGTATGTACACTTTTTTGAGTCTCTTTTTTCACTTAACAATGTATCTTGGAAATACTACATATAAGTTAATAGCTAGTTATCTTTTTATTGTTCTGTAAATTATTTAATCTGTCTTCTATGATGGGCATTTCGTTTTTATCCAACATTTGTTATTTTAATTAATGCTGCAGTGAATAACGTTTCGCATATATTGTTTTGTTATTTGCAGGAAGGTATACACAAGCAAAATCTTGGAAGGAGGATTTCTGGATCAAAGTGTAAATGCACCGGCAGCTTTGTTAGATATTGCCACATTGTGTTCAACAAGGGTTTTACCATCATATGTTCCCACCAACAGTTGTGAGTGTCTGTTTTCCCAAAGCCTAGCCAATAGGATGTGTTTTCAAGGTGCCGATTTTCTCCTGATCTGGTAGGTAAGAAATAGCATAATGATGTAGTTTTAATTTGCATTCCTATTATTATCAGTGAGTTAGAGTGCCTTTTCATATGTTCAAGGACCATTTTTATATATTTTCTCTAAACTCTTCATTTTTTAATCATTTTCCCATGTTATTTTCACTTTATTTTCAATAATTCTAAGTGAAAGATATTAGCATTTTATTTTCTGTGATGTAAGTTGCAAATATTTTTGTCCAGCCTGTCTTTTAATTTTTCTCAGTTTTATCATGCATTTTAAAAATTTTAATGAAGTTGAATTTATAATTTTTATATAGCTGCTTGATAGTGAATCATAATTAGAAATGTCTCCACATACATTATAAAGAAAGCCAAGCATGTTCCCATTTAGACTGTTGATCCAAGTAGAGGGTTTTCACATTCTACTAGATCAATAATGGATCCAATTTTTTTCTTTTCTAAAAGACTATCCAGTTTTCCCAACACTATGTTTTAAAAAGACTATACTTTTTTCCAGTAGCCTAAGATATCATATATAATATTTACTAAATCTTCATTTGTACTTGAGTCTATTCTGAGCTTTCCATACAATTTTGTTAATCTATTAATATATTCTTGAATCTGTGTCATGCTGTTTTGATTACAGAGACTTAATAGTATACTTTTAAAAAATAGACTATTTTTTAGGCCAGATTAAGGTTCACAGCAGAAGTTAACAGAGCTTTCCCAAATACTCCCTACACCGACAGATGCACAGCCTCCCCTATCATCAGCATCCCCCATCAGAGTGATACAATTGCTATAATTGATGAACCTAAATTGACCTATCATTATTACTCAGAATCCATAGTTTACACTGGGGTTCACTCTTGGTTTCGTGAATTCTGTGGGTTTTGAAAAGTTCATAATGGTATATATCCATTCTTATAACATCATACGAAGTAGTTTCACTGCTCTAAAAATCCTCTGTGCTCCAGCTATTTGCCTCTCCCTTCTCCTAACCCTTGGTCTTTTTATTATCTCCACAGTTTTGCCTTTTCTGGAATGTCATATAGTTAGAATCATATGGTATGTAGCTTTTTTAGATTGGATTGTTTCATTTAGTCATTTGCATTTGAATTTCCTCGATGTCTTTTCATGGCTTGATAGCACATTAAAAAATCATTAAGTAATATTTTATTGTCTAGATGTACATATTTTATTTATGCATTCACCAAGTAAAGTAAATCTTGATTAATTTCATGTTCTGAAAATTATAAATAATTGTGTGTATTTTAATATTTGGCAGTACTACCTAATTGCACTTATTTTTAAATGTTTACTAAAATACTATTTCATGTTATTTCTTCTACATAATATATTAAATGTAACACTAATAAAAATAAAAGAATCAGCGTATGTATGGATGTTGAGACATATCCATGAACAAGGAATTATTGGATCTATACAATTGTTCAAGCTTGGTCTTAAAGAATGGTTTGGAGATTTCTTCTTACAGGTTTAAATATTTCTAGAAAAGATTTAAGTTCATTTAAGCATGTTACTATTTTTGTTGTTGTTATATTTTTAAATTGTTTTCTGATTATTTTTTGTTTTTATAAGGATTATTGATTTTTGTGTACTAACTGAAAAGTTTTGTTCTTATACAAGAGTTATTGCAATCTCTATAATACTCCCTTTGTAGAAAAAAATTTACTTCTGCTACTGAGTTCCCTTTCTTTCCTAAAATGAACTTACCACCGGCACAGTGACTCATACCTGTAATCTCAGCTGAGGCAGGAGGATCGCTTAAGGCCAAGAGTTGGAGAAAGGCCTGGGCAACAGAGAGAGACTCTATCTCTAATAAGTAAATAAATACATAAAATGAACTCATTTTCTCCCTGAGAAAATGTCTATAAGGTAGACTTTTTTTTTATGTCTACCTTATAATTGAACATCCATAGATCACAATTACTTGGTGCTTAATAAGAAAAATGTATTCAGTGCATGATAATTACATTTGTGTGTATTCAATTCTATTATTTCCATAAGCTAATATAAAGTTGGAAATATGTATCTCTGAGAAAATAGTGACCTCCAAGTGTAATAAAATTTAAAATGCATTTTAATAATTATTTGGTAAAATATATGTTTAAATGAAAAATTAATATTCTGTTCAAAAATCACACATTTCTAATAAAATGCCATTCTCATACTGCAATCCTATGAACATGCAATGTTTTGTGTATGCACAACCATAGCAAGTAGAAACCATGCAGGATCGTTTGAGCAGGGCTGAGAAGATAAGCTTTGCCCATGTGTCTGATCCCTAACTTCCACAAGCTTCAGACTGAAAATCAGATTTAGACGTATTAATATGTCTAGTTATCTCCATTAAATACACACATTACATCCCTCATTAACCAGGGTAAGCTTTTCAGATTAGTCTGTTCACCACTTTGGACCGAAGACATGAGGTCTAGGGCACACCATTTTCACATGGGATTATTGTGACATAAACTGGATGCTATATTGCAGCCCAGGAGATTATGTGTTGTAGCTCTAGTAAGACAAATAAAAATAAATGTTGATTTTTAAGGAATTTATTTTTGCACAAATCTTCAAGACACACAAATCAGAGGGTTGCTGAGATACTGTGTCATAATTTTTGAGTATGTATGGGTCCTGAAAGAAAAAAAGAATCAAGAAATGTGTGTTCAGCTGGGTGCAGAGGCTCATGCCTGTAATCCCAGCACTTTGGGAGGCTGAGGCGGGTGGATCATCTGAGGTCAGAAGTTCGAGACCAGCCTGGCCAACATGGTGAAATCCATCTCTACTAAAAATACAAAAATTAGCTGGGCTTAGTGGTGTACACCTGTAGTCCCAACTACTCAGGAGGCTGAGGCAAGAGAATTGCTCGAATCTGGGAGGTGGAGATTGCAGTGAGGGAAGATCACACCACTGTACTCCAGCCTTGGTGACAAGAGCAAAACTCTATCAAAAAAAAAAAAAAAAGAAAGAAAAGAAGAAAAGAAATGTGTGTTCTAAACAAGGAATACTGTCTTAGCAAAAGAGTTCTGAAATGACTTTGAACCTCTCATATTGGTATCTCTCATAAAGTATGGGGTGTACCTTTTGGGGAAGAAATCACTCTTAAATGGAGAGCAGCAAGCCACATTAATTGTTTCCAAGAATCTGATCCATTATTAAGGGACAGGTGTACTGAAGGTATCTGGGTGCAAATCATGTTCCCTTTTCTGTGAATGCTCTCTGATGTCCGAGGCAGTCACCAGTTGTCATGTCAAACTTGATATATGTGGCAATAACCACATTTCCTGATATGTGAACCAAAAAATTTGGAAAACTAGACGATAGGGAGGGTCAGGGACGAAAAAAGGAAAAAACAAGGGACAGCAGAGTAAAGCAAAATCCAGGGTCAAAGCAGAAGTCCCAAGAGGACTTAGACCTTCCCTTTATTATGACTTTGCATATTATATTATAAAGAATTACATTTTTGTGCTTGTGAAATCCAGAGTCAATTTCTGTTGCAAATTAATACAATAAGGGCAGTGCTCAACGTAGCACACTTTCTGCCACTTTGACTGACCTCAGTCTAATTCATTCACTCCTTCAATAAGTATTTTGGAGAAATACTAGTATTTTCCAAGCTTTGTGCTCAGCATTATTGATAGTGGTGCACAAATAGACACAGTCTTCACTTTTATGGTATTACCAATATAGTGAAGGAGGCAAGGATTTAAGAAACAATTAACCAGTGAAGACGTGTAAATAGCCTAAGATATATTTGGTAAAATAACAGGTATCATAACAATTTATAACACGACTAATAGATTAAATTAGTGGGTTTTAAAGATGTGAAGTGACATTAAATTGAGGCTTGAATGATGACTAGGAAGTGGCCAAGTGAAGAGTAGGGATAAGAGTATCATAGGTAAAGAGAACCACATGAGCAAAGGTTTTGAAGTAGGAGTGAGTGAGGTGCTTATACTTTGGAAGGTTGATGTGTCTGAAACATATTAATCCAGGGGAAGCATAGTGTGAGATCCAGCTAGAGATGCTGTCAGGGGTAATGCTGTCAATAATAAAGATAACCAAATGAAAATTGTATTCTAAATTCAATATTAAATCATTAATAAATTTTAAGCCAGTTTGGTGGCTTAACAAACACTGAAATAAGTTATTTCTATATAACATATTTAAAACCTAAAGAAATCCTGATTTTTAATCCTGGAAGTAGACACAAAAGCATAGATCATCCTAAGCAGGAGATGATTTGGAATGGAGAAGAAACCAAAAAGAATACAGTAGTTAGATGGACATGCATGTGCAGGCAATGGCTGAACCAAGAGCCTCAGGGCATACATTTGTCATGAGAATCAGTAGCACTGGGCATTTCGTAAAGTGATCTGTGGCTTAATAATGCCACTGTAATTACTTAGACATGAGCCAGTTGTCACCATGGCCTAGCAGAAAGTCCTGGGTCAAAGAACACATAATATTGCTTCATGAACACTGTGAGATAGTCTCACCTGAAAACTTTCAAAATATTAGGAAAAATATGAGACTATTCTCAGATTCTGGTGTTCTGCAGAATAGGTGAGTACAGAGTAGAGGAAATTTAAGTCAATTAATTCTTGACTAATGTGTGTAGGAGTGGGCAGAAGGATATATATGATTTATTAACTTATCACTTTTCTTTTCCTTAACTGTAAACTTCTGGGACAGTCTTTTTAACTGTAATTCTGAAATAGCTCCCTAAAGGATCTAGCTGTAGCTTTCTAGCCTCAGGAAATTGTTCCATTATATTAGAAGGAAAGTTGGAATGATGGTATATGGAAATATCTTTGAATTAACACTAATGTAGAAAAACATTTTTGCACGAATAAATACTTAACTACTCTTAGTAATAAATTATTTCCAACATATCACACTTATCACAAAATACCTAGACTCTTGCAATGGTCTTGTGAGAGAATTATTAAAGAAATCTTTAATTCTTGTAAAGAATTTGTAACCTATTAGCCAAATGTCAAGAAGGTCCTAAGAATGCTAATTTTGAGGATTTACCCAGAGTGACTCAAGTCATTTCCCAAACAATTAAAAAAGCAGAGTTGAAAGAGATTCTTTTACTTTCTTTATTAATGAACTTGATTTTTCTTATTCTTCATAAAGCACATTAAAAGTAAAGAGGAAAAAGAATTGTAGACATATATTAAATGCAATGTAGTAGTGTAATTGCTCTTAATGGCAACATTTGCCCTTCTCTAACAATATCTCATTTTTTTAGCATTCAAGTTGTAAATACAAGTGACTATCCAGAATTTGATTTTAGTTAGAGGTATATAATCTGCATTATAAGATCTCTATACCACTTATAATAACTTTTTCCATAAAACTATTAACCTAAGTTTGTTTTATATACATATATATATATCAATATGTGAACAGTCTTTAGTTATGCTTCAAGCAATTGTCAGAGTAAATGGAATCAAAGAAAAATTTATTATCTTCATTAGTACTTATTGTTAAATCTATTTTTTAATGAAACTAAACTTGCTTTTTATACTATCAATATTTTTGTAATAGATTAAACATCTCTATTACTGATTGATTACTTGCGTACATTACAGTTTTATTTAGTGTATTTAATGTTAATGGGGAGAAATACCCTTTACTATATCAATTATCACACTTATAAGGATGGACTATACAGATTTTGAGGATTCCTAAGTGACCTCAATCTTTAAAATGTGCTACTGCTGGTTGGATTTTGCATTCAGTTACTCCTGAATCAGGCTGGATTTTGCATTTGGGTACTCTTACATTCAAGTACTCTGGTACTCTTGCTTCTCTGTTCAAGCTATAGGCTATTGTAATTTTTCTGAAATTTCACTGCATATATAGACTTCTGTGCCCTAAAAGACACCACCTGGCTGCTTTGCACTACATGAGTAGCTCACTCTCATGTCTCACATACAAAAACAAGCTGTGCAGCACACATTGACTCATTGGAATAGATGAGAAATTTCTTTTAGTTCCATCTCAGCCAACACAGTATCTCTTCTTGTCTCTGCCCCTATCCCTGTGTCACTAACGCTCACATTTTACTTTTCAATTTAAAAAATTTTTCAAGTCATAGAACAGCCACTACTTGTATAGCTGGTTCTCAAGTTTTATTTAAACATTCCTAGATATTTTTTCAGTTACCAAATTTAAAGAAACCCTATTTCTTTTATTAGTAGTTACTTTATTGTTTATTTCTTTCTTTAAAACTTGTTCAAGAGAAAGTAATGTTTTTCCTGTTTTCTCGGTCTTCCAGTGCTCTATTTTCAGTCTTCTGAGTGTTTCACCCTCTCTATATACATACTGAGGTTTGGCTTATGATAAACTGACGAATCAGAATGACAAGATGACATTTAGTGTCAACAGCATATGCAAGAACTCATTGAGTGAATGGGATTTTAGTGGTATAGCTATGCAGAATTCACAAGTGTGAGTCCTCCTTAGCCCTTTCCTCATCTGAGACAACTTAATTTTCAAGTATGAGACTTTCGTAAGAAATAGGAAGATTCTAAGATCAATGGAAAGATTTACACATTAATGATAGACTATATCAAGGGCTTTCAGGCTAAATTAATTGGAACTGTATGTGGTCATATCATAAATCTCAACATTATTTTACTATCCCATTATGGTAAGAGTTATTATGCATAGGCAACACCTAAGTTTGCCTCAAAATTTCTGTTACAGCAAAGGTCTGTATCATTTTGATGTCTTTTTTTATCCTACAGGATGATTCAGGAGTCTCAGAACTGTCTGAACCAGGCCAGGCCAGCTTACGTCCTTTCAGTTTGAGAAGCACCAAACACATTAAGAGTTTGGGTTGCACTATGATATGGTTTGGCTCTGTGTCTCCACCCGAATCTCATCTTGTAGCTCCCATAATTCCCATGTGTTGTAGGAAGGACTCCGGTGAAAGATGACTGAATTATGGAGGTGGGTCTTTTCCAAGCTGTTCTCATGATAGTGAATAAACCTCACAAGATCTGATGGTTTTAAAAGGGGGAGTTTTTCTGCACAAGCTCTCTTCTTTTGTCTGCCACCAAGTGAGACATGCCTTTCACCTTCTGCCATGACTGTGAGACCTCCCCAGCCATGTGGAATTCAAAGTCCAATAAACCTCTTTCTTTTGTAAATTGCCCAATCTCAGGTATGTCTTTATTAGCAGCGTGAAAATGAACTAATACACTGTATATGCCTTCTTAAAAATGTAAGTACTTAATTTCTTTTGAGAAAAACTGGTTTCTTTTGAGTTAATTAAAAAATATAGAGAGATAAGGAAGAAATTATCCTTAATTCAGAAAGAATAAAACAATCCTGATATTGTTCAGTGAAGAAGAAATAGCCTTTCTTCCATCTTGCCTCCAGGAAGCTTCCACATTTCTTTCCTAAATCACTTTAAAGAAAAGACATATTCTTCATTTGATTTTTCAGGATTCCAGATACTGACGGAAGCGTGGTTGTAAGTGGGTAGGATTACTGTGCTCAAGGAGTGGTACCCAGTGCTGTTCTCTGTTCCTTCGTTTGCATTCCTTGGAGTGAGCAGACCCAGATAAGGTGCTCCCTCAGCAAGCACCATGGATCAAGGCCCTCCTCTTGCTACACTTCTATCCCACCCTCATCTGGGGAGGTAACTATTCAAAACTTTCTATACATAAAAGTCATGTATATTTCTCTCTTTTCTCTACAAGTAAGCATGAACATAATGAACTTAAAATGAGCAAAGGGGTAAATAGAAAGCTTTACTTGACTCTCATCCATGAGCCATCCCTCCCCAGCCAAGATTTTGTTGTAGAGGTTTGTACTGAAGTTTCTAAAACTTGGATAGCTTTTCACCACGCTTTTATTCTTATTCTAAAACTCTTCTTTGTAAATTCCCTCCTTAGATCCTTACACTAGACGTGGGAGAAGGTAAGGCAGGCTGGTGGCTAAAGGTAATTGACAGATGAAGATTCAGGTGTAACTTAGTTTTGAAGCAGGATATTTACCTGGCCCTTTCATGGGTGGGAATCGGAGCACACGAGCGCTAGAGTCAGCTGGCCACTCCAGTGCCAGCAGGGGCAAATTCCACTCACTTGGACTTGCTGCATTCCACTCCTTGTGGGAGGGAGCACACAGGAGAGTGGGTGCAGGAGACAGGGCGAGTGTTTTTGGGTGCTGGCAAGAGCCAACTCCATACCGACATTGCAGCATCCTCTGGTAGGGATGCGAGATGTGACCCCTGAAGCCCTGGAGGAAGTGTTACAGTACTCTTTTAGCTCTGCCGTCCGCTGAAGGCTTAATTGTTAACAGCTCAGTAGACCATTTGCCTTTTCGCATGAGGCAGCTAGCTGCATTCCGCCAGCGAGGGCAAAGGCTCAGTGTGAGTCTTTTGCATCTGCACCCAGTGGCACCCAAGCTCTTGTCCCACATCCAGGAGAAATGAAGTTGCGTGAACAAATTGAAGGATGGTAAATGTGGGGGATTTTATTGCTGATGGAGGTGGCTTTCAGTGAAAAGGAATGCTGAAAGGGGGACAGCGTGGGAAGGTAATCTTCCCCTGAAGTCCAGCTGTCTATGTCCAGATTCTTCTCCAAAGATTCGCTGTGAAGATGTCCCCAAGAGGTCAAGCTGCTTCTCTCTGATGTCCAACTGTAGTTGCTGACATCAGCTGCTTCTCCTGTCTCTGCTGGCTGAGCTGGGGTTTTTATGGACACGGGATGGGGCTCGGGACAGGCCACGGGTGGTTTTAGAAAACGCAACATTCCAGCAGAAAAACAGGGATGTCAGTTCTTGCTTTGGGCCATGGTTTCAGGCTTGTGGGTGTGTTTTTTTCAGGGACCTGCCCTTTTCTGCCTAGAATATCTCTGCTTCCCGAACCTGTCCGTTTGGCGTCATAAAGCCATATTTTACAATAAAAAAAAATCACCTATAATTGCTTAAATATAGCAACCAATGGTAGGGACTTCAGTTTCAAGGGCAAATCAAGCTTCCTGTAAGCAAAAGAGGCACTATATTACAAGTTAAGCAACTGAGTCTGTTTTCAGATACTTCAAAAGAAGAGGGAGAAAAATGAGATATAAAGTAATTATGAAAAATGTGGGGAATAGGCCAACTTGAAACAATAATTTCCTAGAAGGTAATGCCACAAATTATATTGTTAAATAGCAAAATCATTAACATGTTGCCAAATGTCCTTAAAATAGGATTAATCTTAGTGGTAATTACTGAATTAGTTAAGATTATTAACTGTAGCTTATTTTAAACAGAAATAGCTTAAACATCGAGTCTGAAGTTTTCAACTAATCTTCTACAATTTATTCATATAAATTTGATCTTTGAGCACTGAAATATTTTTCTGTTATTAAACAATGCTTGTTTTATTAGGTTGGTACAACAGTAACTGCAGTTTTTGCCATTAAAAATAATTGCAAAATGTATATTTGGAGCACTGCTTTTGGTAAGATAAGCACATAAATTAATGTAGTATAGAAGAATCTTTAATATGAGCTGATAAAAAACCTGGCATGCAATCTTTGTTAAGATATCTTCATGTTACTTTTTTTCTACTTGTTTAATACCTATTTTCTGTATACAATAAGAATCTTTTTAATGTATTTTACAATTTTGTTAACTTTATGGACAAACAAAATATCACTTGTACCTAAAACCAGAAATAGAAACAATAGGATGCTTGGGGAGTTGAAAATTGACAGATGCAATGAGAAAAAAAATAAAGAGAAACTAATTTCAAACACTGTCAACAACATGGAAGATAAGACCTAATCTCAAACTTCAATGGTCTTAGTTTCTAATGTAATGAATCTGTCAAAATGAAAACAAAGTAAACGTACTAGAACAAGAAATTCAGGTGATAGATGTTACTGATTCACGTTAACTTATCTTGATCATGCGATGCCTTATAATTTGCATCAGGATAGCATTCTGAGAATATGCATGCTGGCATAACATATGCTCACCAGGTTGCATGGTATATGTTTTATATTTTTATTTGAATCCTCCAGTAATCCTGTCAGTAAAGAAATAATAGCAACTGGAAAATATCCATCCTTGTTTACTGTCTCTGTGCCATAAAAATCCCAATGTCTGTGAGAATAAATGTGAACATAGAAACGGCTAATATTGCATGAGCACTTAACATAAATTAAGAAGTTCATATCAATTCTTTCTTTTGATCCTTATCTTAGTCTTATAAATTGAAGTACTTTTCATTTCACATGATAGGCTTCAGGCTATGAGAGATTACATGGCCAGAATTTTGACCAATGTGTCTGTCCCCTAAGACTTTGTGCTTAACCACTTTCATACTGCTCCCCCCACACACTTCTGCTGTGCTGTCATCAAAGGTTTTCTTAACAATCTGAATCCAGTGCAGGTTTCAAGTCTTATTACCTTAATTTTTAGCTAAATTTCTTTTGGTTGACACCCAAAAGAGAGAACTGAGTTCCCAGAGTAGCAATCATTTTAGTGCTAGTTTTTAATACCTGAAAAATGTCTACATGTCTTTGAGCTTATTTAAATTTCCACTTAATAAGTATATTAAAGTACCCAGACTGGAACTCTGATCAAATTAAATATTAATCTGACATCTTTTTCAATAGCCTAAAAACAGTTGAGGATTTTAGCACCACATTATTTCTGGATGTCTCTCAAAACCCAGAACAAAAAATGGGTATTGATTGCCCTTCACTTCATCCCTTTTCAAATTACATTTTTATCTTTTTACACATGTGAAGCCTTACCAGATGAGGTCTTTGCCAGCATTTAGCATCAATACATTTTTGCAACCAATTTGAAGTTCCAATACATCCATCTCCTTTGCACAATATGTCTTAGTATTACAATGAAGTTATTAAGATCTGTGGTTTCCTGAATGCATCCATCACCTAATTTCAATTTAGTTTTTTTGGTTCTGAATTACTACTTTTAAATGGCCCTTTTGGAGGCAAAGAAAGATACACTTTAGAACTATTTACTAGTATCAAATGATATACTTATCTGTAAGGTTATCTCTATAGAATGTTCAATGTGTGGATTAAAACTCAAACGAATATAAATCTAATATGATTTTGAACATTTAAATTTCATTGTTTTGTATCTCAATCCATGATACATGGTGACATGTCATCACAAACTTGGATGATATTTGGTGTTTGTTAGTTTGTTCTTTGTAACTGAAAAATGTGCATATATATTCAATCTCAAAGTAAACTTAATTTCAAGAAAACCTTGTGGGAGTAAATTTTGATTATTTCCTAAAAGTTGATAGAGTCATTTCCATGCCATTTGATATTTACAGTTATCTTAGCTGCCTTCTCCCTTCAGTTCCAAAAATAGAAGTTAATGTGATTTTATAATATATTTAGATGTACGGACTATAGCAAATAATTACATTTTAAGAAGAAAGCCATCTTTGTAAAGCATTGTAAGTTAAAAATGCAGAGATAATATACTATTAATTATTCGGGGTTTTATCATGAAAAAAAACTGATACCACTATACACTTATTAGAGTGGTTAAATTAAAAAAATATTAGCAATACTAGTATACGACGAGGATATGAAGCACTTGGAGCTCTCAAACATTGCTAGTGGAAATACAGAATGGTACAACAACTTGAAAAGTAACTTCCTATAAAGCTAAATATACACTTACTTAATGACTCAGCAGTCCCACCCCTGAGTAGTTACTCTCAAGTAATGAAAACTTAGATCTTCATGAAAACCTACACATGAATATTTATAGCAGCTTGCCTCCTAATTGCCAAAAAACTGGAAATGACTCAAATATTCTCTAACAGATAAATGGACCTGAGAAGATAAGGAAAATCCGTCATTCTCTTTATTAAGAGTGAAAAGATACACGGACCAGGGCTTTTTGTGAGAATCAGTTCTTTTGTATTTTAGACATCTACCACCATCACTGACATTTTTGTGCAGTTCCTGACCTCAGTGGCAATAGTAACATTCAGATTCTCTGTAGACCAGCAGTGTACCTGAGATCCAGCCATTGTATTAGTTTTGTAAGCACACAGATTATTAAATTAAAGCCTGTCCTGTGTGAATATCTACAGTGTTTATTGCTTTTCTGAATAAGTGCTGCTCTAGTAGAATGCATTACCTTCACTTTACAAATGTGCGTTCTGAGGCATTGAAAGTTTCACAGTGAGTAGAGATAGACATGATAGGATTGTAAAATCGGTACTCATGCTTTACCTCCAGAATTTCTGCTGCTTTCCATAGGAGAATGCTGCTTTTAAAAAAATAGTGGAGTGACCTACCTTTAGCCATTTTCCTTTGGGTAACATAATATGGATGTTGGGTCATGCACACAAGAAAGAAAGACACTCAGAAACCTTTATACTAATGGTACAAGACAGCATTATGAGAATAAATAATAGAGATGGACCTTTTTGAAGATATATATGTAGGTCATAGAATACTGAATGGGGTAACAAATTATATCTTACCCTTGACAAAGAGATCACTAGAGATAACATATAAGATGACAACAATCAGAAATTATAACTTTGGTAATATCAAAGGAGATTGGGCAAAAAAATTCTTAAGTTGACTTTTAGGAGATAGGAAGCAACCAGATTACAAAGTAAATAACTACGGATCTACTTGGAGTTGAGAATCTTCATGGACAAATATGATTTAAAAAAAGGTCAAACTAGGCCAGGTGCGGTGGCTCATGCCTGTAATCCCAGCACTTTGGGAAGCCAAGGTGGGTGGATCACGAGGTCAGGAGATCGAGACCATCCTGGCTAACACGGTGAAACCCCGTCTCTACTAAAAATACAGAAAAAATTAGGCAGGCGTGGTGGCGGGCGCCTGTAGTCCCAGCTACTTGGGAGGCTGAGGCAGGAGAATGGCATGAACCTGGGAGGCGCAGCTTGTAGTGAGCTGAGATAGTGCCACTGCACTCCAGCCTGGGCGACACGGTGAGACTCCGTCTCAAAAAAAAAAAAAAAAAATGTCAAACTGAAGCACTGATGAAAGGAACAATAGGGCCGTTTGCAAAACTCAACACATGCAGTGGACTCCCAGGAAAACTAGGTATGCAGAAGGAAATGTTCCACCAGGTCTCATGTACCACTTTAAAAATAAAATAAAATCAAGAAAAGAGACAGACTACATGAGTGGGTTTCACAGATTGAGTTTCAAAGGCACTGTGAGTTTCTAAATGCAGTTTACATATGTAAAATGCTTTATTTTGTGTTTCTGCTAAATTAACACTGAATATAATATTTTGACAAAAGTGCTTGTGTCATAGTCAGGTATTCTCGTGAATATGCAACCGTGAGGGAATTTCTTTTAGAAAATAATATTCTTGAAATGATGTAAAGATTTCTGGAGAAATACGTTTCCCACTATGCTTTTGTGAAATCATATTATATCCCATTATTCAAAAAACTTGAATTAAAAACATAAATTCTTAAAAATTATTATACAAGAGATTTGTATTTCAGCCGTATTCATCAACAGTGATTTTATAATCTATATACCTGCATCTACTTTGACGAAAGTGAGTTTATTCCTATTTTATAAAAGGAAAAATAAAATTTTAAAGATTTTAGACTTCTATTATAATAAACGTGAAAGTTCTAAATTTCCCATGTTTGTGTTATATATTTACGTATTTCTCATGAGAACCAAAAATTAATTTCACTTTTTCATATACTCATTGGTTTTCAAATTTCTTTATACTCAATATTTATTAAATATATCATTTTTATTAAGTACTTTAATATAAAATTTTAAGAAATAGAAATTCACAAACAGCAATTTGAAATAGCCCTATTATCTATATATAGCAAATGCTGTATTTTGCTTTCACTTTAAAACAGATGTTAGAAAATTCAATCGAATGTATGTTTTGAAATATGCTCATAAACAATTTTGTGTGTTTAGAGATTTGTTCATAAATTTCCCAATTTGGTGCCAACTATATTGATAGATAAAAAATACCTACAATGGAAAAAAATAATTTTTTTTGAATTGAATATTTGGTCTTACAGAATACAATACACAGAACACAATGTGAATGGAATCTTCATCCCAGAGCTCAATAGCAAAACTGGAAATGAGTTTAAAACGCTGAGAAATCAAAAGATAAAATAATTTCACATATTTAGAAATTAAAGATAATATTTCTAAGAAATCCAGGAGTCAAAAAGTACAGTGGAAGTTAGGAAGCTAAAAAATAAATAGCAATGAAAATATGATATATTAAAAACTTAATCCAAATAGTAATTTGAAGGGAAATTTATAACCTTAAATGCAGCTATTTAAAATAAAAATGTTTGAAATATAGAAAATTACTGACATCATAATTCAACATAAACTTAAGAAAGATAGGCAGAAAAAAACACATAAAATAAGTAAATAATGAGAGGCAGAATAAAACAATAAATGAAAATAACAAAGGTCTATGAAAAAGACTGATCAGTTTTGGAAAATTTAATAAAAACAACAAAAATAAAGACACTAAGAGAAAATGCACAGATAATAATAACAGCTTGTATTTCACTTGTATTAACTGATTTAATTTGCAACAACTTACAGAGTAGAGTATCACTGTTCTCAATTTATAGTTGCCCAAAATCACACAATTGGCCAAGCTCCCACAATGAGCCAGAAATTTGAGTGCATAGAGTCTGTCTTTAGTGCCCTTTTGCTCAGCAAATTGTTTTACATCACTAAACTGTATTTGTTTCTGGATACATTTGTAATACAATAATATGATAGAATTTATGCTAATAAATTTGAAATTTGAAAGAAAATAAACTCATGGTCAGTGAATGTATCATGTCTGATTCTGCTTTCATGAGAAGTATTTCTAAGAATTTTCCTTTCCCCTTTATCCTTCTAGGCAAGCAGGGATAATTTGACTGATAATTGTGGGCAGAATAAATGGTACATGGTCAGCTCAGTTCCTCCCAATTCCTTTAGAAACTGGCCAACCAGGAGAGCATTTGTTCCTCACTCCTTCGAGCAGTGTGGGTCTAGGGGTTTTCCCTCTGTGTTCATCAGGGTGAGTTTGAGTGGATATGCTGACCGCACTGTGGATTTCAATATCAGGGAAACTGTTGGTGTGCTCCCCAACCTCACCTTCAAAATCATCCTCGTCAGCAATAAGGGTGACAGCTGCTTTCCATCGACTTTTATCTGTTGTTTTATCTTTCAATTTCTTAAGAACATAAAAGGATGAGGTAGGAAGAAGGAATCTTATGTATTCTCCTCAAATATCAAGATCTAGTGCATGGGGAGATAGCAGGAAGTACACTTTTGCAGAGGAAAGATAATCTGTGCAGATGAGGATTCTGGCAGTCAGGACATGCAGCTTTAAGCATTAGGACATTGCTCTATCACAGGCCTTTGACCTTGGCAGTTTGCTATGGCCTGTGTTGTACAGCGTGACTGCGTTACTAGGTGTATGGCTGAATTTAACTTCAAGTCTTAGGTCTTCTGGAATTTTCCCTTTGTATCACTGAAGCTTATGGTGGATAGCAAATTAGAATTAGAATCCAGACACGTATACCTCTTTGCTAACCTCTTTTTTTTTTTTTTTTTTTTAATGGGCCAAACAAACACAGTTCTATATGCAAGTTCTGCTGCTTCACGCTGGAATATTAAAGGAAACTGCCCCTGAAAGAGAGGGCTGTTTTCCACTGCCTCCTGTGACAGGCAGACACATACCTTATTCTGGCAGTCAGGATTAAAAAGTTTTATTCCCACAGTTATAAGCTGCATCTTTTAACCTACATTTTATAAATAAAAGTGATATTTTGATCTTCCCTTTATTCATTTATGTATTTGATTTGTCAATTTGTTCAAAACTCAGGTATGTAAGAGAGCTGATATATATTGGTCACTTTGAATTCAGAAATCTAGTGTATAGGCTGAACTTTTGAAATATGGACAAGAAGTAGACTTGGGAGTACATTAAAATATAGGGAAACAAAAGCTTATTTCATGGCCAGGGCAGGGGACTTTAGGCCTTGGCAATATTTTCCTAAAGGTAGGACTGGTGGAATTCTGATCCTGTTGAGGCTCTGCAGTATATAGCTGTTTTGCTTAATTAATATACCATAGCCCTCAACAAAGACAATGACCTCATCAAAGTGCAGGCTATTCTGTCAGCAGGCACTTTGTACTAGTTGCTCCAAATCCTTTTTCTATTTCACTTTTTTCCGGACTGTCTTCAGGGTCTAATTCTTATATTTTCTCCATAGTTTCAAATGTCACTTGCTTCCACAAGCCATTAAGTTGATTTTAGATTTGTTAATTATAAAAACGTTGAACATTTCAAAAATGCAACCTATAGCTTAAAAGAAGGATAGACTCTACTCTGGAAGTCAGGATTAGAGGAATGAGGGCCCCTTATTGTGAAAAAAGTACGTAACTCCTCAACACACTTCAATGATCACAAAGCTTAAGGTTAAAGAAACGGTTAATAAGGCTTGCACATGAAATGCACTGTCTCCTGGCATCAAGATTATCCAAAAAACTAAGGAAAACCTGGAGTGGGTTTGAAAACATGTTTGCCATCAGAACAGGAACAATAGAAGAATGAAAACAGAATAAAGTATGGTAGACTGATTAAATTGGGAAAACAGATTTCTTTTTATTATAGTCTGATAAAAATGGTAAAATTAAAATTTAAAGGACCGGAGAGTCTGAAATAAAAAGGAAAACAGTATCTACCCAGGTTTATGCTAAATGGATTTTCAGGAGAGTGGTTATTAGTTCAGAAATAGTCCTTGGTATCCAGTAAAATCTGAAGGAGAAAGAGGTATGGATACAGAGAGTGTACTGGAATGGTACTCTCAAAAGACTGTGACAGTCCCTAATAAGAGAATAAGAGCTGTATAAATGCTGTCACTTAGAAATTAGAACAGCTAAATAATATGGTTAAATTAAATTTCAAAAGACATGAGCCGAAAAGTTGAGGAAGATCAGAATAAAATACGGAATGAATTACTGGGTGTGTTTCAAGGTATTATAGATATTTGGAGAGTACTACTACTATTTGAGAAATTTACCATATTTAAACTCTGAAAAAATATAGCAAATATAAGTCATATTAAGAGGGAACCTGGGGTACAATAATAGGGCAAAATCTAGCTGGTTGAGATGTTGGTTTGATCAGAGTCCATCTACTGAGTGGATTTATTTATTAATCAATTAAATAAAGTATAGATGGATGATATTTGTCTGAACATGTATGCTTTTTGGATGGCCAAGAACTCAATGACTTCCTATTTCTTACCTTTAGAGAATCGATAATTTAAAACCTAGATGTGCCTTAAGAAGCACACATCTTGTTAAGATGCAAAGGAGAAAAATGGAAAGAGCTTATATCAGCAAACCATACTTATTCTATCACTGTAAGCATAAGGAAATCTTTAAGCAGATTAAATGGCCAATAATTATAAGAAAAAATGCTCAACATCACTAAGTCAGAGAAATACAAATTAAAACTACAATGAAATATCAACTCACACCTAGTAGGATGGCTAATCTCAAAAAGACAAGAAATAATTGTTAGAGAGGACGTAGAGGAAAGAAAACCCTTGCACGCTGTTGGTGAGAATGTAAATTAGTATAGCCATTACGAAAAACATTATGGAAATTCCTCAAAAATCAAAAATAGAGGTACCAGATGATCCAGCAATTTCATTTCTTGGTATATGTCTGAAAGAAATAAAATCAGTATGTCAAATTGATATTTGCATTTCTATATTCACTTCAGCATTATTCAGAATAACCAAGACACAGAATCAACCTAAGTGCCCATCAACAGAAGAAAGGATAAAGAAAATATGGTATATAGACAAAATAGAATATTATTCAGCTTTAAAAAACAGGAAAATCCTGTCGTTTACAACAACATGGATGAACCCAGAGGACATTATGCTAAGTGAAATAAACAAGACACAGAAGGAAAAACAATGCATGTGCATTCTAAAAACATCAAACTCATAGAAGCAGATAATAGACTGGTGATCTAGGGACTGGGGCAGGAGCTGGGACATTGGGGAAATGTTGGTCAAAGGACACACAGTTTTAGTTAGATAGAAGGATGAAGTTCAGGAGATGTATTGTACAACATGGTGATTATAATTAACAATGTACTATATTCTTGAAAATTGTTAACACCATAGATTTTAGTTGTTCTCACAAGGCACAAAAAAGTGATAAAGTAATATATGTGTTAATTAGCTTTATTTAGCCATTCTGCAATGTATGCACATATCAAAATATCATATTTTACACCATAAATATATACTTCTTTTTTCAATTAAAAATAAATTATTAAGGACACTAGTTAACAATTTACTAGAGGCATATCTCAATACAACAGAAAAAGATGCAGAAGAAATGCAAAGGCTGGGATATTTGGAAGCCAAGGTAAGCAAAGGAGCACCAGAGTGCTTCTGGTCCTCATGTGCTTTTAGGGACCCTGGCTTCAGAAGCATCAACTACTGCCTCACTGCAGAAATCTTCCTAAAGTGAAGATCCTGCTGAAACATGTGGGGATGAAAGGGAAACCATCATCTACTAGGGTGAACGCAACAAGACGTGCTACCAACAGAGGAATGAAAACACCTTTGTCACTAGCTACATGCCACACCCAAGTCAGCAAGAATTCTGAATACAATGAATAAGAAAGAAAGATACCTCAGGTAAGACCTGATGACAGGGAATGTCAATAATGTACATTTCTAAACATTGCAGATATTAAGTAATGTCTCATTTACCAAAGACAAGATGTATAGTTTGATTTTCCCTGTACATTGGGTAAATAAACCACTTGTTACATTTCTCCTGATTGAATTTAATCTCAATGAATAGACTCTGGAAACCTATTGAAGCTGAAACTCAAGTCAAACGCCTTCATTAGACACCACTGAGTTAGTGCTATCACCCTTGGCAATGCTAAGCATTGGTTTCTGGGAATATCACTTTGTTGGGGTTAATTGCTTTATGGGACATACGTTAATTGTTTCCTAAATTTGGTGATAGTGATTTCAATGCTGTGATAATCTCGTATGTTCTATAAATGTGTTGGATTCTGCAAAAGTGAAGCACATCAGAAATTTGGCATTGAACTAATTCTCCTCCTCAAGATGGCAAGGAATCTTATCCATTCCCATGAAAGGCAGCCCAGGCTGTAGCTTCTGAAGAAACTTCAACTCCATCCAGCCATTAAGAGACCCTCTTGCTAAGAGTGAGAAGGATAATCAATTGTAAGGATTTATAGATGTTTTATACTCAAAGGGTGAGTTAGTGTGATTTTAGATTTTAGTTACACTGAACTTTAGTTTGCAAGGAAATTTAGTATTTTGACTTTAGTTTTTCCAATGAAACTTTATAATTGGAGAAAGGAAGTTTGTAATCATTTTTTGGCCCTTCTGTCATTGGCACTTTATTACTAGATTGTCTTTATAATGTTAATTGGTTTTGCTGAAGAACCATAATGTGATGTGTTAAAAGCATGACCATACTTAATTTGGAATGGGAAATATATTCAGTAATAAATTTGCAGCTTCCATTGCAGAATAATCTTTAAGTTAACTTAAGTAACATGTCCATTTCAGAGACCCGTATTTTAAGCTGTTCTGAAGATATATTCTATGGTGTATTAGTCCATTCTCACACTGCTAATAAAGACATACCCAAGGCTGGGTAATTTATAAAGGAAAGAGGTTTAATTGACTCACATCCTAAGCAAAAAGAACAAAGCAGGAGGCAGAACGCTACCTGACTTCAAACTATACTACAAGGCTACAGTAATCAAAACAGCATGGTACTGGTACCAAAACAGAGATGTAGACCAAGGGAACAGAACAGAGTGCTCAGAAATAACACCACACATCTACAACCATCTGATCTTTGACAAACCTGACAAAAAGAAGAAATGGGGAAAGGATTCCCTATTTAATAAATGGTGCTGGGAAAACTGGCTAGCCATATGTAGAAAGCTGAAACTGGATCCCTTCCTTATACTTTATACAAAAATTAATTCAGGATGGATTAAAGACTTAAAGTTTAGGCCCAAAACCATAAAAACCCTAGAAGAAAACCTAGGCAATACCATTCAGGCCATAGGCATGGCCAAGGACTTCATGACTAAAATACCAAAAGCAATGGCAGCAAAAGCCAAAATTGACAAATGAGATCTAATTAAACTAAAGAGCTTCTGCATAGCAAAAGAAACTACCATCAGAGTGAACAGGCAACCTACAGAATTGGAGAAAATTTTTACAATCTACCCATCTGACAAAGGGCTAATATCCAGAATCTACAAAGAACTTAAACAAATTTACAAGAAAAAAATCAAACAACCCCATCAAAAAGTGGGCAAAGGATATGAACTGACGCTTCTCAAAAGAAGACATTTATGCAGCCAACAGATACATAAAAAATGCTCATCATCGCTGGCCATCAGAGAAATGCAAATCAAAACCACAGTGAGACACCATCTCCCACCAGTTAGAATGGCGATCATTAAAAACTCAGGAAACAACAGGTGCTGGAGAGGATGTGGAGAAATAGGAACACTTTTATACTGTTAGTGTGACTGTAAACTAGTTCAACCATGGTGGAAGACAGTGTGGTGATTCCTCATGGATCTAGAACTAGAAATACCATTTGACCCAGCCATCCCATTACTGGGCATATACCAAAAGGATTATAAATCATGCTGCTATAAAGAACATGCACATGTATGTTTACTGTGGCACTATTTACAATAGCAAAGACTTGGAACCAACCCAAATGTCCATCAATGATAGACTGGATTAAGAAAATGTGGCACATATACACTATGGAATACTATGCAGCCATAAAAAAGGATGAGTTCATGTTCTCACTTATAGGTGGGAATTGAACAATGAGAACACCTGGACACAGGGTGGGGAACAACACACCGCGCACAGCCTGTCGTGGAGTGGGGGGAGGCGGGAAGGATAGCATTAGGAGATATACCTAATGTAAATGACGAGTTAATGGGTGCAGCACACCAACATGGCACATGTATACACGTGTAACAAACCTGCACATTGTGCACATGTACCCTAGAACTTAAAGTATAATAAAAAATAAAAAATAAAAAAATACAAATAAATAAAAGAAAATATTTTTTAAAAAGAAGTGAAATGCTTTTGAAAGAAATGGTAGAAAATAAGAAAAAAATACTTATATGATCAATATTCCTTAAGAAGATTAAAAAAATGGAATATAACATAACCAAAACTACAATATTAGAAATATTCCCAGAAATAAAAGAAAACCTGAATGTACACATTTAAAGGATCTATGAGACACCTGGGATAATTAGCCCAGAATAACAACTTCAAAGCCAATTATAGTAAAACTATTACATTTAAAAGATGAAGAAAAAATTTCTTATGGCCACAAAGAGACATAATCAAATAATTGCAAGGACAAAATAATTAGCCTGGTATGAACATTTTATGGAGTAGCATTTTCAAAAAACTCAAACATAGTATGAATTACAAACTACATCTAGCTATGTAATATAGTATGAATTACAAACTACATCTGGCTATGTAATATAGTATGAATTACAAGCTACAAGTTGTCTTTCAAGTGTTAAGGTTATAGAAATCAGTTTTGGGCATACAAGAGCTTAGCGAACTCTGCATCCATGAACCCTCCTTGAGGCGCCTAGTACAGCAATAATCTAATCTGCTTATGAAGATAAAGTTTTGTTGGAACATAGTCATGAATACTTATTTATGGGTGGCCTATGGCTGCTTTTGAACTACAATAATTCTATTAGCCAGGATTCTACAGAGAAACAGAACCAATAAGATATATATATATAAATTTATATGTATAAATTTATATACATATAAAACGTGATTATGGAAACTGAGACTTCCCATGGTATGCCATCTGCAAGCTGGAGAACTGGAAAAGCTGGTGGTATAATTCATTCTGTGTCCAAAAGCCTGAGAACTAGACTAGGAGCTTCAATGTCTGAGGGCAGGTGAAATCGATGTCTCAGTTCAAGAAGGTAGAGAGAAAATTCACCCTTCCTCTGCCTTCCTGTAGTTTGGACCCACAAAAAATTGGATGATGCCTGCCCACATTGGTGAGGGTGGATCTTCTATATTCAGTCTACTGATTCAAAGGCTAATGTCTTGCACAAACACTCTCACGAACACACCCAGAAACAATGTTTTGTGAGCATAAGCTAATTCAACTAAGCCATGACTAGAAAAACTTCAGCAAAAGGAATGATGGGGTGGAGATGACCATAAAAGACTAATGCACAGATGTCATATGTTGCACAAATTAGAAATAATGCAACTAGATGTTAGGAGGAGAAGGGAGAAAAAATAGAATAAGTTTATTGATTAGATGACATTAAAGGGTACCATAAAACTGACAAAACTGATAGTAGATATTGCATAAGACAAGAGAAGACTAAGATTATTGAAGAAGGTAAAGTATGAAGGAAACTACTACAAAAACAAAAACCTTCCTAAATACCATTTTTTCCATAAATTCAAGAGAAAAAAATACATTAAAGAAGGAAATAGAGCTAATTATCACGTAATGGATACACTTAAAAATTTAACAGAGTTCAGCGTAAACATTTCAGTTGCACCCATAAATGTGAATAGGATCAACTTCGTCCATCTAAAGGTCAATCTTTCAATTTGACTAATGAAGTATGACCCAACCATATGCAGTACATTAAATACTCATAAAAATAATGGCTCAGAAAGGCTAAAAAAAGAAATGATGGACAGACAGAAACAATAAAAGAGCAGTGGTAGTGTCCTAATATCAGAAAAGTAGAATTCAAACCTAAAAGTACAAGATGTGATCAAAAAGTTTACTATTTAATGCCAAAAGCCAAAATTCATAAAATATATTCATAAATATATATGCAGAAAATAAAAAAGCATCCATCTTTATGAAGGATAATTACAGGAGATAAAAGGAAACGTACCTAGAAAGAGAATAATAATGAGACTTTACTGCCCCACTATCAGTGTAAAACAGATAAACGAATAGATGTAAGTACTAAACAACATAAAGAGGTAGATCCAATAGATATATATATATATATATATCTTTCAAGCTCTAATAATTAAGGAAACATCTTATTCTCAAGCATCATGGAATAATCACAAAAATTTAACACATATTAAGTTGCAAAAAAAATCACTAAGTTCTACAAAGTGAAAATATTATGAAACACATTCAGATAACAATGCAGTACAATTAGAAAGTATTTTTAAAAGGTCCTTTTACATTTAAATTTAAATGTCTTCCATTAAACAACTATGGGGTAAAAGGGAAAACACAGGTATAAATTACAGAATTCCTGGAAAATAGCCATAGTGGGAACACTACATATAAGAATTTGAGATGTAGTTAAACAGCTAAGAAAAATTCATCCTAATAAACCCTTTATCTGTAGAAATGAAAGAGTAAAATAAATACATGGTTCAAAATAAAAATGGAGAGGAACAAAGTAAATCAAAGAAACCATATAGCAGGACATAAATAAATAAGAAGAAGAAATAAACAAGATAGACTATGAAAGCTGTAGAACTAATTAATAAATCAAATTTGTTTATTAAAAATAATAAACTAATCTCATCAAAAGAAAGAGAGAAAAAACCCCAATACAGAAAAGAAATAACAACAGGGAGCTATCGGTTCAAATAGAAAAAAAATTCTTAAATAGGAAAGACAACTTTTTAGGTCTCTACAAAAACAAATTTTAAAATTTAGATTAAATAAATAATTCCTAGGTCATACTGGCATCATTTAAAAAAAGAGTGCACAAACACACAGATTTTATAGAATAAGTAAAGAAATTTGTTATGTTACTACTACATACACACACAAAAGGACCAACTCTGATGGTTTTTACTGTGGATTTTAATAATTTTTCAAATTGGTTGTTCCAATACTCTCAAAATTGTTCCAGAGTATGGAAACTAAAGCAATACTTTCTAATCGCTTTATGAAACAAGTATGACATTGACACAGAAGTATAAAGAATATGTGGTACATATATACCATGGAAGACTATGCAGCCATTAAAAAGAATGAGATCATGTCCTTTGCAGGACCATAGATGAAGCTGGAGGCCATTATCCTTGGCAAACTAACACAGGACAGAAAAACCAAATGCTCCATGTTCTCACCGCGTAAGTGGCTGCTGAATGATGAGAATGCATGAACACACAGAGGGGAATAACACACATTGGAGCCTATCAGAGGGTAGAGGGTGGGAGGTGGGAGAGAATTAGAAAAAATAACCAATAGGTACTAAGTTTAATATCTGGGTGATGAAATAATCTGTACAATGAACAAACCCGTATGACACAAGTTTATCTTTGTTAACAGACTTGCACATGTACCCTTGAACTTAAAAGTTAAAAAAATAAATAAAAATAAATAAAAAAGTCAGGCTAATATCATCTATAAATATTGATGTAAAAATACTAAGTAAAATGTTAGCAAACATAATTCAACTCCACATTAAGAAAATAGTATACCTTCACCAACTATAACTTATTCCAATAATGCAAAGTGATTCGAAATTAGGAAATCCATCACTACAATGTGAATGTAGAGCTAAGGTAAAATTTTATAAAGCTATCTCCACAAATGACAAAAAAGCCTTCTGCCATTCTTGATAGCAATATTAGAGAAAATAGAAATTAAGGAACATTTTTAAATACAATAGTTCCTTAGTATTAATGTAAGTATCTTTCTTAATGTGCAGCATATCTGCAAAAATCAGAAAGAAGACAAATATATGTGCTATTTTCTGAACAAAATATTTTGCTTTGCAGTTATAGAAGAGAAAAAAATGAAAAGCATAAGTTTTGATAAGAAAGAAGAGGATCTCTATTTGTAGATTATATATGAAAAACATGAGAGAATCCTTGATAAAACTAAACCAATAAAATTCAGCAAGTAAGCAGAATATCAAATTAACATATTTAAATTAATAGCCTTCATATACACAAAAAATAACAAGCTACATAATATAAAGTTAGAAGGAAATCCCATTTACACTAACAACAAAAATGAAGTAATAGAAATAAACTTAATAAGAAATATACAAAAAAATTCTCAAGAATTGAAAATTAGATGAATAAATGGAAAAACCTCTTTTTTGAATGGAGGAAAATATGTATCAGTTCTCTGGCCAGGCACGGTGGCTCACGCCTGTTATCCCAGCACTTTGGGAGGCCGAAGTGGGCAGATCACGAGGTCAGGAGATCGAGACCATACTGGCTAACACGGTGAAACCCCGTCTCTACTAAAAATACAAAAAACTAGCCGGGTGTGGTGGCAGGCGCCTGTAGTCCTCAGCTACTTGGGAGGCTGAGGCAGGAAAATGGCATGAGCCCGGGAGGCAGAGCTTGCAGTGAGCCGAGAACGCGCCACTGCACTCCAGCCTGGGCGACAGAGCGAGACTCTGTCTCAAAAAAAAAAAAAGAAAAATTAAAAATTAAAAAAATATATATATATCAGTTCTCCCTATGTTAATATGTATATTAAAAACAACCTCAATAAAATATCACAAGTGTTTTATGGTTTTAAACAATTTGATACTAAAATTCATATGAGAAAAATAAACCGAAAAAAACAGGCAGCAAAATACAGAAAAGGAAAAACTACAGAAGGGAACAAGCCCTATCAGACATTAAAATACATTCTAAAACCTCTATAATTAAGTCAGTATTTTACTGGTATATTGATAAACATATAGAACAGCCAAATAAAATGTATAGCCTCAAAATAGATGCAAATGCCTTTGGAAATTAAGTATATGATGATGGTGTTAATTCAAATTCCTGCAGCAAAAATAAACATTTTAATAAATGGTTCTGGGAAAACTGGATAGTTATTTGGTAAAAGATAAAATTAGATCTATAATTTAGATTGTGCCCTCCAAAGAGGGTGGAGTGAAACATTTAGTGTTGAAAGGAAAAAGAAACAAAAAGCAAAACTAACAACAACAACAAAAAACACCAACTTAGAATTCTATCAAGTAAATTATCCTTCAAAAGTAAAGGAGACATAGAGACTTTCTTCAAAAAATAAAAAAAAAAAAGGAGTAAATTCGTTGCCAGCAGAACTGCCCTCAACTAAATGATAAAACATGTTCTCCAAGGAAAATGAGACTTACATAGGCCAGAAATACAGATCTATGTAAAGAAAGGAAGAGCATCAAGAAGAAATAATAAAGGTATATAAAATCTTTTGTTTTTCTTAACTGATCTAAAAGAGAACTCCTTTTAAGTGATAATACTAGCAATGCATTAGATGATTTGCAGCATTTGGATAAGTGAATATGAATGACAGCAATGTTATAAAGCTTAGAAAAGACGAACTCGCAATACTTTGTTATAAGGTACCTGCACTAAATGTAAAGAAGTAAAGACTTATTGGAGAGTGGACTTACATTACTTGTTACTGTATATTGCAACCAGTGAAACAAGGCAACCAGTGAAACATTTTCATGAAAATGAGTAATTAAAACAAAATGAAATAATGTAAAATGTTGAAATAAAACCAGAGAATGCAAAGAATGTAATGAATAAAACCGTTATGGTAGGTATCAATCTAACTATATCAATAATAATTTTGTATGTGAATGGTCTAAATACACCAATTAAAATACAGATATTGTTAACTGGGTACAAAAAATAAGAGTTAATTATTGTGTTGTCTAAAGTAAAACTACGTTAAGTATAAAGACACAGGTTAAAAATAAAGAGATATACTATGCTAACGGTAAATAAAACAAAACTGGAGTAGCTATATTAATTTCAGAAAAAGCAAACTTCAGAACAAAGGAAATTATTAAGGATAAGAGTAGTATTACATAATGATAAAGGGAGTCAATTCTCCAGGAAGACATAGCGCTACTTATCATGCATACTCCTTACATCAAAATAATAAGACAAAATCTGATATAACTTAAAGAATAAATAGACATATCCACAAAAAAAACATATATTGAAGTCTTTATAATTTGACCTTATTTGAAGTTAGGGTGTTTACACAGATGAGTTAATTAGAGTGAGTATTAATCCTTTATGACCAATATTATTATTAAAAGGGAACTTTTAGGCACAGACGTGCACACAGAGAGAACATCATGTGAAAATGAAGGAAGAGATTAGGGTGATGTACACAAGCCAGAGAAGTCAAAGTCGCCAGCAAACCACCTAGAAACTTAAAGAAAGGCATGCAGCAGATTTTCCCCAACATCACTCAAAAAGGAACCCTGCTGGCACCTTGATCTCAGACTTCTAGCCTCCAGAACTATGAGATATTTAATTAAATTCTGTTGTCTAAGCCATCCAGTTTGTGGTTCTTTGTTGCAGTTCTAGCAAACTGATATGAAGATCTTTATGTAGAAAACTACCTACAGCTCTACATACTATTAGAATAGCTAAAATCCAAAAACTTGACAATATAAATGCTGGTGAAAAAAATCAAGCAATTGTCGCTGGTACTAATGCAAAATAGTACAGAGACAGTGACTTTGGAAGAGAGTTTGGCTATTTCTTATAAAACTAAACATAATCTTAGCATATGATTCAGCAATGTGTACTTGAATTCTTATCCAACTAATTTTAAATCTTATGTCCTTATGAAATTCCACATAAAAATGTTTATAATGGCTTTATTCATAATTCGTAATTTCCCCAAACTGGAAGCAACCAAGATGGATTGCGATAGGTGAATAAACATCCATTCTGTGAAATATTAATCATCAACAAAAATAAATAAGACTTTAAGGGACAAGAAGATATGGGTGAACCTTATTGTTATGCATTTTTAGGTTTAAAAAGTTGTTTTAAAAAGGCTACATACTGTATAATTCCAATTATATAACATTCTGGAAAGGGCAAAACTACAAAGACAATAAAATGATGAATGGTTGCTAGAAGATTTGGAAAACAGGGAAAGGTTGATTAGCTGAAGGATATGGAATTTTTAGGGCAGTAAGACTATTCTGTCTATACTGACACTAAAATGGTTGATAAATGACTTTTTGCATCTGTCAAAACCCATAGAACTTTACTACATGGAGAATTCATTTTAATAATTGCAACCTACAAAAAGTAATAATGAGCCAGATCTGGTGGCTCATGCCTATAGTTCTAGCACTTTGAGAAGTCAAGGCAAAAGAATGTCTTGAGGTCAGGAGTTTGAGACCAGCCTGGGCAACATAGCCAGACCCTGTCTTTACAAAAATAAAATAAAATAAAAAATCAGCCTAGTATAGCAGTATGTGCCTGTATTCCTAGCTACTCAAGAGGCTGAGGTGGGAGAATTGCTTGAGCCCAGGAGTATAAGGCTGAAGTAAGCTGCAATCACGCCACTGCACTCCAACCTTGGTGACAGAGAGAACTGGTCTCCAGGAAAAAAAAATAAAAAATAAGAAGCAGAAATTACATAGGAGGTTTGCGAATCATAGGAAGAAACATAGATTGTAAAAAGAGAGTCTAATTGTATTATGAACTATTAAATAACCTAAAAGAAGGGGATTGGGAGAAAAGTGCCTTTGAGTGGAGTCTGTAAGACTAAAGGCAAAAATAAACTACATACAAGCACTCACTCTACTTTTTTTTCTTTTAGAGACAAGGCCTTGCTGTGTTGCCCAGGCTGGAGTGCAGTGGTGTGATCACAGCTCACTGTAGCCTCAACCACTAGGGCTCAAGTGATCCTCTCACCTCAGCCTCCCAAGTAGCTGAGACTATAGGCACACATTACCACACTAAGGTAATTTTTAAATTTTGTTTTTGTAAGACAAGGTCTCACTCTGTTTCCCAGGCTGGTCTAGAACTCCTGGACTCAAGCTATCCTCCCAAAGTGTTGGGATTACAGATGTTAGCCGCTGCACCTGGATACACTCTATTCTTGATAAAGTCGTTTCACATAGCAGTATAGGTTAACGATCCTAATATCACTTTACTGGTATACTGGAATTGAACAATTAAGAATGATGAATAATGAGAACAAATTTTCTCACTGCTGGAGTAGGACATTACATATGAGGAATGAGGCTAGAAAAATTCATGTAGTAATAGATTAGTGTCAGAGAGATCAATATAAACTCATATTAAGCTTAATATAGATACAGATGGTTACATATGTGTTTTTATACTGGACAATATTCACACTTTTAAATTTTCCTGCTCTTTCAGCCAAAAGGACCTAAGAAGACTTGATAATTAAATGTATTGTGGCAATTCTTGGTGGGAATTGTGGGTTTTAAAGAAGGACATGAGGTAAAAACTCAATAAAATTGAATAAACTATGGACTTAATAATAATGTGTTAGTATTGTTTTATTAATGCTAACAAATGAAATACAGTAATTTAAGATATTAATTGATATGGTTTGGCTGTGTCCCCATCCAAATCCCACCTTGAATTGTAACTCCCACAATTTCCACATCGTGGAAGGAACACAGTGGGTGGTGATTGAATTATGGGGGCAGGTCTTTCCTGTTCTGATGATAGTGAATACGTCTCACAAGATTTGATGCTTTTAAAAATGGAAGTTTCCCTGCATGAGCTCTCTCTCTTTTTGCCTGCTGCCATCCATGCAAGAAGTGATTCACTCCTCCTTGCCTTCTGCTATGATTGTGAGGCCTCCCCAACCATGTAGAATTGTAAGTTCATTAAACCTCTTTTTCTTCCCAGTCTCAGGTATGTCTTTATTAGTATGTTGAAAATGGACTAATACAGTAAATTGGTACCAGTAGAGTGGGGCGTTGCTGAAAAGATACCTGAATATGTGGAAACGACTTTGGAACTGGTAATAGGCAAAGAATGGAACAGTGTGGAGGGCTAAGAAAAAGATGGGAAAACGTGGGAAAGTTTGGAACTTGGTGACCCAAGTGCTGTTAAAAGAATTCAGTTTAAAAAGGGAAACAGAGCATAAAAGTTCAGAAAATTTGCAGCCTGATAATGGGCTAGAAAAGAAAAACCCATTTTCTGAGGAGAAATTCAAACTGGCTGCAGAAATTTGGTAAGTAACTGGAAGCCAAATGTTAATCACCAAGACAATGGGGAAAATGTCTCCAGGGCATGTCAGAGATTTTTGCGGCACCCCTCCCATCACAGTCCTGGAGGTCTAGTAGGAAAAAAATGGTTTTGTGGGCCGGACTCAAGGTTCCTGTGCTTAGTGCCCTTTGTCCCGGTCAGGCCAGCTGTTACTAAAAGGGGCCAAGGTACAGCTTGGGCCATAGCTTCAGAGGGTGCAAGCCCCAAGCCTTGGCAGCTTCCACATGGTGTTGAGCCTGTGGGCGCACAGAAGTCAAGAATTGAGGTTTGGGAACCTCTACCTAGATTTCAGAGGATGTACGGAAATGCCTGAATGTCCAGGCAGAAGTTTGCTGCAGGGGCGGGGCTCTCATGGAGAACCTCTGCTAGGGCAGTATGGAAAGGAAACGTAGGATTGGAGCCCCACATGGAGTCCCTACTGGGGCACCACCTAGTGGATCTGTGAGAAGAGGGCCACCGTCAACCAGACCCCAGAATGGTAGATCCACTGACAGCTTGTACCGTATGCCTGGAAAAGCCACAGACACTCAACAACAACCGATGAAAGCAGCCAGGAGGGAGGTTGTACCCTGTAAAGCCACAGGGGCAGAGCTGCCCAAGATCATGGGAAACCCCCTCTTGCATTAGTGTGACATGGATTTGAGACATGGAGTCAAAGGAGATCATTCTGGAGCTTTAGGATTTGACTGCCCTAATGGATTTTGGACTTGCATGGGGCCTGTCTGTAGACCCTTTGTTTTGGCCAATTTCTCCCATTTGGAATGGCTGTATTTACCCAATGCCTGTACCCCCATGGTTTCTAGGAAGTAACTAACTTGCTTTTGATTTTACAGACTCACAGGTGGAGTCTCAGATGAGATGTTGAACTGTGGACTTCTCAGTTAATGCTGAAATGACTTAAGACTTTGGGAGACTGTTAGGAAGGCATGATTGGTTTTGTAATGTGAGGACATGAGATTTGGGAGGAGCCAGGGGCAGAATGATATGCTTTGGCTATGTCCCCACCCAAATCTCATCTTGAATTTTAACTCCCACAATTCCCACATGTCACGGGAGGAACCTGATGGGAAGTGATTGAATTATGGGGGCTGGTCTTTCCTGCACTGTTCTCGTGATAGTGAATGAGCTTCTCAAAATCTGATGGTTTTAAAAGCAGGAGTTTCCCTGAACAAGCTCCCTCTTTTTGCCTGCCACCATCCACATAAGATGTGACTTTCTCCTCCTTGCCTGCTGGCATTATTGTGAGGCCTCCTCAGCCATGTGGAGTGCACACGTAAGTCCATTAAACTTCATTTTCTCCCCAGTCTCAGGTATGTCTTTATCAGCAGCATGAAAATGGACTAATACATTAATAATGGGGCAAACTGAGTGTTTGGTATGTGGGAACTGTCTGTACTATTTTCTTAATTTTGGAGGGGTTATTTTTGAGACAGGATTTCACTCTGTCACCCAGGCTAAAGTGTAGTGGTGCTATCACAGCTCATCATAGCCTCAACCTCTCAGACTTAAGTCATTCTCCCCACTCAGCCTCCTGAGTAGCTAGCTTAATTTTTTTCTGTAAATGTGAAACTGTTTTAAAAAATCAAGTCTACTTTTAAAAATTGTGGGGGTTAGTTGGATGAGCACAGGAATCAGCCTGAAGGGACTCCCAGTTACCAAAATTTGGGATAATTTGAATGGCAATGAGAGTAATTCATTATGATCCATAAAATAGAATGACTACCCATGATTACAGACTGATATAAATGAACAGTTGAATAAATAAACACATCAAGAAGGGACAGTTCTTCCTTATAGTAAAATTTGTACTTAGAAGGAGTGATAGAAAATCACCATTGAGCAATCAACATAGAAATAATTGTTATAGGCAATAAGTTTACAGATGCTGAGACTAGTGGATGAGAGCATAAGGAGAAACAGGGCATTCTGCATAGTCTCAATTTATCTCCCCACAGTATAATAGTATAGAAACCTGGTACACAGCACCTTAATCAAATGATCAAAGTTGACCTCACCAGTACTGAGATGTACTGTTATCATCAGCTCCCTGGTTTGTTGCTCTGAGAAGGGAACAATAATGTTTGTGGTATTTATGCCAATAATTAATAACCATAATGTAAACATGAGAAAATATCAGACATTTGGGACATGGACATTCTAAAAGATAACTTTTCAATACTCTTCACAAGTGTCATAAAAGGTTATGAAAGGCAAAGTGTGACCAAGTGTATTAGTCCATTTTCATATTGCTATAAACAATTGCCCAAAATGTAAGTGACAGACTGGATAAAGAAAATGTGGTACATATACACCACAGAATATACTATATGGCCATAAAATGGAATGAGATCATGTCCTTTGCAGGGACATGGATGAAGCTGGAGGCCATTATCCTCAGCAAACTAATAGGAACAGAAAACCAAATACTACATGTTCTCACTTATAAGTGGGAGCTGAACAGTGAGAACACATGGACACAAGGAGGGGAACAACACACATTGGGGGTTGTCAGGGGTGCTGGGGGAGGGAGAGCATCAGGATAAATAGCTAATACGTGTGGGGCTTAATACCTAGGTGATGGGTTGATAGGTGCAGCAAACCACCATGGCACATGTTTATCTATATAACAAACCTGCATATTCTGCACATGTATCCTGGAACTTGGAATAAAATTAAATCAAAATAAAAAAAAAAAAAGAATTGCCTGAGACTGTTGAGACTGAGTAATTTATAAAGGAAGAGGTTTAATTGACTCAGTTCAGCATGGCCTCAGAAAACTTACAATCATGGCAGAAGGTGAAGAGGAAGCAAGGCACCTTCTTCACAAGGTGGCAGGAAGGAGAACTGCTGAGCAAAGGGAAAAGAGCCCCTTATAAAACCAACAGATCTCCTGAGAATTCACTCACTATTGTGAGAACAGCATGCAGGAGACCACCCCCATGATTCACTTACCTCCACGTGGTCTCTCCCTTGACACGTGGGGATTATGGGAGTTACAATTTAAGGTGAGATTTAGATGGGGACACAAATCTTAACCATATCACCAAGGAATTGTTCCAGATTGGAGGAGACTGAAGAGACATGACAACTACATGCAATTTACTATCCTGGATTTGTCATTAGGTTAAATGTGAATAAATTGTATAGATTAACAGTGTTACAGACTGAATGTATATGTCCCCCAAAATTCATATATTAAAGCTCTGACCCCCAGTGTGGCTGTATTTTGAGTAAGGATGTAATTAAGTTTAAATGAGGTCATAATATTTAGGCCCTGGTCAATAGGATTGGTGTCCTTAAAAGAGGAGATGCCAGAGAGCTTGTTCTGTGTGCACAGGTACTGAAGCGAGGCCACATGAGCACACAGAAAGAAGGTGGCCATCTAAAGCCCAGTGGGAGCCCTCCTCAGACACTGTGCTGGCATCTTGATCCTGAGCTTCCTAGGCTTCCAGACTGGATTAAATAAACGCCTGCAGTTTAAGTCACCCAGCTTGCAGTATTTTGTGATAGCAGCTTGAGCAGACTAATACAAATAGTTATTAAAAGTATGATATCAGTGTATTGTATCAATTATTACCAAGCCCTAACGTTTAAGCCTGGGTACTATTTTAGTGACTTTTTGTACTGTTTAGAGTATATTTTAATACTTTATCAGATACCACTTATATGTGGAACAATTATTCCCTTCCATGAATCTCTCCCTGATGCTCCCACTCCAGATGATGAGGCAAGGGACTAAAAATCAGGAGATTAATTACAAGTCTTCATACAGAAAAAATAGATCCTCACTCTCTCCTCTGTCCAGAAATCAGAACACTATGAGTGTGGCTGCTATCTAGGTAAGAAATGGAAGTAAACTCTCTGAAGAAATTAAAATTCCCCCAAAAAAATCCTCAATGTAAAAAGCACTCCTCCCAACTCCTCCACCCACATTCCAAATGACGTTACATGGATGATGATCCCTGCTCTGGTCATGGAGTTGTAAGGATTTGAGCAATAATCTTCAGGTCCTTGGCTCTCAACCTGTGTGCAAAACTATATCAAAAGAATGATACTGAGAATAGCAATATAAAGTAGACAGGGTGGCTTAGAGTCTTTGATCAGTTGAGGCACCACATCTTACCAAAATGAATGTTTTATTCCTTTTTCCCTTGCCTTTGTTTTTTTGTTATAGCTCATATCATGGTTTATATTCAAAACTTCATAAATGGGTTCGAGTTCTGGGCTATTTTTTATTAAGTATGATTGAAAAATGTCATATTCATTTTGACTGAGTTATTCACAGTTATGGTAAGCTGTTAAAACCATGAAGGATTTTTAAATCTTTTAAATGTTTATGTCTCTCTGTCTCATTTTCTTAATCTATAATATGGTGATAATAATAGTATTGTAGGGTTGTGGCAATTAATTGACATGATCCACGGCAAATGCATAGCACTGCACCAACAAATAAGCATTCAACGAAGGTCAGGCATTACTGTCATTGTTTGTTACTACTATTTCCTTTATTTTTTAATTATTCAATCAATCATGTAATTATTTCCTAAACTAATGTTGACAACACACAGTAAGGGGTACCAATCTCTGAGCAGTTGGAAATCTGCATATAACATTTGACTCCTCAAGAACTTAATTACTAATAGCTACTGTCGACTGAAAGCCTTACTGATAATGTAAATAACTGATTAGCACAAATTTTATAAATGTATTGTATATACAGTCTTATAATAAAGCAAGCTAGAGAAAAAATATTGTTAAGAAAATCATAAGGAAGAGAAAATATATTTACTATTCATTAAGTGGAAGTGTAGAAGTGAATCATGAAGGTCTTCATCTTTATAATCTTCCTTTTAAGTAGGCTGAGGGAGAAGGAGGCGGAGGAGGAGAAGTTGGTCTTGTTCTCTTAGGGTGACAGTGGCAAAAAAGTCCACATATAAGTGGATCCATGCAGTTCAAACTTATGTTGTTTAAGGGTAAACATGGTTACATTGTGTCTGTATTATGTTTGTCAACTTAATTTAAATTTTGGAAATACACGCTATAACATAAAGTGATAAATTACAAAGACTACTCTCAATTTTTCATCTTTAAAAATGCTTCTTTTTGAGAAATAACATGTTAGTTTTTTTGCTTTGAAATGTACCTTGTAAAATGAGGGTGTTCCTTACTAATATTAAGAATAGAATAGAAGTCAATAATGCTGTTGTGAAATAAATGTACTCTAGGGTATTAGAGTTCATTGTTAGCTTACATAAAATAAAAATGTCAGCAAACTTAAGTTCAATCAATTTATGGACTTCCTTGTTTTATTGTATTATCTTTCTCATATCAAAGTCAAACCTTTGTTTATTATAAACCTTTATGTTTTATTGTTTCTGACAAATTAAATAGATTATTCTGACAGACTTAAACGTTACCACTTGATATTTCTGCTATTATCTAAACACAGCTGTTTTCTTTAAAGATATCTCCCAATAATCCCTGCTGACAACACGTACAAGTGCAATTTGTACTGCAATCTTTTCAAAGTTCTCTTAGTAAGTGAATAGTACCTTAGTTACAAAAAGGTGAATAAAACATAGCAGTGCATAATATTTTAAGTTTGTAGGAATTATTTAATATTTGAATAAATTTTGAACTTGTCATTATATGAACATAAAGTCATCTGAAGGCATAAAAAAAAGACTGGAATATTTGTTTTTATTTTATCCATTGACCATTGCTAAACATCTTTGTTTTAACCAGGATGTGAATTTTGTTCTGCTCTGTTTACATCCTGGAAGTTTCAATCCTCTGGTGAATCGCATTGTGATACTGGCACAGAATGACAAGGGTGTTTTTGTGCACGTGTGTGTGTGTGTGTGTGTGTGTGTATTTCCATAGTATCAAAATGCCAGCATTAATAACAGTATTTGATTTAAAAGTACCCACAATACACACACAAAAAAGCTAAAACTAAATATATGATCCTGAGACAAATATGTTATAAATCAAAAAATATATAAGTAAATATTATTATCTATATGTATAATATAAAATAATATAAATCAAATACAGAAAAGTATACATATATTATAAAGTATTAATTATAATACACATTAGCAAATATATATAATTCAAATATATTGTCATTCTATTATAAATGAGTAGCAGATACATACCTAAAATAAGCAGTATAAAGTGTGAAAGTAATTTAAATATAAAATTGAAAGTAAAATATTATTTTTAAACAAGTGGAATTTAAAAACCAGTGCATCAAGTTTTCCCTTGTTGAGTTGAAGCATCTTTTTGAGCATTTTTTCCTCAGCTGATGAGAAATAGAAATCTCTTTATGGCTCCATAGCATAATGTTGCTAAATTTAGTTTGAGTACACTGCAGGCCAAAACCCTTGAGCTCAGCACTCTTACATTTCTGCCTTTTAAGGAGCTCATCACATAGGCATGCACCATCATAGCCAGGCATTCATGTTACATGTGTAACAGGGGGGAAATTTCATTTACAACCTCCACGGAATTTTATGAGAGAATTCCTGATAGCATCAGACCCTTGTTTACTGAGCACTATCTTGGGCTTTGGTAAGTAAGTTTGGAGGTGGAAGCTGGGAAAAACTGAATTACTTAGCATAGCAATTGGGGTGAGGAAGATTCAGAGATAAGGAAATAGAAAGCCATGAGGCTATCCTAACCCCTGTGGACAGAGAGCAGAAAAGAGCAACGCCCATTAGTGATGAAAGTGTGAAAGAAAGGGAAGTTAAGAGAGCATAGGTGGCTGCTTTACGTTTTAAATTCGTGTGCTTTGGTGTGTGCTGAGGGCAAACAAGGGTAACTAATGCCAAGAAACATGACACATGAGTATCTGGTCAAGTCCCAGGTTTAAAACATTAATATTGAATTGTTTTCTTGTTGCCATTCTATGTCCTCAACAGTGAGTGTCTAGCTTGTGCCTTTCTCTATTGGTTATGACATCTTGGAAATTCCTTTTAAATTAAAATTATTTAGAGTTTTTAGTCAATTCTGGAAGCACTATTCTCTCTTTTTCTAAACGTTGAAACTTTAAAAGTAAAAATCTCCTTCGTTCTTGGAATCTGACTTGACTTAGGATTTGAGTGCTGACCTCAAATCCTGAGCCAAAATATTTAAAATTTCAAAATTAAAATCAGCATCTTAAATCCCAGAAGTCATATAGTACAAATGAACACTCCCTTAGGTATATAACATGACCAAAATCAAATAAAAAAAATATACACCATGGATTACTACACAGCCATAAAAAAAGAAATGCAAGAATGTCCTTGCAGGAACGTGGGTATAGCTGGAAGCCATTATGCCAAGCAAATGAACGCAGAAACAGAAAACAAAATACTACATGTTTTCACTTACAAGTGGGAGGTAAACGCTGGGTACTTTGGGACATAAAGATGGAAATGATGGACACTGGGGGCTACTCGGAGGGAGGAGGGAGGTGACAAGTGTTGAAAAACTAACTATTGGGTACTGTGATCAGTACCTGGATGATAGGATCAATCATACCCCAAACCTCAGTATCACACAATACACCCAGTAACAAACCTGAACATGTATCCCTTGAATCTAAAATAAAAGTTGAAAATATTTTTAAAAAGTTCAACCATCAGTCATGGATTCTCTCCAAAGGACTAGCTTCTAAGGCTGATGTCAACTCACTTCCACCATTGTAACAAAGATAAAAAAAAAAATGTTATAAGTACAACACCAGAATTCTTATTTTTTTCAGTTTTGGTAACTTCTTTTAACCTATCTTGATGCTCAGCAATTCTTTCTTTCACTGAATTGAGTCTATAGATGAGCCTTCAAAGGCATTCTTCATTTCTATTACAATGTTATTCATTTCTAGAACTTTCACTTAATTCTTCCTTACAGTTTCCCTTTCTCTGCTGAGATTACACATTTAATCTTGAATGTTGTCAACCTTTTCTATTAAACTTTTAACCTACTCAATATAGTTATTTTAATTTCCCTGGAATATAGTCCCAACATCTGTGTCATGGTAACCTTGTCTCTTGGAGTATGTTGCTTTATTCTGTCTTATGTGCTTCATAATTTTTAGTTGTTTTTGAAAGCTGGACTTCTTATACAGTATAGTAAAGATGGAGGTAAGTAGCATTATACACCTGGAAAAGGACATTCCTTCCTTTCAGTGGGTTCTTGAGCAAGGGAATTACTCTAAGTAAGAGTTGGCCTGGGTTTGAGAGTTTTTGTTATTATGTTACCCTTAATGTATTATAGCCTTCAAATTCCTCTAAATAAATAGTATCTGTTTAGAGAAGGGGCTGGTTTTCCAGATATTTTTGTTTGTTCGGTTTTCCTCAATATTTATTCTGCTGAGAGCTTTGCATTGCATCTCAGAAATATTCTCTTTAGCAAGGTCCTTTCTATTCTAAGCCTGTTAGCCTAGTGGTAATGGTGGTGGTGGTAGGTGTTTTACGTTCTTCAAATAAAGCCTCAATCTTAGGAAGACACCATATGTCTGCTGACCTTTCCCCAGGGATAGAGTTATTCTCCTCTTCGTTTATCTCTCTTGCGATGGATTTTCACCAGTGCCCTAATGACAACAGTGTTTGCTGTCTTTTTCCCTACAGATGAAGGCTTTTGTTCGGTAGGAGAGATAGGGCTGAGTATCTAAGCAGTGTTCTCCACTCCCGTCCCTACTGGGAGCTCCTGGTGCCCTCCCTCTGTTCTGCACTATGAGACAGACATTCTCAGAATTTTCTCAATCTTTCTGTGACCACCAGGTAGTTTGTGGACAAAATGGTGTGAAGAGAATGTGCCACTCTCAGAAGCTTCGCCCCTGTCACTAGCACATACACCAATATACCAATCCCTCAAGCTAAACCACTCCTGCCAGTGGGTGTCTGACTATTTCTTGCACAAGAAATCCAGGGCTCCAGTCTTTTCTCTCCCTGCCTGTCTCTCCTTAGATTTGGGGCCAGCTGGTTGCTATGCAACCTCAGCCCTCAAGTGGATCAAAAAAAAGATTATAAATCTGATGCGTGTTTCGCTTATTTTTACTGTAAGATTGGAGACCTCACTTTTTGCAGCTCCCTACATCTCTGAATGGAAACCAGAAGGAAGTCTTAGTCCTTTGAATTTTTAATTTTTTTGGTTACTCTCTTTGAAAACTGCTTCTTTTGACTTGCTGGAAATATGTAATCAGACCAATGACATAACAATTTCAATTGGGATGCATGGAAAGACACATATAAAGATAATTTTGAAATAACCAATCTTTACTCAGTAAAATATTATCTTTCCTTTTACTTTACATTCTAAAATTACTATTTCAGAGATATTCACACACATCACAGCCAAATACATGCACAGAAACAGTAAGAAAGACTAATGACAACAGTGTTGTCATTTGCCCAAGGGAACTGTGGAATAAATATTATCTCAACCTACTACTAATTTAATAAAGATTTTCTCCCCAGGGAAGCAGAAGTCACTTTAAGATTTCCTAATTTGTTTTTATATTGCTGTTAAGAGAAGCAATAATAGTCCTTATCACACATGCTCCTGGAGAAATTAAAAAAGGTACCTTGCCCCAAGCCAAAGTTAATTGGTCCGTGAATCACTGGAAACTCTAACTCCCAATCCAGTGAATCACTCCCTTCAGCTCCCTCTCTCCAAATAAAGCCTATTTAAGGCTCCTGAATGCTTTAATTAAGCATCAGATATTAATATGAATGTTCCACTTTTTAATATTTTCTTTTTGTTTTATTCTACATCTAAAATCTTGTGCTAAAATTTTTTACCGAAGATGTGTCTTATATATGAACTAGACATATGAACTAGAAACGAGCTTCCTCAAATCTTGTAGGTTCTGTGCTGCTTTCTAACCCCATGCCAGTAATGCTCATTTATTTCTATAATTTTCTAGAAATTTAAATAAAATAAAAGACCTACAGACTAAATTCTGCCTCGAGAACTTTTATGGTAATTATAGTAGGAAATAAAGCAACACTTACGAACCTGGTCTGTGGAGATGCTGCATTGACAGCGCTAGAAGCTAGTTTACCCTAACTGGTGAGTAGATCTCACCTTGGTTGTGCAGCAAGCTTCCTATGGAGCAGTACTTCTCAGAGTTTCCTGTGCACATCAACTCCTGAGTTCTTGTGAAAGTGCTAATTACGATACAGTAGGTATGGGAAAGCCAAGATTCTGCATATCTAAAAAGCTCCCAGGAGGTGCTGGTCACCAGACAATATTTTGAGAGCATTTTTAAAAACAATGAACCTCACTTTTAGAGATTCTCATGCTGAAGATCTCTGAGGGCAGCCTTATAATTGTATTTTTTAAGAGTTGCAAATGTTGATTTTATTGCCCAGCTAGGGAAAAGGATCACTTCTGTGGGTGTATCTCACCTTTGTGAAAATGTTTGCAAAGGGTCTTGTACAGCTCAATTTTGATACCTAAGTTGCATTATATATACAGTATTTTCTTATTTACAAAATTTCATTTTAAAGTATTGGATAATACAAAAGATCTTTTTGAAATTTTATTAAATATGACAAAGTGATATATTATTTTAAATTCAATTTTCACATAGGCTTTTTAAGCAGGGCATACTTTTTTAGAATTTCTTTTACTGAGATGAAAATTATTTTGAATCTTCTCTTTTGCATAACTCATATTTTCAAAGATTAAATCGTTGTAAGGAGAAAAAGTTATTCTGAGGCAAGATAGTGTGATTCTAGCAGTTTAAAGTTCTTTAAGGATGACTGAATTAAATTCTAAACCATAATTACAAAATCTCTGACTTCACAAAATTTTTGATAACAGGATTTGAGGCTGTCTTATTATAGGATCCCATCAAAGGGAGATTCTTTTGCTATTAAGAGTTCTGCTCTATCTTTATGCACTGAACCAGAGGGTCTTAATGTTTTTCTCAGCTTAATCAAATTTTAGACAGGCTTCCTTCTGCATCTCAGCCCCTGGCTTCCCTTTTGTTAGAGCATTTACTTTTGAAAATTTGTAATTGCAAATTCTTCGCCTTTTTGAGATACAAATTTCTTAAAAGACTTTTCCAGTTTTTACAACGAAGACTGTCTCTCAAGAACCTGGGAGCCAAAACTCTGAAACGCCCTAATTTAGAAAGATGGTACCTCTGTCTCCCAGCATCTGAGAGGGAAGGAGCCTATCTTTCCTGTTACAAACACACTAGAAAGTTTACTTTCCCTTTGGGTGAGGCCAATGAGTAAATAAAGATGGCCTTTGTTTCAGTAGAATTAAGTTGAGCTTTGACCTCTCCCCCCTGTTGCAATATGGAAGTCCTCACTTATCCATGGGGGATACGTTCCAAGACCCCCAAAGAATGCTTGAAATCACAGAGAGTACCAAACCCAATTTCCATCAACCCAAACACACTTCTGTTCGTATCTTGTACCCACAAATTTAATGCCTTTTTCATCTTAACTAAGCACTTGACATGCACTGTGACCATAACTTTTGCAGTCTGAGTTGTGACAGCAAAGCTAGCCTAAGTTTCTTCTTTTTCTCTTCTTCACTGTTTCACAAATAGAAGATTCATCCTTACCATAGATTTTTAGAACCTTAGCATACATTTTTTTCCTTTATTAAGTCGACAACTTTCACCTTTTTCCATAAAGGAATAATGTTACAGCTTCTCTGTGGCATATCCAAATTGTCAGCATCACTACTTTTATGCCTTGGGGCCATTATTGAGTAAAATAAGGGTTACCTGAACACAGCATTGTGATACCACAACAGTGGATCTGATAACCAAGATGGCTACAAAGTGACTATTGGGTGTGGATACACTGGACAAAGGGAGGATTCATCAGGTGGAGCAAAGTTGGACAGCATCAGATTGCATCACACTACTCAGAATGGCCCACAGTTAAAAGTTTATGAATTTTTTATTTCATATTTTCAGGCTGCAGTTGACTCTAGGCAACTGAAACCACAAAACTCAAAACTGCGAATAAGGAGGAACTACTATAGTCTTGAATAAAGCCTTCCTTGAGTGTTTAACTTTAACCAGTTTAATTTTTGCTTTGACATCATCTTGATATTAAACTTTTAGAGTGAATTTAGGAAATAATCTGTTTCCTAAACTTTCCTAACAGAGTCTCTCATCTCTTTCCCACCACTCTCTAATACCAGCCCATTAAGATTTTTCTTGTTTAATTGAACCATTAGTAGCTTTCACCAAAATGTGGGTTCAAGTACATATGTTTCAAAACTGATTGAACATACACTTCCTTAGCTGAGTGAATCTGCAACATAGCACTTATTTAAAGGGGTTCTGGGTTTAGACAGGGCAGTGGTTATATTGTCAGACCTTGAAGTAAGCTTTTCAAGCATGAGTTTACTTCTGGAATGTGGTTGATCAGAATTATTTGTGTGAGATTTTCAGATAGTTTCGAATATATTATATTCATAAAGGTCCTCAATTGGACATTTATCTCTCCATGGACAAGGAGAGAAAGACAAACAATAATTGGCTGGCAGTGATAGACTAACCACAGTTATTTTTCTCAGCCTATGCTTTTTAAAATTCTACGCTTCTCCTGTCTATTAGACAAAAAGCCCTTTAGGAAAAAGACCATGTTTTTGTTCACCATTTTATAAACAACGCCTAGTACAATGTTAAATGTACACACAAAAAAGCAGTTATAGTGGCAAGATGCAAAATCAAAGTTAAAAGTAGTCAGATAAGATTTTTAAAAAATCAAATGTAAATATCAGTGCAAATTGTTTAGTGTCTCAAATAGATCCAACAATGGGAATACCATAAATTTTGTAAGAGAGACTCATAGAAGATCAGTTCTCCAGATATAGCTAGAAGGTTCCCTGTTTTATGCACTAGAAACCAACTTCCTCAAATCTTGTATGTTCTATGCTGCTTTTTAACCCTGTGCCAGTAATGCTCACTCATTTATATAATTTTCTAGAAATTTAAATATAATAAAACACCTGTAGACTAAGTTCTGCCTCCAGAACTTATATGGTTACTGAATAATTTCTGTCAATTTGTTTTACTTCATTGAATCTATCAGTTAGGACTTTCTAGCTGTCTTACAGAATTTTCTGTCTCATAGAGTGTTCTCTCTCAAATTTCCTTATGAGCATGTTAAGTTAGTGTAATAACAACATTGTGTCCGGTATTGGTGGGTTCTTGGTCTCACTGACTTCAAGAATGAAGCCGCGGACCCTAGCGGTGAGTGTTACCGTTCTAAAGGCGGCGTGTCCGGAGTTTGTTCCTTCTGATGTTCGGATGTGTTCAGAGTTTCTTCCTTCTGGTGGGTTCCTGGTCTCGCTGGCTCAGGAGTAAAGCTGCAGACCTTCGCAGTGAGTGTTACAGCTCATAAAAGCAGGGGGGACCCAAAGAGTGACCAGTAGCAAGATTTATTGCAAAGAGCGAAAGAACAAAGCTTCCACGGCGTGGAACGGGACCAGAGCGGGTTGCGGCTGCTGGTTCCGGCAGCCTGCTTTTATTCTCTTATCTAGCCCCACCCACGTCCTGCTGATTGGTAGAGCCGAGTGGTCTGTTTTGACAGGGCATTGACTGGTGCGTTCACACACCTTGAGCTAGATACAGAGTGCCGATTGATGTGTTTACAATCCGTGAGCTACACATAAAGGTTCCCCACATCTCCACCAGAGCAGCTAGCTGGACACAGAGTGTCGATTGGTGCACTCGAGCTAGACAGAGGGTGCTGATTGGCGTGTTTACAATCCGTGAGCTAGACATAAAGGTTCTCCACATCTCCACCAGACTCAGGAGCCCAGCTGGCTTCACTCAGTGGATCCTGCACCGGGGCTGCAGGCGGAGTTGCCTGCCAGTCCCTTGCCGTGCGCTCGCACTCCTCAGCCCTTGGGTGGTCGATGGGACTGAGCGCCCTGGAGCAGGGGGTGGCGCTCGTCGGGCAGGCTCCAGCCGCACAGGAGCCCATGGAGGGGTGGGAGGCTCAGGCATGGTGGGCTGCAGGTTCGGAGCCCTGCCCCGCAGGAAGGCAGCCAAGGCCCGGCGAGAAATCCAGCGCAGCGGCAGTGGGCTGGCACTGCTGGGGGACCCAGTACACCCTCCGCAGCCACGGGCCCGGGTGCTAAGTCCCTTATTGCCCGGGGCCGGCAGGGCCGGCCGGGTGCTCCGAGTGCAGGGCGGGCCGAGCCCACGCCCACCCGGAACTCCAGCCGGCCCGCAAGCGCCGCCGCACGCAGCCCCGGCTCCGGCTTGCGCTTCTCCCTCCACACCTCCCTGCAAGCTGAGGGAGCCGGCTCCCGCCTTGGCCAGCCCAGAATGGGGCCCCACAGTGCAGTGGTGCGCTGAAGGGCTCCCCAAGTGCCGCCAAAGTGGGAGCCCGGGCAGAGGAGGCACCGAGAGCGTGTGAGGGCTGTGAGGACTGCCAGCATGCTGTCACCTCTCAACATGACATTTATTGAAGGTGACTATGTTTTAGGCACTATTTTAGGCATTTCACGTACATCAACTTATTCAATCTCTGCAACAATCCCATGAGGTAAGTACTATGTTTAACATTTTACACATGAGAACACTGGGTTCAAAAATATCAAATACCTTTTCAAAGCTATGCAACTTCCAAAATTGCAGAAACATAATTCAAAATTCATGCTCCAGCTTATTTGATTCTAAAATCGATTATGTTAATCCTTTACTGTATTGTGACTTATGATATAATTTTTCATTATCTTGTGGAAAAATGCTTAATATATGTAACCACAGTCAAACTCAAATTTTGATAAAATATAGATTTATAGAGTATAAAACAGGTATAGCAATTTTCATTCTTCATTCCTCTAAATGTCATTTTTCCTAGATATTTAAAAATATTATTTCCTCAAGATGATCCTCAAAAATTTCAATAATGTAGCTCTTGCTGTGAAGTATTCACATATCATTCAACTCTATGATTACTTACCATAAAACCACTCATATACTTATCTTTTTATATCCAACTGCTGTTTAGAAAATATTTAACAAGCAACTGCATTTAAATTCTTTGACATAGCTGAGAATTCTATTAAGCATTCAGAGCTTTCAAATACAGGTAAAGAATTATGAATAATAATTTACCTATACTTTTCTTAGAATTCATTAAATATCTGAAGAGCAGCTTCATTAATTTGTTAATTTTGCTTTTGTCTGCATTGTTACACATTTAAAGATGTCTGTTACTTCTCAAACACACATACAATCTGTCTGTGACTTGGGGATGCCAGGAAGTTGTATTATACCGAACATCTTTATATGTTACATAGGAAATATATAGGTATCATAAATTAAACCTTTGTTTGAGAACTTTACATAAACACTGACCTTTATGTCTAGGACTGTTTCACTAGTCTCATCTGTTTGCCCACCCTGTAGGATCAATCCCTTAGCCATCTTTAATACTCTACCATGCCCATCGCCCATGGTGCTTCCTCATCAACTACCACAGCTAGGAAAACTTATCCCTAGCTGCACAGTGGACTTATCTGGAGAACTTTAAAATGTACTGATACCTGGGCTTTGCTTCTAGAGACTCTGCTCTGTTGGTGGACTCAGGCATTTTAACAACTTCTCAGATACATGTGATATGTGACCAGGATTGAGAACCTCTGGACTTCAATCAGAGCAGGTCTCTTATTTGATTTACTTGTAGTGTTTACCCAAACACTTCTTTCAAATGCAAACTTCTACTTCTTTCAGAAATATGTTTAAAATCTATTGCAGAGTTGTTGTGCCTTTCATATGACACCATGGACATTAATCTATAGTACTAATACTCTTTGAGAAGTATGGTACTTAATGCTATGTATTTCTTTTCCTTACTGTCCTCTTGGAGATCAGAGTTTATGACTTAATCTCTGTAGTCCTTACCTTTGTCATTTATAAAATGAGAATTGCAAAAAGGCTCATTGGGTTGATTAAGGGAAGCCATCCATATGAAGTGTCAAAAACAGTGAATGATCAATAAATATGTGTTTAAGGAACACATTAAGTAGTAGAAAATAAGTATTTATTCTAGATGTAAATAAGCATATTACTTGCTCCAGAAATAATGTATGCTTATCATAAACAATAAAATAACTTCTTTTATTTCTGTAGTTTAGGACACTAAACTGGAATAGCTTCTTCTGTGCATGTCTGTACCAACAGTTAACCAACATGCTTGGTCAGTTCCACCGCCCCACTGAGTAGATGCCTTCCTCTTTCTTCCCAGGCAACAACGCTTCCCTCCAGGCAACTCACCTGCAAGAAATATGCTCCTCACTCTGCTTAGGTCTGACACCATGAGCTGGTACACTCTTAGGCAGCTGATCAAGTCACTGCACCTGTTACCTTGTCCCACACTTGAAGACACCCTGGTGATCCCACTTGAGCTCCCAGATCTTTCCCTGGACTGCTTTCTGCTGGGTGTTTCCACCACTCTGTTTGTGCTCAGACTCTCTGGGATAGGCCATTCCTCTGTGAGGCCCCCTCACACCCTGGTTGGGCTCCAAAATGATACAGTAGGCCACACTCCCTTGAGGGTACTCCCCTAACCCCACACAGCTACCTTTCCATGGGATGCCCACGTGGACATACCATCACTTCTCAGGAATAGCTCCTCTCCCCAGTCAGCCTCCCTCACTCTTCTCAGCATGGAGTCCTTATTTGGCTTGGCACCTCCTAATGGCCTTTGGACAGTGTCTTAGTCCTTATGGGCTGCTATAACAGGATAACATAAACTGGGTGGCCTAGAAACTACAGAAAGTTTTTTTCCCACAGTTCTGGAAGGTAGAAGTCTGAGGTCAAGGTACAGGCAGATTCAGTGTCTGGTAACGGCCTTCTTCCTGGTACATAGACTGCTATCTCCTAATTATGTCCTCACATGGTAGAAGGAACAAGAGAGTTCTCTGGGATCACCCTTATAAAGAACTAATTTCATTAGTGGACTCTTCATTACCTAATCATCTCCCAGAGGACCCACATCCAAATATCATCACCTTAAGGATTAGCTTTCAACAGGCATATGAATTTTGAGGCACATTAATATTCAGTCAATAGCTGACTGAAATGTTCAGAAAGGAACAGGGAAGAGGAAGAGCTTCAATGCTTTTTAAAATACCATCTACTAGTATATTTCTATCACAAAATGACCTTCTATTTGTATATATTTACTAGGAAAATTATATGTACTGCAAAATATTGTTTATTCTTTAAAAATGTATGAATAGCCAAGACCAAGTGTATTTCTTTTTTCATTCTGGGGCAGGGAAAATAAGATATGAACCTGAAACACCTTGTAAAGGCAATAATGTTAACAAATAATAAATGTTGAGAATAATAGAATTAGCAAAATCACCAGTTTGCAAACATCACTATAGCAATTGGCTTCTTTTCTTTTTTCTTATTTTCCTGTGAAATTTCAATTTTAGGTTCGGGGATACATGTACAGGTTGGTTACATGGGTATATTGCATGACACTGAGGTTTGGGATACAAATAATCCCATCACCCAGGTAGTGAGCATAGTATTCAATAGTTACTTGTCCCCATCCTTTCCTCCTTACTCTAGTAGTCCCCAGTGTCTGTTGTTTCCATCTTCATGTCCATGTGTACTCAACATTTGGCTCCAACTTATAAGTGAGAACATGATGTATATGACTTTTTGTTCCTTCGTTTTCTCACGTGGGATAAGGCCTCCAGCTACATTCGTGTTCCTGCAAGGGCATGACTGCATTCTTTTTTATGGCTATGTAGTAATCCATGGTGTATATGTACCATATTTTCTTTATTTCATTTTGGTCATGTTATATACCTAAGGGAGTGTTCATCTGTACCGCATGACTTCTCCTGGGATTTAAGATGCTGATTTTAATTTTGAAAATGAAAATTAAATATCTGGCTCAGGTCAGCCCCTAAATCCTAAGTCAAGCCAGACTTCAAAAACTAAGGAGATTTTTACCTTTAAAGTTAAAATTTTAGAAAAATTTGAGAGAGAATGGTGCTTCCAGAATTGACTGAAGTTTCTAAATAATTTTATTTTAAAAGGAGCTTTCCATAATGCCATAATCAATAGAGAAAAGTTTATTCACTTAGGATAATGGCCTCCAGCTGCATCCATATTTCTGCAAAGGACATGATTTCATTCTTTTTTATGGCTGCATAGCATTCTATGGCATATGTGTACCATATTTTCTTTAGACAGTTCACCTTTGATGACACCTAGGCTGATTCCATGTCTTTGCCATTGTGAATACTACTGTAGTGAACATGAGTGCATATGTCCTTTTTTGTATAATGCTGCTAGATTGAATGGTAATTCTACTTTAAGTTCTTTGAGAAATCTCCAAACTGCTTTCCATAATGGTTGAACTCATTTACATTCCCATCAACAGCATATAAACATTCCCTTTTCCCACACCCTCACCAATGTCTGTTGTTTTTTTGACTTTTTAATAATAGTCATTCCAACCGATGTGAGATAGTATCTCATTGTGGTTTTAATTTGTCTGATGATTAATGATGATGAGCAGTTTTTCATGTTTGTTGGTGCTTGTATATGTTCTTTTGAGAAGTGTCTATGTCTTTTGACCATTTTTTTAATTGAGTTATTTGTTTTTTGCTTGTTCAATTGTTTAAGTTCCTTATAGATTCTGGATATTAGACCTTTGTCAGATGCATAGTTTGTGAATATTTTCTCCCATTCTCTAGGTTGTATGTTTATTCTTGGTAGTTTCTTTTGCTGTACAGAAGCTCTTTAGGTTAATTAGATCCCACTTGTCAATTTTTATTGTTGCAATTGGTTTTAAGGACTTAGTCATAACTTTTTTCCCAAGGCCCATGTACAGAATGGTGTTTTCTAGGTTTTCTTCTAGGATGTTTATAGTTTAAGGTCTTATATTTAAATCTTGAATCCATATTGAGTTAATATTGGTGTATGGTGAAAGGTAGGGCTTCAGTTTTATTCTTTTATATGTGGCTAGCCAGCTATCCCCGCACCATTTGTTGAATAGGGAGCTTTTACCACATTGCTTATTTTTGTTAATTTTGTCAAAGATCAGGTGGCTGTAGGTGTGCACCCTTGATGGTTGACTTTCAGGGACATGTTTACCAAATGAGTAGTCATCGATTGATTAAGAAGATTTTAAAACAGTTCTAAAGTTTACTGATTATCACAACTATAGAACAATATGAGAATTATATAAAAATTTGTAATTCTGTATATGATTCTAATTGCTGACTTGGTCTAAGATGAATTAAAAGCCATAAACACATGAAACAGTTAAGCAGAATTATTTTATTTCAAGTCTGGCATAGCTAGTTTTCATGATGAATTTCTAATACATTTCTAATTGCTGAAAATTTCAAAGATTTTGAGACATTAAGATAAACCAAAGTGGACTTCTATTTTAATACCAGATTTTTACGTTATGTAATCATGTGACAATATGCTGGAATTGTTAAGCCTTGGTCTCTGAAGATGAAAGCCTTCAATATTTTAATCAAAAATAAATTTTTAAGACAAGGTCTTAACTCTGTTGCCCAGGCTAGAGTGCAGTGGCACAATCATAACTCACTGCAGCCTTGACCTCCTTGGCTAAACCAAAACCCCAAGCTCAGCCTCCCAAGTTGTTAGGACTACAAGCACACCCCACCATGCCCAGATAATTTTGTTATTTTTCTGTAGAAATGACATCTCACTATGTTGCCCAGGCTGGTCTTGAACACCTGGGCTGAACTAATCCTCCTGCCTCAGCCTCTCAAAGTGCTGAGATTATAGGCATGAGCCACAATGCCCAGCCTTAATCAGATTTTTTCTTTTAGGATTCTCCTCCCCTCTGCTGTATGTCAGACCTTGGGCAAAAACATTAATTTCTGTAGTATGATTCCAGATTTACAGAATGATTTCTATTGTAGACACATTAAAATTAAATTGAATATGAGAAGACAGAGCAAATGATATTTGATGCATTACTGTGATGCATCTCAGTGTGTGGGTTTTTAATTTTGAAAATATTTTAAGACTGAGTTTTAGAAGAATAAAAATCATTTATTGCAGAAAACAGCTTATCTCCAGATAGTGTCTGTTTATGTGATTACAATCACTTTTGTCAGAAACTGTGTAATTGACAATAATTTTCTTGCTAATCTAATTAAGCTATGAACAAATGGTGCAAGAAATTGTGAAGAATTCTGGGTAGAGCCTTGGGCCCTTCGTGATAGATATTACTGATGGTACTAAGTTCATTGTTCTGAGTCATTATTTTATGCATTGGGTGGTGAAGAGAGATTTGAAATATCATTTTTGCAGTAGTTCCATGTTTAAACTCCCAAACATCCTACTGGTGATTTAAAATAAGAAAGTTTTTAACATATGATAATATGAAAAAAAAAGAAAAACAGGAGAATTTAGGTAGCTGGCAAACTAGCAGTGAATCAAGAACTGTGTCCTCACTGCGTATGTCCCCCTGCCTGACCCTCAGGACCCCAGGTGTTTCTACCTGTTTCTAATGGAGGGCTCTCACCCCTTTCTAAGACCAAGTGAGTCTTGGGCTGGAAGGAAATAACAGAGTTCTGGCTCTGAAGCCAGTTGCCTTGGCACTAATCCTCATTTCTTTTACATGCTTAAAATAATCACATTTTTAAAGCAAATATCAGTACATGTCTGGCAAGCAGAAGTATATGTGGAGAGACTACAGGTCAGGCTATTTACAATCAAAGCTGTTTCAGAAAATCTTAGATTCTTGATTGTTGTATCTATGATTATTTTACTCAAATATCTGTATATAAGCCCCTCCCCTTCTAGTCCTTTCCAGCCTCACCCTACTTGTACATGGCTTCAGTCATTTATTCACAATTTACTTAACCATTCAATAAATATAAATTGATGTTATACTTTTATATCCATCACAGTTCTAAATGCATCAGTAGTTTCCCAAATACCTGACATACTTCTCCATCTGATTTTTCCCAAGACTTCTTTCTCCTTTTTATGGCAGTTCACATGTTTTCATTAACAATTATTTCCATTCAAGTATTTGTGTTCAGTCATCTAGATGTAAACTCCATGAGAGTGAATATCACGTCTACCATTTATTCTAGCTGTGCCCACCACATACCCTGGTTTAAATTAGAGCTTTTCAATACACACGCACAGAATAAATTATTCAGTGGAAAGATCTGTTTCATATTCATTCTTTTTTATCAAGTTCAGGTATATGAGATTCTCTGCAAAGTTGAATAGATAATTAGTTAATTAATTAATGTATTCAAACTTTCTATTCTTCACCCAATACACTTTGTTTTTTAAAAATTTTTAGTCAGATCATCTGTTGAATATTTGCAGCTTTGCTCCATAGCCTCATGCTTTTTCTGAAACCTTTGCTCACCAGACCTGCCTGTATAGTACTTGAACATTGTGTCTTCTATCATTACCCTCCCTCCTAGTAACCTGCGGCTCCTCTCCTAACTATTCAAATTTCTTCATCTAACATTTTCTGTTCCGCCTCTTCCTTGTCCTGGCCAAGTCCTGGCGTGGTAGCCTCTATTCACCCTGTGCTGAAACCCCTGGCCTCAGAAGGCCTATCCTGTCCTGAATCTTGCTCCTGGGGCCCAAGTTTAAATAAGGCCATATGATAAAATTTTTTGATTTGAGATTTTGAATTGGTTAATTTTACATTGTTATTGTACTCAGCATTTTCCTTAAAATCCTTTTACCTCATTTGTTTCATTTGGAATGTCTATCTTTCTCATGAAAATTAAAAATCTGTGCAGGCCAGTGACTGTGCTATGTTTTTTTCCATTTTCCATTTTCTCCCTGTCATCTGAGCATCTAGCTCGGTGTATTATTTATAATAGTGACATGATGCGTCAATAAAATAAAAACTAAGTAATAAAATAAGGAAAAATTCTGTAAGATGATCAACTATTTATTATATAATAACTACTCTCAGAAATATGAATTATTTACAAATCTATGTTCTTAGTGGCATCTACTCTATTAAGTCAATCTTGAGATACGAAATTAGACTCGTGAGCCTTCCAAAACATTTGGGTCTTTTAAATTGAGTAGACTATTAATTTTAGATTTTGTACTATAAATTTTTTAATAAAATTTCAACTAAGATGAAATTATCTGTAGGCCCTCAGCTATTATTGCTATATAATAGATGTACAATAAAGATATATAATGTAACTGAAGTATAATATTATTTTACATTTATAAAAATCTTTATAGTTTAACAATAATCATTGACTGCATTTCTCATTTAATCCTTAAAATACTACTGTGAGGTGAGTATATTATCTCCATTTTTAGGTATGGAGCTCATTTTAGGTATTTTAGAGATGTTAAACTGGCTTTTCCCAAAATAGAAAAACCAGACCTTTTGATACTATATTTAATACTTTTCTTAAATGAATACCTTGTCTCTTGTTTTGATGCTTAGAAGTATTTAATGAGCTAAGCTTTGTTTTTTTTTTTTTTAAAGAAACCTTAGAGTCATTTTTTTTTATCAGTAGGTGAAAGCTTGATACTAATATATATTTAATTTGAATCCATTCAGTTCTTGGTCTATTGTAAAACTTAAAAATTAATTCTGCAGTATGTTTCTGAATGATTATAAAATCATGATGAATGTCACAGGGGAGCCATGTCTATTTGAGCCCATGGCATGAGGGTAAAACAACTTACCAAGACAGTTGTAGATAAAGTAAGGTTTATTAGAGAAAGTATGAAAATACATTGCAAGGGAGCAACGGGCAGGATCAGCAGAAGAGGAGCTGACTATGAGGAAACGAAGGCTTGCTGGAGATTTTACAGGATAGTATTTATGCTGCATGCTGTAGAGGGCTTTGTGCAATACGGATAACTCCAAGGTTGTAGTGAGCTAACCTGCAGGGTTTTTTTTTGTATCAGCCAAGGGTCTGGTGATAACTGGGCGCAGAAAGATTGTGAATTATTTGCGCAGGAGGGCTATGTGTCGTGGACCGTGAAGTAAGGCAGACTTGTAGCTAATCTGCTTCTTCTTTTCGCTTTCCCCTGCTTCCACCAGTCTGACTTCCTTTCCTTAAATAGGACACCACAATGAAGATTATATAAAGGTAACAACCTGTGAAAGTCAAATCAGGTATTGGAGCTGGAACGAACAGAATGCATCCAGACCCAGTGTGGTCAAATGACTTGCCCACGGGCATTCCATTCTTAGAGTCAATATTTGGAAACGAAATTTACTTGACATAACATTTCTCTACACCATATTAGAATTCATGAAAATATAAATATGTCTTAAACACTTTTTTACTTTAGGCGCTCCACACCTGCGTCTGTAGGTCTACTTGTCGGGGTCACATATTGTTGCCAACCATCTCTGCCAGTAGATGTCAGCACCACATGCATATACTGACATTTTTATGAGGCTAAGAGACACCTCATAAATAAAGGCAAGAAAGGATGGTTAAAACTTATGAGGTAAATCTATTTCATCTATAATACATAAAGTTAGCTTTCATGTGGATTTTCTAATTATAAATTTTGATAATTTATGTTTAAAATGTTAAATGCTTTTATCACTTGTCTATTACGTATGCATGTCTGCATTTGTAGCCTTAACTTTCAGTGTTTAAGGCATGTTTATGAATAAGACAGTAGAAAAAAAGGAAGAAAGTGATAGGTATTGGATCACGCACCTTGTGGGGATACTCACATATAATATCTCCAATTAAAAAGTGAAATATCACAAATAAATTAGTCATCTTCCAACTTTGTGTGGCAGTTTTACCTTTAATGTACTATTTTTTAAATCTATGCTTTTTGTTAATAGAAAGAAAATTATGAATCATGATTTTACTAATTCATACATGTTAAGTGTTTGGTTAAATGGGGGAATGTACGTAAAGTATAGTGATTTTTTCTTAAAGCAATTTCAAGGTTTCACATGAAAGTTTCAACATAGAGGCTTTATATGAAAAGGAGCTCAAACAATTTTATTTCACCAGTGTATACAAATAACATGTAATTTTATACTAAAAGTAAATTTAGAGATTTTTCTAATCTATTTTCATATTACAGATCAGGAAATAAAGACCATAAAAGGTTAAAGACTCTTTCCAATTTTTCCAAATTCCCAAATCATGGTATCTGAACGGGGCAGAGATTAGAATTTATTTCTCCTAGGTCCCTATTCTGAGTCCATCCTTGTGCACTGAGCCTCAAGGCCAAAACATTACCTGTTAAATGAATCATTCTATGTCTTATTAAAAAGTATTGCAAAATCACTTCTTTTTCAGGAAAGTGTGTTTTTAGAATCAAGACCATGAATTGTATCTAATTAAAAGCTATTTAATAGCAAATTATATTGCCTATTACTTTAATGTTTATATTATAGGCGCTTTATCACTTGTAAATAAATAAAATTGTATAGCACTAAATAAGGATGCCTATTCTCTTAGGCAATCCGATCAATCAATCAATGAATCATTGAATATATTTTCAATATTGTGTATAGAAGAACACACAAGGTCCTAAATTTGTAAAAACTTATGATTTAGCTGGAGAGATAGAATAGATTTATAAAAATTAATTGACTACATAGAGCTGAGAAAAGCTCAATGAATGTAATTTGTGTTGAAGTTTGTAAGGTGATGGGAAAACCCTGACATACCTAATAAATGAAGATAGGGGAAATTAACTTAGGATTTTTAAAAATAAGCATTTAAGTAGGTGAGAAGTGAAGAGAGATAGGCAAATGAATTGTGACACAACGAACCAACTGGAAAAAACCAACCTGAATTCTTCAGTTTGAGATGTTTCAGGAGAAATAAAAATGAGCATATATGCATTCCTTAATTTATTTTTATTGTGTTTCTTACCTCATTCAAGAGCTAACCGTCCTTTTTTGTAGAAATGTGGAAGCTTATTTGCCATTATCTTAAATAATTTCAGTAAGTAAATGGCATATTAAATAAACTGTCTGATGTCCTGAAGCAAAGGCACTATCAACTATTTGAAGCATCAACATTTTTATCCCCTGCAAATTTCCTTCAGGCTCAAAGCTTAGTTCAGTAAAATAAATTTAAAATTTCAAAGTCCCATACGTATATTTGTAGAAACCCACACATAATGCAAATGAGAGAGGAATTGATTAGTAGCATATGTAAAAAAGAACTATGAGATAATTGTGTGTGTGATTGCCAACAGAATAAATTTGATATAAATATCATATTTTGAAAAAAGAATCATTTATATCTTGCAGAATAAACTTACATCATTTGATGTCTGCCTTTAGGTAAATCTCATAATTGTATGTTTCAAATAGGTAATATTTGCTTTATTGGTTTTAAATACCAGTTGGAAATTCCATCTGACTCCATTTTATCAGCATTGCTGTAGTATTTATTCAGAAGATTCTTTTGAAAACTTGAGAAATAATTTGACATTAATTATCAATGAAATTTTTGAAAAATACTGCTAATGAAGACATGCCATTCTGGGAGACATCGTGAAATATTTTTTCCCTCAAAATGTTACTAGATTCAGAAATAAATTAAACTGAATTCCTTAAGCTTAGGTGTCTACCTAAACTTTTCAAAGGGAATAATAGAAACTAAACAGACTAGTGAGTGGGTGTCTTTCTATATGTGGGTGTAATTGGAAAGCCTTTTAGAAGCACTTTGCATAAGCGATTTTTTAAAAATGTAATGCTTTTCAATTATTACTAAAAACTGGAAGACATGAAGAAAAGAAAATCTTCAGGAGCCAAGATGGCAAGTGAAGATCTTAAGGCAAATTATCTGACGATAAGAAAAATATGAATCAGCTAAAATTTCGTACAAAAATTTAATTGCATTTAAATTATTGGCTCATTTATAAACCAGCCTTTCATAAACTAAAGAAAAATAATAAAATGTAATATGGATTTTTATTGTAATACAAATTCTTTGCATGAACCATTTGTGTATGATTCATCTAGTCTATCCAACAGTTTTGAGAGCTTGGCAAATGTTTCTTAGTGTACTCTGCTGCGGGAAATTTCTTATGGTTTTGTCACTTGGAGAAAAATTTATGATGATGTGCTTCCAATAAATAGACTATATTCAAAAGGAGAATTAATAAATAAATGGTCTTCAGGCGATCCTTGTGAAAATTATAGCAAACAGTGTTAAGGAGTCTGAAAGGTGAGAAAAAATATACTTTTATAATCTGTTAATGACATTTCTCTCAGATAAGTTCATAATACTGCAATGTCAGAAAATAGAAGGTACAAGTAAAAGGGGGTGTGAAATAGAAAAAGAAAGAAATAATATTAATTGAGGGGAACAAACTGTTCCACGAGGAGAACAGATGTATCAGGCAATTAAAATACTTGCTTAATGTAGCTTCATGTAGGGTGTCATATATCTGTAATTTCCTTAACCAATCAGAAAGCTTTATTCAAGCTACCACTTTCCTTAACCAATCAGAAAGCTTTATTCAAGCTACCACTAGGACATTTTATCCTAAATTTAATTACTCTTCAACTATTATCCTAGTAGGCATGTAGACACAGCATTATTTAAACTATTATAAATGCATTCCCACCTTTTGTTTGGTGATGAAATAGAGATGCATTTAGGAAGCATTGTAATTCATTAAACAAAAAAGCTAGTAAGTTTTTCAACCTGTGGAATGGAGATAGCCATTATTGGATTTAAGCATTTTTTGGGGGAGAAATAAGCAGAAAAAATAAAAAAGACAAAATTGCAGCAGCAGATTTAGACTTTCTCCCTTTTTCCTCCACATTCTTCTACTTTAGTTTCTTTCCGTTTCTTTTTTTATTTTTCCCATTGATTCCACACTGCTCACCTGACAGATTCTAGAGACTCCCTATTGCATGGAGAAACTAGATTTTCTGTGCTTCTGCACCCACATACTTGTGTGCTGTGTGTCTCAAGAGCTTGAGAATTTTCTAGATTCACAAGTGTTTATTCTGTAGCATAGTCAATTCTTATAAACTACAAAAAGGATGTCAGTCCAAAAGCTTAATTCTAATTTTTGCTCTAGAATTTATAAAGTGTAAGTACCCCCCTCTGATTAATTAATTATGCTTTTCACACCTTAATCTGCAAAGGTATAAAAGTTTAGCTTTCATTGCCCTAAATTATGCTATTTAAAATAATACAAGACATCACACAGCTTTCGCTTCTGGGAAAAGATGGTGAAGACTCACATTTTCTGCTCTTCTCCTCAAAATATGCTAAAAGAACCTGGAAATAAATAATGATGAAAGGACCCTGAAATTTAAAAAGAAGAAAAGAGGTTGATTTGAGGCCTTGGGACTTGAGAAACAAAATACAGTGAGTTTTCTAGGTTTTCTTTTTTTTTTTTCCTTTAATTTTCCTTATACTCAGCTAGGTACCAAACAGGCATGCAACCCAGAACCACCAGCCACCTGTTTATCCTTCCTTTCAGCTGGTGATTTTTGTAAAAATTCAGTAAGAAAGATGAAGCTATTAGATACAATCTCTTATATTTCCACTACCAAGTACAAATCTATTACACTCACACACACCGTCTCCTCCTTCCTTCCTGTTACGATATAGGACATGATTAGCAGAGCCTGTTCCCTCTACCTGAGCTGTACAGCCAGTTCCCTCTCACCTTTTCAAGGAATTCAATCCCGTTCATACACTCTACCTGCATCATTATTTTTGCCCTCACAGCTGCTGAACTACTAGCATATAAACAATTTTTAGCATCTCCTGCTAAAATTTTTCTTAAAAAATAACTCTTGAATCCATAGTCCCATCTACAAATCAGGTCATGGAATATTTTACTACTTTATTTTCTGTTCACCTTTACAATCTAATTCTAGGAAAAATTGTATTTGTTGTTCCCACTTTATTATTTACTCATCAGTTCTTGTTCTATTTTTGTTTATATTTTATTCTCTTTTTGCTTGGAATTTATATATTTTTCTGTTCTTTCAGTGGTTAACTTTATGCTTCTAAGCATGTAAAGTTAGGCAATATATTCTAAATACACATGTGGACAATACAGCCCAGCACACTTTAAGGTATCATTGTCCTTCTCTCAACTTACATGCTATAATTGAACCATATTTTAGTCTTATAATTTGTTATTCTTATGAATTATCTTTATGATTATATTAGTATTATATTAATAACAGTGTTTTCTTCCATTACTAAACATTTGCTTTTTAATTTTATCATTCCTTCTTGTATTTCAGACAATTTGTCTTATTCCTAAAGTAAAGCCTATGATGTTTCCATAACATCTATCATAATTTTCCTAAAATAATTCTATCTGCTACTAGTTATTTAATATATGTTGTTCTTGCTAGATTTTAAGCTCAATAAAAGCAGGCCCATATCTGTTTTTCTCTACTATTTGTTACACTTGGCAGAGATTCTAGTAGTGTGTTACTTTTTGAGTGACATTTGGTGGAATAAACATATTTTTATAAAAAATTTTTGCTTCTGCTTTTCTTTATATTGCAAAAGGTAATTTCCTCTCATGCCATAATTCTAGTTAACCAGAAAAGTCCCTAAATCTACCTTGAGTCAAAAAAAAGATGAGTTAGAGACAGGAGGAAAGTGGAGGGTATAGAAAGAAAGAAAAGAGAACATTGAAGTATGGCAAGGAGAGAACTGTAATTTTATTTAAGTCTGGTGACAATTCTTTTCTGTTTGGTTTTGTTTTGTTTTGTTTTTACCATTGAAATGATCAGTTCCTATGGCTGTACCTTGCCTATAGAATATACTTAATTCATACTTCCTGAATGATTAGAGGAATAAAAGGCTGTAAATTCCTCTGTAAGTAATAGAGCTTTTAATTATTTTGGAAATGGCACAATTACCTGAATCTAACATGCCAAGCAAAGACTATGCCATAGTATTTGTTGGAGTGGTTGCTTAAGGAATTTGAAATACGAACGTCATCCAAAGATTATTTAGAGAAATACTTATTAGAAGGCAGTTAGGTATTAGTTTAATCTGGCAGTTTGAGAATATATTAATATTTATCAATTTATTTGACCTATATTTTCTATCTTAATTTGAAAAGAAAAATAAACTTTGACTTTTTCTCTCTTGCTTTTTCACAATCTATAATGCATTAGTTGCTTTACCTGTGGTTCGCTATTCCCTTATTTGATTATCTAGTTTCCCTTACATTATGTTGATTATGCATATGTTTGAATATAATTCCGCATATTTTGTGATCTATTTTTGTTTGTTCTCAACAATATGATAAATCCCTATAAATCAGGTCTTACTAAACTTTCATCTTCAAATAAGGTCCTACTTTCCTCAGCCTGGAGCAACATCTTGCACATGGCAAATGTTCAGCAAATTTAGTGACTCAAATTATTTTGCTTTAATACAGCCTCATTCTAATACATTATCATTTCTCTGTTTTCAAATTGGAAATTTGGTGCCAAGCTTATGCACAGTCTATTGGAGATATTTTTCCAAGTTCTGGGTGAGAGATTGGATCAAGAAAAATGTAACACTTTAGTATTCTGGTTCCCTAATGTCATTGATTTTATAATCCAAGAATTTCTAAATTATTTTAAAGTACTAGTAAAACATTTTCTGTTTAAAAGAAATTTTGTTGAAATAGAATTAGTAAGATAAGGGCTATAAGTGATGTTAGCAAGCTGTTAGAGTAGGAATTTTCAGCCCTCATCACCCCTTCTTCCCACCAACACACACAAATTGATTTCAACAACCACCCATGGATCAGAGTACCTCTGTGGGAAGTCAGGAGTGTAGCAGAGAGATCTCAGCACACAGTTGGAGGAGAAAATCCCAGAATACGGCACCTTAAGTAGGATAAGATGTAGAGTTTGACTTTACCTGAATCACCCCTCCCTCGAGGTTGCACAGCTCAGTGCTAAGAGAGACCCCTTTGGCCCATGATTCCTCTCACAGAAGACAGTGAGAGCATAGTGAGCAGAACACTGCCCAAGAGACCTGCTTCTTTCTCTCCTCATCCAGATCACTGAGGGGATCAGAGCAAAGAATAGTCTGTGGACAGATAAGAGCAGGGAAAAGAGGAGAGGGCTCATAGCAACAGAGACAGAGATTTCAGCAAAGGGCTGCAGTTTCTACTAACCACTTGTGGACTCCACCAGAAAGCCTGCCCACAAAGTTCACAGGATAAATCTCTCTGAGAACCAGACAGCTCATTGCATTTCCAGCATTTCTCATATTCCTTTGCCGCCCCCCTACTTCTGCTGGATTGGAGAAGATGCATAACTTGAACACTTTAGAGAATAACCCCGGGGAAAATAAATAGAAAGCTCTCCACACCCGATTTGGCTTTTCAGGATCAAGAGAAGGCACAGAGTCCTGAGATCTCCCAAGGAGGGAAACAAGAGGATTAGTGTGAAAAGGCCTGAAAGGCCTCAGAAACCTTAGTGGGGCTGATGGGTGAAGTAATTTGTCTCCTGAAGCCAGTCAATAAAGACTGGAGGAGGTGACTACTTCTTCAAATGCAACGATAGAAATGTCAGAATTCAAGGAACACAAAAAAATTAAGTAAACAGGACACCATCAAAGAAAACACATAAGTTTTCAGTAACCAATCCCAAAGAAACAGAAATCTACAAATGTCCTGAAAAATAATTTAAAATAATTGTTTTAAAGAAGCTCAGCAAGCTACAAGAGAATATAAATAAACAACTCAATGTTTTCAGGAAAACAATACATGAACAAAACAATAAGTTTAACAGAAATAAAAATCATAAAAAGAACAAACAGAAAATCTGGAGCTGATTAATACAATAAATGAACTAAAAAGATGCAATAGAAAGTTTCAACAGCTGACTCAATAAAAGAATAAAAGAAGTGTACTTTAAATGTAAATAAATTAAATTCTCCAAACAAAATAAATACAGTGGCTGCATGGATTTTTTTAAAAACAAGATCCAGCAATATGCTGCCTGCAAAAATAAAAATAAAAAATAAAAGAATCTGTGAACTCAAAGACAGATCATTGAAATTATCCAGTCAGAGGAGGAGAAAGGAAAAAAAGAATGACAAGTGAAAGTATGGGATTTATGGTGCAGCAGCAAGTGAACCAAAATACAGATTATAACAATTCCAGGAGGAGAAAAGAGAGAGAAATGAGAAGAAAGCTCATGAAAAGAAATTGTGTCTGAAAACTTCCCAAATCTTGGAAGGATATGAATATCTAGGTTAACAAAACTCTAAGGTTTCCAAACATGTAATCTCTCCCTTGATTTATATCAAGACACATTATAATCAAATTTTCAAAAGTTAAAGACAAAGAAGAAATTTTTGAAAGCAAGAGAAAAGCAACTCATCACATACAAGGGAATGTGCATAAGATTATCATTGAGTTTTTCAGCAGGAGAGATTGGGATAGAATTTTCAAAGTACTAAAAGAAAAAAAAATGTCAACCAATACTCATTAAAACTGTCTTTCAGAAATGAAGGTGAGATAAAAACTTGCCCAGGCAAACAAAAACTGAAGGAGTGCATAACCAGTATGCCTGCTTTTCAAGAAGTGTTAAAGGGAGTTTTTCACATTGAAATAAAACAATTCTATTACTAATACGTAAATAGGAAAGTATAAAGCTAATTAGTAAAGGTAAATATATATCTGAATTCAGAATACTCTACTATTGTAATACTGGTGCATAAATCACTTTAAACTCTTTTATAAAAGTTAAAAGGACAAAAGTATTTTTAAAATCTATAATTACAATAATATTTAATTACTGATTATAGGTACAATATAAAACAAAGTATACAGTATGAAACAATGTAAGCTGTGACATCAATAACATAAAACGTGGGGATAGAGTAGTAAGAGGTTAGAGTTTTTACATGTGATTAAATTCAGTTATTAGCCGAAAATAGACTGTTAACAACTATAAAACATTTTATGTAAGCCACATGGTTAAAATGAAAAGCCTCTAGTAGATTCACAGATACACAATAGATCAAGAGAAATAAATAAAAGCATATTGCTTCTGAAAATCATTGAATCACAAAGGAATGTACAAAGAGAGAAAAGAACAAAGTAATTACAAAACAATCAGAGAAAATTAATAAATGACAATAGTTTTTACCTATAAATAATTAGATGCTGCTTGACTTATGATGAAGTTTCATCCCAATAAACATATCACAAGTTGAAAATAATGTCAAACAGCATGTAATACACCTAAACTACTAAACATCATAACTTAGCATAGCCTACCTTAAACATGTTCAGAACACTTAGCCTACAGTTGGGCAAAATCATCAAACACAAAGCTTATTTTATCTATTTTATAATAAATGTTGGTTATCTCATGTAATTTATTTAATTATTTACTGAAAGTGAAAAACAGAATGGTTGTATGGGTGCTTGAAGTATAGTTGCTACTGAATGTTTATAGCTTTGGCACCATCATAAAATAAATAAATTATAGATCTACCATTGTGAGTTCAGGACCATATGTATTTTAAATGTAAATAAATTAAATTCTCCAAACAAAATAAATACAGTGGCTGAATGGATTTTTTAAAAACAAGATCCAGCAATATGCTGCCTACAAAAATAAAAATAAAAAATAAAAAAAACCAAAAATTTACTTTAGGGTTAATAGACTGAATGTAAAATGATAGAAAAAGATATTTCATGCAAATAATAACCAAAAGAGAGCAGGGTGAACATAGTTATACCAGAAAAAAATAGTCTTTAAGTCTAAATCTGTAAAAGGAGACAAATTCATCATAAAATGATAAATGGGTCATCAGGAAGCTATAACATTGTTTCATATTACATACACCCAACACTGGAGAACCAAAATATTTAAGCAAATATTAACAGAATTGAAGGGATAGACAGCAATGCAATAATAGTAAGGGACTTCAATACCCCACTTTCAACAACAGATAGATCATTCAAACAGAAAATTAATAAGGAACAGCAGATTTGAATAACATACACAAGATGGACTTAACAGACATATACAAAACATTCTTCTATCCAACAGCAGCAGAATATACATTCAAGCAACTTAGAACATTCTCCAAGTATATGTTGGGCTACAAAAGATTGAAATTACACCAGTTATCTTTTCTAACCACAATGGTATGAAACTAAAAATCAATAACAGGAGAAAAATTAGAAAATTCACAGATTTGTGGAAATAAAATAGTACACTTCAGAACAACCAATTGGTGAAAAGAAATCAAAACAGAAATAAAAATACCTTGAGACAAATAAAAGTGATAATACAACAGTAGAACTTATGAGACACAGCAGAAGCAGTTCTAAGAAGAAAGTTTATACCAATAAATGCCTACGTTAAGAAAAAAGAAAAGTCTTAAGTAAGCCTAACTTTACACCTCAAAGACAAGAAAAAAATTTACAAACAAAGCCTGAGTGAGCAAAAATATGTAAATAATAAATATTCAAGCAGTAATAAATGAAATAGAGGCTAGATAAACAATAGAAAAGTTCAGCAAAACTGAGGATTTTTTTGCAAATATTATCAAAATTTTGCTTAGACTAACTCTAAGGAAATATTTTTAAAAAGCTCAAGTAAATAAGATTCTAAATGAAAGATAAGACTTTCAACTGATACCAGACAGACAGAGAGGATCATGAGATATTATTGTGAACAGATTATGTTCTATTACATTGGATAATCTAGTGAAACAGAAAAATCCCTAGAAACATAGTCTTCCAAGACTAAACCACAAAGAAATAGAAAATCTGAACCAATTAATATGAGTAAAGAGATTGATACAGTAAGCAAAAACTTCCCAACGAAGAAAAGCCTAGGACCAAATGGCTTCCCAAGTGAATTCTATCAAACATTTAAAGAAGAATTAACACCAAACCTCCTCAAGCTTTTCCCAAAACTTGAATAAGAGAGAATACTTCCAAACTTATTTTATGAGGCTAGTATTACTTTAATACCAAAGCCAGATTTCTTTTTCTACAAGAAAAGGAAACTACTGACCAGTATCTCTAATAAACATAGAGGCAAAAATCAACAACAAAATTCTAATGAACTAAACTCGACAGCCCAGTAAAAGAAGCATTACCATGATCAAGTGGAATTTATTCCTGGGCTGCAAGGATGGTTCAACACATGAAAATAAATACATGTTATATACCACTTTAACAGAATGAAGATTTAAATCTTGTAATTATCTCAATCAATTCAGAACAAGCATTTTCCAAATTTCAACATTTTAAATTATAAAAACTCATCAAATTAGATACATAAAAATATACACCAATACATAATGACCATGTATGACAAACCCACAGCTATCATCTTACCCAATGGTGAAAAGTTAAAAGCCTTTTGTCTCAGATCAAGAACAAGACAAGAAGGCCCACTCTGACCACTTCTATTCAATATAGGGCTGCAAGTCATACTGAGTTAAAAGGCAGGAAAAAGATGAAAGTTATTCAAATCAGAAAGGAAGTAGTAAAATTACCTCTGTTTGCAAATAGTATGATCTTATTTATAAAAGAACCTAGGCCAGGCACGGTGGCTCACACCTGTAATCCCAGCACTTTGGGAGGCCAATGCAGGCAGATCACGAGGTCAGGAGATTGAGACCATCCTGGCTAACACAGTGAAACCCCATCGCTACTAAAAAATACAAAAAAATTAGCTGGGCATTGTGGTGGGCGCCTGTAGTCTCAGCTACTTGGGAGGCTGAAGCAAGAGAATGGCGTGAACTCAGGAGGCGGAAGTTGCAGTGAGCCGAGGTTGCAGTGAGCCGAGATCACACCACTGCATGCCAGCCTGGGCGACAGAGTGAGACTCTATCTCAAAAAAAAAAAAAAATTTCACCAAAGAATTGTTGGAACTAATAAATGAATTCAATAAAGTTGCAAGATACAAAATCATTATGCAAATTTTTGTTTTTAATACATTAACAGCAAACAAAAAGATTATGAAAACAATGATCTAATTATAATGGCATTACAAAAGAATTTAAGATTAAATTTAACCAAGGAAATGAAAGACCTGTACACTGAAAACTGTAAAACGTTGATGAAATAAATTGAAGAAAACACAATAAATGGAAAAATACCCCATGTTCACTGATTGAATTACTATTGTTATAATGTCCTTATATGTCAGATATATGGTTTGCAAAAGCAATCTACAGATTCAATACCATTCCTATCAAAATTCCAATGGCAAATATTCACAAAAATGTGAAAAAAAATCCTAAAATTTATCTAGAACCAAAAAAGATCCAGAGTATCAAAACAATCATGAGAAAGAAAATCAAAGTTAGATGCACCAACTTCCTTATATCAAAATGTATTACAAAGCAATAGTAATCAAAACAGTATAGTATTGAATATGGACCAATAGAACATAGTACAGAACCTAGAAACAAGTCTACATATAATTATGCTCAACTGACTTTCAACAGGGGTGTCAGGAACGCAAAAAGGGGAAAGGATAATCTTTATAATAAGTGATGTTAGGGAAATTGGCTATTGACATACAGATGAATAAAATTGAATTGTTACCTTACACCATACAAGAACTATATGTGAAACTGCTAGAACAAAATGGAGGGAGAAATCTTTCTGACATTGGTTTAGGTAGTCCTTTTTTTGGGTATGACCCCAAAAGTTAGGCAACAAAACCAAAAAGTAGACAAATGGGAATGCATCAAGCTAAAATATTTCTGCACAGTAAAGGAAACAATCAACAGAGTTAAGAGACAACCTATGTAATGGAAGAAAATATTTGCAAACTATATATCTGAAAAAGGGTTTGATATCTAAAATATATAAAGAACTTACATAACTTAATAGTTTAAGAAACACATGATTTCATTAAAAATTAGCAAAGCTTCTGTCAATTTGGACTCAGGCCAGGGCCGTCCCTTTTCACATAAAATGGAATGAGACAGACATGCACATAAACCCATTTCAATTCTGCCTGTCTTACCACAATGATTTGAAAAATGTGTTAAATAAATTAAATTCACACACAAAAAAAACTAAGCAAAGACATGAATAACCAGGAAAAATAGCTAAAGCATGCTGGGCTTAATACTTAGGTGATAGGTTGATAGGTACAGCAAATCACCATGTCACACATTTACCTATGTAATACACCTGCACATCCTGCACATGTACCCTGGAACATAAAATAAAATAACTGGACAAAGACATGAATAGATAATTCTCCAAAGAAGAAATGCAAATAGCCAACAAGTGTGTAAAAAGGTGCTCATTAGCACTAATCATTAGAGAAACATGTATCAAAACCACAGTGAAAAATCACACCACCATACCCTTTAGAGTGGGTATTACCAAAAAGACGAAAGATAAGTGTTGGTTCAGATGTGGAGAAATGGAAATATTTGTACACTGTGGATATGTAAATTGGCATAACCATTATGGAAAACAGTGGAGTTTCCTTAAAAAATTAAAAATAGAACTACCATATCTAGCAATTCTACTTCTGAAGGAAATTAAATCAGAATCTCAAAAAGAGATCTGTACTCATGTTCACAGGAGCTTCATTTACAATAGCCAAAATATGAAAACAACCTAAATGTCCATCAACAGATGAATGGATAAAAATTATGGTATAGATACACAATGGAATATTATTCAACCTTAGAAAGGAAGAAAATTCTGCCATTGCCAACACCATTAATAAAACTGAAAAACATAATGATAAATGAAATAAACCAGATACAAAAAGCCAAATACCGTATTATCTCACTTATGCATGAAATCCAAAAAGTCAAATTCACAGAAGCAGAGAGTAAATTGCAGTTGCCAGGAGTTAGGAGGTGGGATGAAGATGAAGAGCTAGTGATCAAGTAAACAAAGTTTCAGTTATTAGTTTTGGAGATTCAATGTAGAGATTTTAAATCTATACTATGACTATATGTACTATGTAGACTATTTATACTATCACTATGTCTATAGTTAATAAAACTGTATTGTATATTTGAAATTTGCTAAGAGAGTAGTTCTTATGTATTCTCTTCCAAAAAATAAGAGACCTATGTGAGGCAATAAATGTGTTAATTAACTTGCTCTTGGTAATTATTTCACAATGTATACTTATATCAGAACATCACGTTATACACCTTGCTATGATACAATTTTATTTGTCAATTATACTTCAATAAAACTGGGAGAAAAGATGAAGGCTAATATAATACAATTTTCTGTCTTGCTTCTATTTGAATTGGAAATGCATTGGCAGCCCATGGAATGTTGCTATCCTCTGTTTAATATCCTTGGAATTGTTTTGTGTTGAAGAATAGTGATTTATTTAAAAATTATTAAATTACCCACTGTTTCTTAAATCACATTTTAATATAATCCTGAGTGAGAGGACTAATATCACTTTACATTTTCATATTGATCCCTGTAACTAATCTACTGCAATTAGTGTTTTCATCCAAGCTCTCATACAACTCTAATGATATCAATCATAATTTCGTCTATTGAAATTCTTTGAATATAGTTTTGACCAAAAGAAAGCATAGTTAGTAGTATGATGTAGACTATGTTAGTATAGATTCAGTTTCAAATAAATGTGTTGAATTGATGCTATCTTCCAAACAGTTTCAGGAGATTATCTTATTTTATTTTATAACAGTTTGACCAGGTTTTTTTTGGGAGCACTCAGTAACTCTGTTCTTTCTTTCCAGTATGCAAGCTGGAAACATTTCATGACTTCATTTTTTAAAATCACCAGAATTTCAAAACATATACTTTTGTTATATAAAAAAAACATTTGAAACAAATATTAAAATAATACAGTGCACTTTTAATAATTATTTTGATTTTTCATTGTCTAATGAACTTTATCATATTTTCATCAGACCCCTCTTTTAGATCAATATACAACTTAATAAAATGCCATATTCCTCAGAATTATGTAAAATAATCACAATTTACAGAGAAAATATTTATTAATTTTGTACGTATTAATTTTATTATGTTTATTTTATATTTATTAATTTTTGTGTAAAAGGATATAATTTTCACAACCTGCAAATTCAATATGTAAAACTATAATTTTGTTTATTTTTCCATTACTGAGTATAATTATCATCTCAAATCTCCAATATGTCAGATATTAAAATTTTAATTTAGGTAAATGCAGAGTAAAGTAAGACATATCGGGTTATTTTCCTCATTTGATTCAGGGTTTGCTTAGTCAATTTAGGGATATTCCCAGTATATTTCTAGAGTTTTGATCCAGATTCTCAAATAAAATCTTGTATCTAATCATTAATAATATGTTTAATAATGTGAATGTAAAATAGGGCTATAATCCAACTTGGCCATTTAAACAGGATTGCCTTTTAATCACTAGAAACTCTTTTCTGTAATAAAGTAGGAGCTTATAAAATGGTTGCTCTGCGGTCATAAAGAATTGTTATCATTTACAAAATATGTAAGACATGTTTTAGTCAGAAAGGGAAAAATTGTTAGGGGAGATCAGTAACAAAGGCAGGCTTTAGTAAAATATTTTTTTTGAAGTATATAATCACTTACTCCATCAAAAAGTGTTGCTTGCCATCTGTTTCAATGTTGCTAAACATGTAATTGTCCTATTAGAATTTTCTGCTTTTAATGTCAGTTTATCTCAGTAGTTGAGGTTTGGGGACAATTTAATTCATCCTCTAAAGCAGTGGCTCTCAATTGGGGATGATTTTTCTCCTTGGAGACATGAGCTTAGAAACATTTCAAAGTGTATTCTGAGGAGGAGAAATGATCACCACTGAGAACCACTGCACTTAAGGTACATCCCTAAGAGCACTGGCCAATGTTATTATTTCCAGCACTTTTGAAAGTATGGGAAAGAAGACAATTATTAGTAGCATCAATGGTTGAATACAAACAACTGCAATTTAACTTAGATATGCAAATGTTTATGTGATTTGTCACTGAAAATATGATGAAATATTCCCAGGCTAGGTTCCAAAGGGGGAATAAAGTAGATGGTTTTTCTGTTATTCTGTGATACTTTTAGTGTCTAAATTACACTACAGAAGAAAGCTGAAAATTTTCAAAGATATTAATTTTTTGCCATATTCTGGTTTTATTTAGCATTATGATTTACCTAGTGTGATGGTTAATACTGAGTGTCAATTTGACTGGATTGAAGGATGCAAGGTTTTGTTTATGGGTGTGTCTGTGAGAATGTTGCCAAAGGAGATTAACATTTGAGTCAGTGGACTAGGAGAGGCAGACCCAACCTCAATCTGGGTGGGCACCATCTAACCATCTAACCAGCTGCCAGCACGGCTAGAATGAAGCAGGCAGAGGAAAGTGGAAATAGCAGACTTGCTGAGTCTTCCGGTCTTCATCTTTCTCCCATGCTTCCTGCTCTCAAACATCACACTCCAGGCTCTTTGGCTTTTGTACTCTTGGGCTTACACTAGTGGTTTGCCAGAGGCTCTCCGGCCTTCGGCCACAGACTGCAGGCTGTGCTGTCGGCTTCTCTGCTTTTCTTTAACTCTTTTGGTATCTCCACTGAGCAGCCGTTAAGAGGGCTTGGCCGCCTTGTCTTGGCATTAATAAAAATGACAAGTAAAAGGAGAAAATAGAATTGGAATGCCAAGTTCTCTAGCATGAGGAATATTTCTTCACCAAAGACATAAAAGATAAAATTGATTTTCAACAACCGTAAATGGTGTTTTTCTCCAGTTCATAAAGTACTGATTTTTCACAATTTATCACATGTCTAAAAGATCATGATTTTAGGAACCTTTGTCATCTCCTTTAAGAAAGGGTAACTTGATTTGTGTGAAGCTGTTTTTTATTATTTCCTGAACATAAATATGACAAATCAAAATGCTTAGGAATTCCTTTCCCTTTCAGTCTTTTGAGTTAAAAATGTCGTGGATTATTAGATATAAACGGACAAATATAACTCTATCTTTAAAAATAAGCTGCATCCCCACTTTTCCCTTAAACATAAAGACCACATATTTACAAGTCTTATTTTTATAAACATTTTTATATCAGGTGATTGGAGGAATAGCCTCTTACTTATAGACTCGTTTAATCTTTATAATCTCTCCCCAGTAGACTTCAAAGACCTTACAAGTATGCAAATCTCATTTATTTTTCAGTTTGCTGTGCTCTTGGTAAAATACCCTCCAGGCAAAAGTACAATCAAATGGCAGTAGTTCAAAATAGACAGTTCGTTTAAAAAAAGGACCAGCAGCGAAAATCAAACCCTAACAAACTAAAAAAAAAAAAAAAAAAAAAAAAATGACAACTATAATTTTGCTAGCCTGGGAAGGCACGTTGTTAAAATAGCTACAACGAAATTTGCTTAGTTAGACAAATAGCACTTTAAGAGACAATGCAACATCTGAGTAGCAAGGAATAGAACTATTTAAGGAAAAATCCACACATAATCTCTAATACTTTCTTCTGAGGGTCATCTCTTTGTGGCCACCCTAAATGGCCTCCTTAAAATACATTTAATTCCAGGAATTCCGAATCCCCTAAGAAATTCACAGATGTCTGTCTCTGAAAGAACATGTAAATCTCAAGACACTAGGCACTATGTATATTTGGAACCTTGGTTTATTCTGAACCATCTCTTTCATTCTTTCTGCGTGATATATTCAGGAACAACTGCTTGTATGAGCCAGTATAACACCCTCCACTTGTACACTACCACACAATTTAATTCCTTATAATCAAGACTATAGATATAATTCAAAAACCAGTTGGTAAGGTCCAGCCCCATAATGAGCGTTTGGACGTATTATATATGACAGACAGTAGATAGGAACTTGCGTACTCTGTTGCTGCATAATACAAAACCATTTTGTCTATAAAAAGTTAGAGGTCTTAGTTTCATGTCTGTGGTTTTAAAACATAAACCATTAACATCTTCAATGTCTTTCTTCTTGCCAGGCTGTTTCAAAAGTGGAGGGCAGAGGTGCCGGTTAGGGAAAGTGGGAGACACAATAAGATGAAACAAGGAAATGGACAGGAAGAAGGAATGCAGCTTCAAAGTGTTGTTACTGGGGAGCTCTGCTGTGCTGAGAGGTGACCATGGCAACAAGGGAACTGAGATGATGAGAGAAAAAACATGCTCCAACAATGTGAGCTCCTTTGTCTCTTATCAGAATACTTGATTGCTTTCAGAGTTGAGACATCCAAGTTCTGTATTGTGTTTTCTTGCTCTAGGAAGCAAATGGCTTTGGCAGGATCATAATCAAAGAATACTCAGAAAGTGACTAAAATATGCAGTGCTCTCTATGATAGCCTGCTGGACTTCTTCTCTTGGATATTTTATTCGACCTATTTCAAATTACTGCCAATATGAACATACCTGAAAGCTAAGGGGTAGCCCAGTGCATTGGAAGCAACGCCACTGGGAAGAGCAGGTGGCTCCATCTCCATTAGTTTGTTTGCTGGCGTGGTTGGAAGCAATCCCACACAGCTGTTTCAGGGAATGATGGCTCCATTCCTTGTTAATTACTTAGTCTTCCTAACTGCCTCACTGGTTAGTCCAGTTCTCTGAATTACGCTAGAGAGGAAGATGAAAAGTATAGCTCACTTTCTGCAGAGAAAATACAGTTCCGGAAGCACTGACTTCACTAAGGCCATTTTACAAAGAAAATGCTTAGTATAGAGATAAATTTTTGATATGTCTTGATGTTGACAGTTTTTTGGAAAAGAATGGGGCATACACATGCACACACACAATCATGGGAAAATGTTCTTAAGAATACTGCAGAGACTATGTAGTCAAATAACATAATTACACATTTAAATTTTGCTGAGACTTTTGACATCACTTGTTTTCATACATGTGATGAGACAGCAGATTTTTAGGTCTAACACCACTAGGATAAAATTTGTTTTTAATTAGAGGAGATTATAATGTTCCTCTATGATGATGATAAACCCAATGATGTTTCTAATATTGGATTATTTCAAAAATGTTATTTCTAGGTTGGCAAATATTATCATAAGTACACTGGTGTTATGAGGAGCTCTTGCAAAGTAGAAAAGTAATGGGATGACAATTAAGTTATCAAACATTCATTTTTTGTTAATTTATTTGATGAACTTGTTTATCGTCGTTGGTTTTCTGTTTCAAGTTACTGTTCATTCTCCCTGCACTGTTTGTGAAAAGAAACTTCATCAGCTTTCAGGAATGGTACAAAACATTAATTAGATTCCTATTTGCTTATCGTCTCCTTTGCCCACATCATAATTTTTATTGTCTTCTTATACTATCTAGTTTTACTTAACTCTCGAGTTTAGTGAAGATATAGTTTATGACAAACTAAATGAAATGTGGAGGATAAATGAGTTCTAGGAAAGTTTGCCTTCATCAGAAGTTTCTGCCTCGGAGAGTAGACACCTATGTCTATCACAAAGCCATTGATAACCTTTAAGAGAAGAGTTTTTATTCCTTCTAAAATATAATATCTATGACCTATGGGAGCTAGATAAGATTTCCATCCTGATTTTTACTCTTATTTTAAACATGATTTTACAGTAGTGGGTGTTTATGTAACATATTTCTTCTAAGTAATTCAATAGATTTTCCTATATTTCACCTCTGCTATTGTCTATGAAGTAATAACAGATATATACTATTTCCATGTCTCAGATGGAGAAATAGAGAAACAATGATGAAAAGACTTATCTGTCATGTGACAATTAAGGTTTGAACATTGTTTTGAATATCATACTTTTTTTTATTAAGCAACTCTTCTGCTAAGAGAGCAAATAAAGGAGTATTAGCATAGAAAGAGAGCAGGACCATGAGTGAATGTGATGAGACAGATTTGGTGATATTCTGATAGACCTTTGTGGGTACTTCAATGGAGGCTCGTAGAATAAGTACAGATAACATATCTGTACTTATTTTGAAGTGAACGCACTATTATCGTTGTGGACCCATATTCTAGAACTTCAAAAATCATGCCTTTGCTTCTATCTTTAAATATTTTATTTGGAAACTCATAAAACTGATTTCCTCCTAGGAAGAAAACTCAGTGAGAGAGAGAGAATTTCCACTTCATATTGTTCTGTATCTTTCAAGTATTGAACTCTGTGACTATTATGTGTTTAAAGATGTCATTAGAAATTAATTTTTTAAATTGTGTTTTAGCAAGGGACATTTTCAACTTCCTATAAAATGAAGATCTGTTCTAAACCACTGAAGAAGGTCTCAAACTTTGGAATCTTGGCTCCCTGTTTTTCTGTTAGGTCCTACTCCTATTTTCTTAAACTTTTTTTTTTTTTAACTGAGAAATATATATAGAGAAAAGTTATGTGGAAGTGGCAGCTAAGTTTATGGTGCGTATTGAAGTTGTTTATGCAACTGTATCTTCACCAGTGGAATGCCACATGTTCTATAATCTCTCCCTTTCTCCTAGCCCTTTCCGCCCTCATCTCCAAACCCACCGTTAACCAGGGGAAGAAGCTTTTAAAAGCAATGCGATGAGGATGGTCACTACTGGTAAAGGAGACTTATGAGTGCTCCACTTGGAAGCATGTGAAGTTCTAGGCACAAAAGGACTTTCTAACATGGAAAAAGGCGAGAGGTCACATAGGAGCAGAATGAAAATATGAAAGAGAAAAGGAAGGATACCAAGGGAAGGGAGAGTTCTGAATGCCCATGCAAGAAAACTTTAGCAGTGCCTCAAAAACCATCCACAGGCAACTGTAAAAACATTTTATCCCATTCTCTATACTCAGAGTACTTTCTCCTTGCTAAAACTTACACTGGCTCATGTCTGATTCTACTACTGTTAGGGGCTGGGGTGAAATGGCATGATTATGCTTGTGTATTATTAACACTCCTGATTTTTTAAAATTCATGAGTATGGTAAGGAATGGGAATTTATATTCTCAGTCTCATAGGTGAAATATCCGTCATAAGCCACTGAGAAGATTTTTATTTATGTGGATTAATTTTAAAAATTTTGATTGGATTTTCAATAGTCATTAAATTTCAAGTTCTGTTCAAACCGGAACCTATCTTAATATTTATTGGCAAAAGTCATGACTCCATTAGAAGAAAGCATGCAATTCTGCTTTTGATATATTTTTCTTTTGCTTTGTTTTGTTTGGCAAATTCCTTTATAAATGTGATTTGACCATGTTTACTGCCCGGGAACCATCTGCCAAGGTGAAAACAGATTCACATTGTACATTGACAGAACTTGGTTTGTCAGTAGGAAATTAATAGCTGTTTTGTTTTTATTGCTAATACAATTGATTTTATGAAACTATTTAATTTTTTTTTGTTGATCTCAGAGTCTTGCCACATTATTAACACCTGGGATTTCTTTCCTTTTAATGAGAAAAATGGATGAAATTTATAATAACCATTTGTGTGGAATGCTACTTAATATAGCAAGGATTGTATTCAGGTATTGTTATTTGTATCTCCCCCATGCCCCTACCAGGAAAATATCTGCTAGTAGATTTTTATTTTCTGGTCACAGAATTCTACACAAAAAGTGCACAAGCTGACACATGGGAAGTATTATAATCATTAAGTGATGATATCAATGAAATATTTGCACATAAATATGGTCCAAATTGTTCTTTACAACTTATTGGACATTATCCTTTGAAAGAAGAAAGCAATTCCGTGCAGAGTATGAATTAAGTAGTGAACAAAGCTGGGAAAATAATAGTTGAAGAATTTTTCAGGTTTTATTTTAAACTAGACATTCTTAGCCTGCAGACAATTTTAGTTCTCTTTTTCAACCACCTCTCCTTTAATGTATCTTAAGGTTATTTCTTAGCTCTGCCATCCTAGAAAAAGTTGACAAGGACAGGGCAACATGGTAATTGAAATAATCTCCTCTCAGTCCTTAAAGAAAATTGTCAGTGTGGTCATTTTTTTTCTAGTGGTTAATATTATTTGGTAGAGACATCTAAAAGATTTTCTTCTCTGACTGCCCATATGACTTTAAAAATTATTCAGTTCTTCAATCTCCTAAAATAATGGCATATTTTTTCTAGGACTCTCAAGCAACATCTGATTAAAGATGGTCAACTAATAATCCTTTTAGTCTTTTATTTCCATAAAGCCTACTGGATGATCTTAAAGGCTAAAAAAAGAACATATCTCACAAAAGGATTCAGACAATGCAGTAGTAAGTTAGGGATTAAAAATGCGGTTGCATTTTTCTAAGAATTAATAGTTGATATAATTTGTCTTTAAAAAAATTGTCAAATAGGTGATAAAAATTTTAAATAAGAGGTAACAAGGAAAAGCCTGTCTCCACAGGAGTAAAAATTTCCATATTTTTACTTATAATAAAGGCCAAATAAACACTGAGAAACAAAGGGACATGCAGTAAAAGCAAAGTATCCAGGAAGTAGACTGTGCATCCGAATATTCAAAAGCTTTTCATGATTATGTTTGTAATTAAAGTAATCATATAGGAATAAATAATTTCAGTTGGTTGGTGAGATGCATGGAGGATATCTGTTTTTACAAAATGGCAAAATTATTGAAGGACTAAATTTAAGCACCAAGTTATCTAAAGATACACAAAATATGTAAATTTTCCACAGTCAAAACACAAACATTCTAAAATTTATAGTGTATTTTCCATGTGTATTAACCAAAAATAGTGTGTTCAGATTAATGTCATGATTTAACTCACAGTGCAAACTTCTCATAAAATAATCCCAGTTATTTTACATATCCTGTACATTTGTATAAATGCATTTAACACGTTTTCTCATTATATTTTCAAATGAAATGGAAGAAAAATTACTGTACATATATTTCTCTTACCAAAGCAACATCAGTTAACTATAAACCTGAGTTTGTCAAAATGGAATTCACATTCTACAAGATTAAAGTTTAGCAAGATTCTGCCTACTGAATGACAAAGTATACCAAAATTCCTCTCAAGATAAAGAGCTTACTTTAATCTTGCTACTAAACTATCTTGCTTAAATTATTGAAAATAAAGATGCAACAAATATTACTACTTTTATTTAATTAATAAAAGATAACCATTTGCTTTTAGTATTCAAAGTTGCATTCAAGTTTATTTAGGGACTTAACATTTTTTAATTATAAGGAAAAGATGTGCGTAAAATGAGGAGTATGCATTTCTCTTAACAACAACTCCAACACACTACATATTTGTTAAAATTTTTCTAAACTGTTAGCTCAAATTCAAAGGTAAATAAAAATGCAGAAAACTTCACCAGAAACAGGAGGAAGAGTTTCAAGAACTACTAAGGTTCTGAAATTTTACCATATCTAAAAGCTCAAAAGTCAACCTGCCATAGTTTCATCGTGGATAACATGAGACTTCTGGTTCAGAGACAAAGGAATTTATTATTCACAGCAATAGCAGAAGACAGAGTATTAGCTTCTCTTGCAGTGATCTCTCAAACTTCAGTTTCCATAGGGTGACATAACGAAGGCCAGATGATACCTGCATATGCAATAGACTGTATTACAGGAAAGAAACTCTCACCTTAAAGAACACAAATCTTTTATAATGGGCAATAAGCATGTCTTGTGTTTTCTCCAGTAGGAGACACTATCTCTGTCTTCTAGGACTGTAAGCTAACCTGCCCTTTACTTTGGAAGTAAATACTATCTCTATCTTCCTAGGTTGTTTGTTATGCAAACATCTATGACAGAATAGTCTCAAACAAAAGGTAATCAGGTGTCTTGCTCATAAAACATGCAGAAAAGCAAAAGGCTCATAGAGAAATAGTCCCAGCAATTACCTACCACTCGCTTCTATACTTTCTTTGTTTCTGGTAAAACTTCCCATGAGTACACTGTAGGCTACTCTGATTATTCTAACAAAGGTTGGCCAAATTTGTTGAATTTGCCACGTAGAATTTGTTACAACTGAGACTTATAGTAGTAAAGGGGGTCAGTTTGATGGCCCCTCTAATATAGCTCACTGGTAAGCTGTAGGATTTGTAGTCCATTTCAAGTAATTGTATTTAGGCCTTTCTTTTGGAGGAACCACCTGACGGTATTCATGTCACCAGCCAGGTTAAGTTCATCTGTGCTGTGGAATGACTAAACAACTGTTAGTGGAATGAAGAATGGAGAAAATATCCAGGTGGTGTGTATGGCAGGTGCAGAAACTGGGGGCTACCCTCTGCTATTTGTTTATGGTAGATATTTTCAGTACAGTTAAGAGGAATGGCAATCAAATTTTGGTCAGAGCTGTTTGGCAGGGAATGACAGACCCAATAATCAATTAAATGTACTATGTTTGCAATAGTTTAGGAAGGCCACACTAGGAATTTTCTTTGTGAGAATCATTCCATGGAGCAACTCTGAGAGATATTATTAATGTTCTTCACTTCCTTCACAGAGACAGGGCCATTATTGCCCCTCCACTGCCATAAACATGGGTATGTCCTAGTTCAGTAACTGTAAACTAACTTTTTTTTTTTCAGCTATCCCCTGCTTACATGTTTTGACTGGAAGGGCCGTGTGCAAGAGAGACAAAGAAATTTTTTAAAACTTATAGATATCTATTATTTTCTTAATTTCAGCCTGTATGGGCCACTGCAGGGAACAGTGTAGAAAAATGCAAAGGACACTGAATTCAGGCTGGGCACAGTGGCTCATGCCTGTAATCCCAGCACTTTGGGAGGCTGAGGTGGGTGGATCACAAAGTCAGGAGTTCAAGTCCAGCCTGGCCAGCATGGTGAAACCCGGTCTCTACTAAAAATACAAAAACAACAAAAAAAATTAGCTGGGCATAGTATCACACGTCTATAGTCTCAGCTACCCAAGAGGCTGAGGCAGAAGAGTTGCTTGAGCCTGGGAGGCAGAGGTTGCAGTGAGTGAAGATCGTGCCACTGCACTCCAGCCTGGGTGACAGAGCGAGACTCTGTCTCAAAAAAAAAAAAGCGAATTCAGCTAAGTGGTCATTATCCATATGATTTTCCTTATAATCAAGGACCATGCCAGTCCAACAAGAGAATCCAGGTGGCTAAACCAGAATTAGGCTGGAACACACCAGACGTCTTTGTGAAGAGTGTACTAAAAAGCTAGCCTAAGGTTACTATCAAAAGAAGAAAAAAAAAATTATGCCAGAAAACATCAGGGCAGAATCTCTAATTTTTAAAATAGGTCCCTATAGCTCCCCTACCTCCATCATCCTGATGAAAGCACAGGGACCGGCTAGTGGGGGATGCTCTCTTTCTGGAAACAGCCACGCTTAGTGACAAACTCCCTTACTAAGGTGTATAGGTTAGAAGGAGTTTAGGAAATAATCTTTTTGAGCTATTTTTTTAATGCATGTTATTTTAACACTAAACAATTCCAATGTCTGTGTATTGCAGAAAGCGTGCAAGGTCCATGGCTTAGCTAATACCTCAATTAACAATATGTAGTTGAGTAGTATTTGTGATAAAAGGAACATCCATTGTCGGAATGCAAATTATCTGGAAAGCTGAAAACATGACACTGCATAGTTTCAAGATGATATATAAATGGGCCAGTCGTCGTGGCTCCTGTACATTGACCCCTATGTTTTTTTCTCCTTCAGAGTGGGCTAGGATCAATTTTCTCAAGCTTATCCAGTGCCAAACTCAAGTTCTTAAACATCCAATTGCTTTAAATGTAGCCCAAATAAGCATATTTTGGGGCATTTATTTATCCTACCTGCTTTGCATAGCATATGAAATTGTAGCCAACATCTGTTAGTCATTGATAAGATAAACTCTGTAGCTATAAAAGACCTGTGATTGTTAATTTTATGCAACAACTTGACTGGGCCTCTAGGTGCCCAGATACTCTGTCAAATATTATTCTGGGTATTTCTGGGAGGGTGTTCTTGGATGAGGTTAACATTTTAATTACTAGAATAAAGCAGATTCCCTCCCCAAACACCACGTGAGTGGGCCTCTTCCAATCCATTGACAAAAGACCTGAATAGAACAGAAAGAACGATTCTCCCTTGAGTGCAAGAACATTCTTCAGCAGATTGTCTTTAGCCTGGAACTGCACCATCTGCTCTTCTAGGTTTTAAGCCTGTCAGCCTGCACTGCTGAGCTCAAAATTGAACACAGATTTCCTGGCTCAGCATAAGTTTAACCAAGAACTTGTTACCCAATGATTTTTATAAATATTTCTATATCAAAAGCTCTAAGTAAGTCTAATCTGATTGAGATATTCAATCCTGGAAGTAAGACAAACAAACTAAATGCACTTTTAGGCTAAATCTAAAGAAAAATTTACACTAAAAAATTTGCGTAAGTGAAAATAGTGTTTGGCCTAAAATTTTCATAAATTCAACAATTTAGTTGAATCATAAAAACAAAAACTTGCTTAACTGATGTATTATTCTCTCCAAAAAATAATTGTCAGTCATAACTTTTCAATCATGGTCTTTGTTGTCTAATTCCCAGTTCCAGGCTGTATTTGACTTTTGCTTTGTGTTTGCTTTGTGTCCTCTGTTTACAGGATATGCTTTGTGAGCAGAAACCTGACCCTGATGGAGCTTTCTAAAAGCTTATAATGTACAACAATGGCAAAAATTCATTTCTAAGATAAATTCTTTGAATAAACAGAACTCAAGGTAATTCCACTATTTATAATAACTATCTATTATTCTACCATATATGGCATACTGAACATTTTTATTTGGAAAAGTAAATGAAAATCAAACCTATTATATATTATCTCACCTGTACATATATTTAACTATTCTTAATTTTCTATTAAGTGCTCTCTTTTGTTATAATTTTAATCATTAAAAATAATACTAAGACTCAACCATTAGATTTACAAGTATAAAACACTAATAGTAAAAACTTGTTAATTTTATTTGAAATTATTTATATTTGTACTCTATTGCTATCTTTGGGACTGCAGGAAAGGAGACTCTTGCTTATTTGAATCACAGATATTTTAAATATTTCATAAACTGAGGCTCGGTTTTCACTATGTAGAGCGTGATAAGAATGAGAGTGATAAGAACGATTCTGTCAGCATGACCTTGGAGTAGGCTTTACGTCAAATGGGCCTGGTTTTGATCTAACTCCAATGTTTCCAGTGTTAATTATTTGTGCTACTACAATAGTCTGCTAGGGTGGCCATAACAAAATACTATTGACAGGGTGGCTTAAACAACAGAAATTCATTTTCTCACAGTTCTGGACACTAGAAGTCCAAGATCAAGGTTCTGGAAGGGTTGCCAGAAAAGTTGGTTTATAATGAGGCCTCTCTTCTTGGCTTGCTGATGGCCACCTACTGACTGTTTCCTCACATGGCCTTTCCTCTGTGTTTGCACACCTCTGGTGTCTCTTTCTCCTATTACGATACCAGTCCTATCAAATTAGGAGCCTGCCTTTATGAACTCACTTAATGTTAATTACCTCCTTAAAGGTCCTATCTCCAACTACAGTCACATTAGGAGTTAAAGCTTTAGCATATAAATTTTGGGGAGACATAATTCAGTCTAAAACAGTGACCCTAGGCAAATAATTAACCTGAACCTCTGCTTCTCTTTGTGTAAAATGGAGATGTTAAGATGTTAAAGTTACCTTGAAGATTCATTATAATTCTGATTATTAAATGAGATATGATGTGTCAAGTTCATAACATAATAGCAATGCTTAATAAACTACACACACACACACACACACACACACACACAGAACTGTTATTCTTTTTGTGAATTTTCTACCCTTAGCCCTGACTCTCCATCTCCCACTGGTTGTTGGTTATTGCATAGGTATTCAAGAAGCAAGGGTAGAGGCTGCACTAATCAAAATGTAATCACAGAATATCTTTAAAACTAATAGTATTCCTTTAGGAATTAACCAAAATCAGTTTGGTTGTAGGTTAGGTCCCTCTTTTGTGATTGTCTATATTTTGCCTAAGCCTCTGTGCTCTCGAAAGATGGGAATTTATTCAGAGTATCCTTAGCAAATAAATGTGATGCAAATAGGCCCCCAAAAAAGTGTAATAGTTTGCTATAGTATTCAAGCCTCAACCTATAAGAAAGCCAAACAAGGTACATTTAGGTTAAGTGAGTTGCATAGGATTGCACAACTAATTTTTCACAATGATGAGCTCGTTACCTAGGTTTCTTAACTCCTATCCAATACATTTTTTAGTTCATCTTAATTGTTTGCCTTACTTATTAGTTAAGTGACTTTGGCTCTCTAAACATGCCACTTGTTTTTTCATTTGTAAAATAGCAATATTATAGGGTTTTATCCATAGGATTTTTATGAGAATTAAATGTTTTCTTAAAGCAGAGCAGAGCGCCCAACATATTGTAATGATCAATAAAATTAAAGTTTTATGATAATTTCTAACAGCATAGTTAGGTTACCATTATCTGCTGATCAGTTTCTTTTTCTGCAGGTGCAATTTTTCACATTTAACTCCTTGAGGTAAATAACTGTTTTGTGACTGTTTTCCACAGCCTTACTTTCAGAACTCTCCAAAACATAGCCTATATCACCACTTGGTATGAGTTCATAGTATACACCAACTCGAACTGCTGGCTCCAGTCCTCCAGTCACCAGTGTTTTCATTGGTTCTGTGTAATTCTCACTCTCAGAAGCACCCTTCTCTGGCAATATTCTATCAGATTCTAATCATTTTGAAAGGTGAAGATCAAGTTTACTTTCACATTAGCCCCTTTCTCAACCATTGTTATACATATTATTTCTCTTTCATTAGACTGAACTAATTCTAGTCTGATTCTTAGTCACTTAAATTGGACTTTTAGACAAATCATTCATCCCATATTCTCAAATAGAAATAAAATATCAACAAGATTTTAACCACATCCTTTTGAAGCCTATTGGGTGGGAGTGAGAGGATGATAGAATCATATTCTTCTAGCTAATGGGAGTAACATTTACAATCAGATACAGTTTTTATTTGTGCAGTCATTACACAAAACATTTTGGTCATACGAGACACAAATTAAAAAGAGTATGGGTTACATCACTGCTAGGAACCTTCAGGTTTAGTATCCCTTGGCTTAAATACTTTCTTAGTCACTTAGCACTAGAATGTACCTTGGTCTTAAAAATATGTAACCAATGATGTGTGATTTCAGGCACAGTGGGATTTATGGCCCGAAGGAGAAACATAAGAGTATAGAGATGGGATTTATATTGATCAAATAATTGATAGTTGAGGATGCTGTATCATTTGACCTAAAAATTAAAGAATGAATAATATTTCGATATACAGAGACATGAGAAAGGAGGCACATATTGGGAGAGTGAAAGGGTATTCCAGAAATAGCTTTATCAAAGAAGCAAGTTTAAATAAAAAGGAGGGTATATCAAGAATAGGACAAGTACTGTGGGCCTGAAACTTATATAATTTATGGCCTTTTTTTTTAAAGAATACACATTTGAGAATAAAAATTTGATACAAAAGAAAATATTTTGAATGGGAAATGAAATCCCACAAAATTCATGGGATCTTGGAGATTCAGGACTTTTCCTTCTGAGATATCTTTAGGCAGTTTTTCAGAAATGCTGCCACAGAAGTGCTTCCTGATTGCAACCTGACTTCCAGGTCTTCTCTCAGAATTCTCTATTGAGAACTCCCGGCAATTTCTAGCATTCAATGATCTATGCAAGTAAGCAGTCCTGGCATACCAAGTTCATCAGGCTCATGGTAAATCTGTGATTAAGAATGATAATGTTATAGGTAAGTAAAGTAACAGGAGAGAGAGGTAGAAGGTGTGGGGATAGTGGGGTTATGAAAGATCAACTTTAAATAGGGAAAAATGAGGTCAATCATGGGATGCCTTAAAAGCCATCTAAGCTATTTTGGATTTATTCATTGAAGAAGTCTACAAGGAGTTTGGAGCAGTAAGTTTTGTAATTAAGGACTTATTTTCTTATAATAGAAACCACACGGGAAATGATTTGCAGAGATACATCATTTTTCCTGCAGCTAAAACGGAATATGCATTCATATAGGAATTGATTTGATCACCATTCCAATCTAATGTGTGCTATATATAGGAGGTGACTTACGATAGGGCTTCAGTGGCTAACTTTGTACTCATTAAAATGTATTTTTCATTTTCGTGCCCTTAAAAAACCAAAAGTACTCATCAGAAGAAACTTGATAGAATTTTTATTGTTTCCTTATCTTTCTTTAAAAGTGATTTTATTTTAATGACATGTACTTAGGAAAATAATGGGATGGAGTTTCATGATATGCTATTTTGATGGAGACAACTACTTTTATTACTAAGCTCCCATACATAGGGCAGAGAAACAGAGTATGAAAAGAAAGACAAAATATTGATAAGAATTTTTTTTCCAATTAGAGATACGAGTACAATTGCATATTGGAACAAATAAAAAATTAAAGTGAAAGCTAAGCTAGCTCTATTTTGTCTTTTCCCTGTCCTGTGAGAGTCCCCATTTGTGTTATAGGGGACAAGGGTTATAAGCCCCTATGAAATGCCACTCAAAATGCTAATATAGCTTGGAAATTATTCCTTCAAGTGACCCCTTAGAGGGGAACTGTATCAGAGTGGAGATGCTTTCTGACAAGTGAGGATTAGACATGGGTGTTCTGTTTTCACATACACTGTAAATCTAATATCCTTTTATATAAGGAGGGTTGGGTGTTTTGACAAATGTACTGAGATGGTTTCCTTGTTCTGCAGTGAATATCTGTTTTACCACCTTGTTGGACAGCAAATATGCATCCTCTTTACCCTCTCAACTTCAGCTTCTCAGGTGCTACAGCTTGTCTTGCGTTCAGTTAGGTCTCTGCTCCTCCTGTGTGAGGCTAGCCTAGCACCCGATTTTATTTGACCTGTTTCTTAGAGTGTTGTCCTAATATGCCTTGTATCTGAGTGACCAAAGGAATTTATTAAAAAGCAGATTGTTTAAGGTCTGAGTCCAGAATAGTATCTAGAAATCCACACTTTTGCCAAGCTCTTCAAATGTTTCCTACGAGCCTCAAATTTGAAGGACTGTTCATGACTAAAATACAAAACTTAAAAGAGATTCTTGTCCCAACTCACCAGTATTCAGCAATGCAATACAACACTTTGAGTATGTGTCTTATTTTTCTTACTTGTAAGATAAGATATGCTTATAAAATGGTCATTATGGATCTAACATGAATACTCTCTATACTAAGTTATGTTAGGCTCTGGTACAACCTTTCACCATTACCACTTCCCCATTTCCCTTTCTATACTGCTCCCTAGTCCAGAAGTTCTCAAAGTGTAGCCTTTGTATCAGCAACATCATTATTCATCATCTGTGAACTTATCAGAAATGCAAACATACATGTCCTATGTTGTCTCCTCCACACTCCAAGTCCTGATGAACCAGGAACTCTAGGAGTGTGGCTCAGTCTTCCAGATGATTCCAGTGCACATTGAGGTTGGAGAATTTGATCTTAATTTCTTTCCTTCCTATCTCTGTTGCCTACTCAGGAAATAATGGAAATTGTTCAATCAAATCACACTGAGTTCATTAAGAACGTCTGTATCTCAACAGAATATCTTGGTAAGAGAGTAAGTGCTAAGCCAACAAAAATAAAGTAGAAACTGAAAAAAAAAAAAAAAAAGGTTATTTTAAATCCTTGAGAGAAAATATTTTGGTGAGGTTAGTGAGGGTGTCATCAAACAGTTATGCACTTTATGCTTGATCTACACCTGAAAGTATCTTAGTCCATTTGAGTTGCTATAAAGAATTACTGAGGCTGAATAATTTATTTAAAAGAGGTTTATTTGGCTCACTGTTCTGCAGGCCATATAAAAAGTATGGTGCCAGCATCTGCATGTGTTGATGGCCTGATGGCAAAAAGTGAAGGGGACCCAGCTAGTCACGTGGTGAGGGAGGAAGCAAGAGAGAGGAGAGGGGGGTGACAGGCTCTTTTTAACAAACAGTTCGCGTGGGCACTAATAGAGTGAGGACTCATTACCGTGAAGATGGCACCAAGCCATTTGTAAGGGATCTGCCCCTGTGACCCAAACACCTCCCGTTAGACTCCACCTCCAACACTATGGATCAAATTCAGTGTAGCCTTAAGGAGGCCAAACAAATCATATCCAAAACATAGCAATATCCCATTTCCAACATCTCGTCCTGTGCAGATCCATTGGAATGTACCTGACTTATATCATCCCCTCCAGGGTTTCTTTTCTGTACAACAACAAATAATAGATAAATTAATACATGCTGATATACATTATGTTACTCAATATAAGTAGCTTATAATTTTATTGGGCTCTTCTGAAGATGATTCTCCAATCCTACATGTTGGAAAAACCCAGGTAACATGGTAGATTGAGAGGTAGAAAGAGAGCTTCCATGAAGCTTGTTCTATCTCCTCATGACTCTTTCTTCAACGGGAGTTTACACTTGTACCTGAAATATTTACTTAAAAAAACATTAAAGGGAAATCTGATTGCTGTCTTATCTCATTTAAAAGGCAAGTAAATAAGTACTAACTTTATTATGACATTTACAGGAATGTATATTTTAGCTCAATATAAAGAAAACTTTTCCAAGAACTAAAACTGTCTATACCCAAAATTCAAGCAGCATACTGTAGATATTAAGAGCACATTCTGTGGAAGCAAAAGGATCTGAGTTCATATTTTGTGACATGTCTTATTTTTTGTTTGACTTTGAACAAAGTAGTAAATGCTCAAAACCTTAGTTGTCTTAAAAAATAACAATAAATTGTCTTCTTCATAGGGTCATTGTGATAATTAAGTGTGATATTTGTTAGGTATTTAGCACAGTCCCCAGGACAAATGAGCACTCAGTAAATGGTAGCTATTATTTTCACAGTTTCTAGCAGAGGCTGAATTACCACCTTGCGGTGATGCCAAAGAGAGAGGGATGAAAGAACTGCTAACGTCTATTTTAAATCTATGAACTTGAGACCCTAGAAAGCCATATATTCTCTAGCTTTTACAGTTAGATGAAGACTACTTCTAGAAAATAATTAAATGTGAAAAAAATTTCCTCGAAAAAATTTTAAGACGCATTTTGGCTGGCTTACTTTTTCAGGGATCCATACAACAAATCCTAAATAATCCTTTCAATGGTAATTTTTTCCCCTTTGAAACTTTTCCACATTTGTAACACAGTTTCTTTGAGGATATTTTCATCTCTCACATAAAAATTCAAACATGGACATGCATCCATGTTAACATGCAGGTTATCTCCATCACTTATGTTCGAATTCCATGAAGCTCATGGAACACTGGGTTTTGCTTCAAATGCTATATTGTCTCTGGAACAGTGGCCTTTTTCTTTTTCTAGTCTGCTTCAACATTGTTTTCTGGATGTAGCTTTCTATTTCCCCTGAGTTAAGAGATGGATAAAAGTTTTTATCAATCTGACAAGTTATTTCTTGCCATTATTCAAGACATTTGACATTTGGAGGGTTTTAACGTGTACATTCTTTGATGGCATTTGGAAAACATCATTAAGAATCAGCAATATTCTGATAAATCTGAGAGAGGAGCTTTGCTATCCTCAGAAAATGTGATTTTAAATGAACAATGAATGCATTAAAGTCTTTTCTTTTTAAGTGGGAAAAACATTCTCCTTTTATCTCATAAACAAAAAGATACATTTTCCAAATGAAACCAAATATGAGACTCTGATACAATTTTAAACTATCACAGTGCCTTTGATTATAAATTTAGTGTATTGCTTATGAGTCCTGTGGATGTTTCGGCAAATTTGTGTTAGAGTAAAAGCAGAAATGTAACTCCAAAAAGTGAACCCTTTATATTTGTCACTTGTTACAATCCTTCTTGACTTAATTCCTGGCCAAGTAGATGTACCATTAATAATTTATTTATGTTAGTATTGACTTCATTTGCTTTCACACTGGGTGCAGGCCCTTTGGGAACCTAGAATGCCAATAGAGTGGATTTCGGTCAGAGATTTATGGAGTCAATGATCTTGGGTCCATTGCAACAATCTAACAAATGACTCTGGCAGAGGTTAGTGGGCATTCAGTCAGTGTCAGAGACTTTGGAGGCAATCCATTTATGAGAATCAATAATCATAACTCAGGCTGGGGCCTCTAGTTTGTAATCTACACAGCTTTGTTTATTATCAACCCACTCTGGTAAAAAATTAAAAAAAAATAGAGCTATTGCATGTTCTTTTCCATATAATTTTGCATCAGTATTATAAAGCTTTTACTATACTTGCATTTACATAACATTCTAAGGGCAGTATGGAGTCAGAGGGAAAGTGATATGGTTTGGCTCTGTGTCTCCACCCAAATCTCATGTTGAATTTCAATCCTCAGTGTTGGAAGAGGGTTCTGGTGGCTTGGTGGTAGGTGATTGGAAAATGGAGGCAGACTTTCCCCTTGCTGTTCTTGTAATAATGAGTGAGTTCTCATGAGATCTGGTCGTTTAAAAGTGTGTAGCACTTCCCACTTGACTCTCTTCTTCCTGCCTTGACCATGTGAAGACGTGCTTGCTTCCCTTTTGCCTTTCACCATAATTGTAAGTTTCCCGAGGCCTTCCCAGCCATACTTCCTGTACAGTCTGCACAACTGTGAGTCAATTAAACCTCTTTTCTTCATAAATTGCCCAGTCTCAGGTATGTCTTTATAGTAGTTTGAGAATGGACTAATACAAGAGGAAACAACTTGAATTTAAAACCATAAACACTGGGCAGAAACCTTCTTCTTAATAGCTTTAAAATTTTAGATACAAATTAAAAGGAGTATAGGTTACATCACTGCTTGGAAGCATCAGGGTTTAGAATTCCTCAGATTAAATATTTTGTTAGTCACTTAGAACTAGAATGTTCTTAGACTTTGGACTCTGTAGCAGTGATTCTTTTAAAGAATTTTATATATAATATTTTTATTATACTTTCATTGTTCCAATTTTACAAAAATGGGAAGCAAAACACAGAATTTAAGTAACTTGTCCAGAGTCTCTACCTTGTGTTGGGGTAGATGCGATTCGAATCATGATAATTGAACTTCAGGATCCACGTTCTTAACAATTACACATACTGTCCTTAACTGTTGAACATAGAATAACTTATTATATAGAATAACGTAAAAGATAGGGAATAAGCTCTTGTTTATTAATATTATAGTTGCCAGGTGTTTCAAATATTATTGTCCCAGAATCCGTGCAATTTAAAATTTATATGTAGCATCAAACCCATTTTACAGATTAGGGAAATAAATTTCAGAGCGATAAAGCAATTTGCCGTATATTCTATGGTTAGGAAGTAGCAGGTCTGAGATTTAACTTTAAATCTTCCTGAACTCGAAAATTAAATTATTTGTATTCTATCATATTGACCTTAATAATCATAAATAATATGTCTACCTGTTAGAAGTTTAACCCCTAAAGTTACCCTTTAGACGTTATAGCATTAGGAGATATACCTAATACTAAATGATGAGTTAATGGGTGCAGCACACCAACATGGCACACGTATACATATGTAACAAACCTGCACGTTGTGCACATGTACCCTAAAACTTAAAGTATAATAATAATAATAATAATAAAAAGAAAGGAAAAAAGATATACCTGTCATAAGTGATGGATGCATATTATAAATTCCAGAGCAACCACTGAAACAAACAAACAAACAAAATATATACACCTTAATTCAACTGAAAGCTCAAATGGATTTTTCAGCATTCAGTAAAGAGAATATGGTATATACATAAAATGTCCTCTCCATAAACTAGGCAACTGATTCCTGCAATTACAGTTAATCGTTAGATAACCAAAACTCTATCAGCTATTTTAAGTCATCTTGAAAGAATCTTTACATTGTTGATGCATAATGCACAATAGAGTGCTATCTTGGTAACTGCAAGTATATGTGAAGATACAAACCAGTATAGGTAGGGAGGAGAGATTCAGATTTGCTACAGAATTCATATCCAATCTGGAGTCTTAAAAAAACTGAAATGTGGCTCTTCATGGGGCCATAGTTTCAAACCACATTGAAAGGGTCAAGAGTAATGGATATTTGATATGCAGCTATAGTGCAGCAATTACATTTTTATAAGGTTAATTGGAGTCATATGGGTAGTTTAACACAGCATGGTTCTTTTAATACTTCTGAATAACCCACTTGACTTGAATGTCCTCAAAACGAGTCTTATATTAGAGGACCATTTTAAAAGCACAGACATCCAGGGCCAAATGGTCATGAGAGTCTGCTCTATTTTATTTTACTAGATTAATGACAACAACCTGGGACTTTGATTGAAGTAGCAATAATAGGATAAGACTAGCCAAAGTAGACAAAACCAGTAGTTCAGATATATAATTTGTAAAGACATGGAAGTAGCTAGCAAATAAGTCTAGGAACATCAAGGTGGGGGGTATTAATGTGAGTTTAAAATGAAATTAGAACCTAGATAGAAAAAATAGCTAAGGACTTGCCATTTCTTCTCATAGGGCTCCTGAAAGAAAAATATGCCCAGAAAAAGCAAAATTACCATTTTACTGTGAGTGGACTTTGCCTTGAATCATCTGTGACTCTTTAATGGACAAGCCAGAGGTAACATAAGATAGAAACAAAGCCCAAATAGGCCAAAGCCAAAGTAGGTGAAAGATCTTTTCAGTTTATATCCTCTGCAATTCCCAATCTTGTTTCAAACTGCAATTTGAAATAAGTCTAAATCATATGTACTTTCTTAAAGAACGTGAAGAAAAGGTAAGTTGTCCCAATGCCAAAGGTGAAGCCCCCCACTTGATTTCCTGCCTTGGAGCTTTTCGTCAGTGTTTCCTGTGGTGTCTTCCTTAGCTATGTGGAAAAAGACCAGTTAAAGAAAGAAAGATGCCACCCTGACCCATAATACTTTTGAAATATCTTCCCTTTGAACTATAGCCCATTACAATATCTTCAACTTGAAAAGCTAGGATTAAAACCTTTCTTTTTGGGGATGAAGTTGAGGCTAGTTTATGGAAGCAGGGAGCAGAAAAAAAAAAAAAAAGTTGACTTTCTTCTAAATAGGGTAATACCCCTGACTTTACCATGTACCTTTTATTAACCCCTTAGGTTTGATAGCAAGCCCCATAATCAATAAAGGATATGAGAATTTTCTTTTGGGGAGATAATCACAGATAATCAAAAAGGCCTGCCGACAACTTCTCTAAGCCTTGCACTACAATTTTTTTCTTAGACCAATCAGTTGGAAAGTTTACCCTCTGGAGATTTTTTAAATTTTACTTCTAGAGTGTTTGAAAAAGTTCAGAAAAGTACACTGAGTTTATTCAAAATTAATCTTAAGCATAAAGTTAAAAAGATATTCTAAATCTTACTCTGAAAGTTTCTGTTACTCAACTAAGCTTGCAAAAAAAGATTTCCTGGTGCACACCAGGTGGCAACACAGCTTGAAAACACCATCATGCCAGTCATGTAAATATAACAGCAGTGTGTTAATGCCTTCTAACAGGTAACAAAAGACAACTTTCTGCAGGTAATTTCTATTTCCCAAAGAAACTTTGAAGTTCTTCCTATAGGTTGAATGTGTTCCCCAAAGTTCATGTATTGAAAACTTGATACGCAATGTGGCAGTGTTGAGAGGTGAAGTCTAATGGAAGATATTTGGTTCATGGGGTACAACCCTTGAGAATAAATTAATGTTGTTATCATGGGAATGGGTTTCCTATAAATGGACGAGTTTGGCTCCCTCTTGCTCTGTTGCCATCTTTTTGCCCTTCCAAAATGTTATGATGATGTAAGAAAGCTCTTGCTAGATGCAGGGCTCTCAATATTAGACTTCCCAGCCTCCAGAATCATGAGCCAATATATTTTGGTTCATTGTAAATTACCCAGTCTGTGGTATTCTGTTACAGCAGCACATAATAAATTACCCAGTCTGTGGTATTCTGTTATAGCAGCACATAATGGATTTAGAAAGTTCCAATTTGAAACTTCTCCCTTTATTTTCATTATTTTTATTTGAATCTTGCTTTATTGTTTGTTATTGATCTAAGTGTTTTAACGATTTTTTTTAATTTCCAACATTTATTTTAGGTTCAGGGGTACATGTGTAAGATGTGCAGGTTTGTTACATACGTAAACATGTGATGTACCATGCTGGTTTACTGCACAGAACATCCCATCACCTAGGTATTAAGTCAAGCATCCATTAGCTATTCTTCCTGATGCTCTCCCTCCTCCCACCTCCCACACTCTTGACAGGCCCTGGTGTATGTTGTTCCCTATCATGTGTCCATATGATCACATCATTTAGCCCCCACTCACAAGAGAGAACTTTGGTTTTCTGTTCCTGTGGTTAATTTGCTGAGGAAAATAGCTTCCAGCTTCATCCACATCTCTGCGAAGGACATGATCTTCTTCATTTTTATGACTGCATTGTATTCCATGGTTCTCCCAGGCTGGAGTGCAGTGACATGATCTTGGCTCACTGCAACCTCTGCCTCCTGGGTTCAAGCAATTCTCCTGCCTCAGCCTCCTGAATAGCTGGGACTACAGGTGCCCGCCACCAGGCCCGGCTAATTTTTTTTGTATTTTAGTAGAGACGGGGTTTCACCATGTTGCCCAGGCTGGTCTCAAACTCCCGAGCTCAGGCAATCCACCAGCCTAAGCTTCCCAAAGTGCTAGGATTACAGGCGTGAGCCACCGCGCCCAGACCCATATTTTCTTTATTTAGTCTATCATTGATGGGCATTTAGGTTGATTACATGTCGTTGCTATTGTGAATAATGCTGCAATGAACATACATGTGCATGTATCTTTATTAGAGAATGATTTATATTCCATTGAGTATGTACCCGGTAATGGGATTGCTGGGTCAAATAGTATTTCTGCCTCTATGTCTTTGAGGAATCGCCATGCTGTCTTCCATAATGGTTGAACTGATTTGCACTCCTACGGAACAGTGTAAAAGCATTCCTTTTTCTCCACAACCTCACCAGCATCTGTTGTTTTTTGACTTTTTAAAAAGGATTTTTCCATAAGTTACTGGCGTACAGGTGGTATTTGGTTACTTGAGTAAGTTCTTTAGTGGTGATTTGTTGAGATTTTGGTGTCCCCATCACCCAAGCAGTAAACACTGCACTGTATTTGTAGTCTTCTGTCCCTTGCCCCCTTCCCACTCTTCCCCACAAATCCCCAAAGTCAATTGCATCATTCTTATGCCTTTGCGTCCTCATAGCTTAGTCCCACATATCAGTGAGAACATACGATGTTTGGTTTTCCATTCCTGAGTTACTTTACTTAGAAGAATAGTCTCCAATCTCATCCAGGTCACTGCAAATGCTGTTTTTTCATTCCTTTTTATGGCTGAGTAGTATTACAACAAATTTGATTGATGGGCATTTGGGTTGTTTCCATGATTTTGCAACTGTGAATTGTGCTGCTATAAACGTGTGTGCAAGTATCTTTTTTGAGTAATGACTGATTTTCCTCTGGGTAGATACCAAGTAGTGGAATTGCTGAATCAAATGGTAGTTCTGCTTTTAGTTCTTTAAGGAATCTGAACATTGTCTTCTGTAGTGGCTGTACTAGTTTACATTCCCACCAGCAGTATAGAAGTGTCCCCTGTTCAATGCATTCATGCCAGCATATACTGTTTTTTGATTATGGCCATTCTTGCAGGAGTAAGGTGGTATCACATTGTGGTTTTGATTTGCATTTCCCCGATCCTTAGTGATATCAAGCATTTTTTTCATATTTTTGTTGTCTATTTGTATATCTTCTTTTGAGAATTGTCTATTTATGTCCTTAGCCCACTTTTTGATGGGATTTTTTTTCTTACTGATTTGTTTGAGTTTGTTGTAGATTCTGAACATTAGCCCTTTGTCAGATGTATAGATTGTGAAGATTTTCTCCCACTCTGTGGGTTGTCTGTTTACTCTGCTGACTGTTCCTTTGCCTTGCAAAAGCTCTTTAATTTAATTAGGTCCCAGATATTTATCTCTGTTTTTATTGCATTTGCTTTTGGGTCCCTGGTCATGAAATCCTTGCCTAAGCCAATGTCTGGAAGGGTTTCTCCAATGTTATCTTCTAGAATTTTTATAGTTTCAAGTCTTAGGTTTATGTCCTTAATCCATCTTGAGTTGATTTTTGTATAAGGTAAGACATGAGAATCCAGTTTAATTCTCCTACATGTGGCTAGCCAATTATCCGAGCACCACTTATTAAAAAGAGTGTCCTTTCCTCACTTTATGTTTTTGTTTGCTTTGTTGAAGGTCAGTTGGCTGTAAGTATTTGGGTTTATTTCCGGGTTCTCTATTCTGTTACATTTGTCTATGTGCCTATTTTTGTACCGGTACCGTGCTGTTTTTGTGACTATGGCCTTATAGTGTAGTTTGAAATCAGGCAGTGTGATGCCTCCAGATTTGTTCTTTTTGTGTAGTCTTGCTTTGACTGTGTGGACTCTTTTTTGGTTCCATTTGAATTTTAGAATTTTTTTTCTAATTCTGTGAAGAATGATGGTGGTATTTTGATGGGGATTGCATTGAATTTGTAGATAGCTTTGGCAATATGATCATTTCTACAATATTGAATCTATCCATCCATGAGCATGGGATGTTTTTCCATTTGTTCGTGTCATCTATGATTTCTTTCAGCAGTGTTTAGTGTTTTGTAGTTTTCCTTGTAGAGATCTTTCGACTCCTTGGTTAGGCATATTCATAAGTATTTTTTTTGAAGCTATTGTAAAAGAGATTGAGTTCTTGATTGATTCTCTGCTTGGTTGCTGTTGGTGTATAGAAGAGCTACTGATTTGTGTACATTGACTTTGTATCCAGAAAGTTTGGTGAATTCTTTTATCAGTTCTAGGAGCTTCCTGGAGGAGTCCTTAGGGTTTTCAAGGTAAAAAATCATATTGTCAGCATATCTTCCTGATTTAAGCTAGGAGGGTGTTATTTTTCCAGGAATTTATCCATCTCTTCTAGGTTTTCTAGTTTTTGTGCATACAGGTGTTCATAGTAGCCTTGAATGATCTTTTGTATTTCAGTGGTGTCAGTTGTAATATCTCCTGTTTCATTTTTTAGTATGGTTATTTGGATTTTCTGTCTTCTTTTCTTGGTTAATCTTGCCAGTGATCTATCAATTTTATTTATCTTTTCAAAGAACCAGCTTTTTGTTTCATTTATCATTTGTATTTTTTGTGTGTGTGTTTCAATTTTACTTTGTTCTGTTCTGACCTTGGTTATTTCCCTTCTGCTGGGTTTGGGTTTGGTTTGTTCTTGTTTCTCTAGTTCCTTGGGGTGTGACCTTAGAGTGTCAGTTTGTGCTCTTACAGTCTGTTTGATGTTTGCATTTAGGGCAATGAACTTTCTCTTAGCATCACCTTTGCTGTATCCCAGAGGTTTTGATAGGTTGTGTCATTACTGTCATTCATTTCAAATAATTTTTTAATTTCCATCTTGATTTCATTTTTGACCCAATGCTCATTAAGGAACAGGTTATTTAATTTCCCTGTATTTGCATGGTTTTGAAGGTTCCTTTTGCAGTTGATTTCCAGTTTTATTCCACTGTAGTCTGAGAGAGTGCTTGATATAATTTCAATTCTCTTAAATTCATTGAGGCTTATTTTATGGCCTATCATATGGTCTATCTTGGAGGGAGTTCCATCTGCTGTTGAATAGAATGTGTATTCTGCAGTTGTTGGATGAAATGTTCTGTATATATCTGCTAAGTCCATTTGTTCCAAGGTGTAGTTTAAATCCATTGTTTCTCTGTTGACTTTCTATCTTGATGACCTGTCTCATGCTGTCAGTGGAGTATTGAAGTCCCTCACTATTATTGTGTTGTTGTCTATCTCATTTCTTAGGTCCATTAGTAATTGTATTATAAATTTGGGAGCACCAGTGTTAGGTAAATATATGTTTAGAATTGTGTTATTTTCCTGTTGGACAAGGCTTTTTACCATTATATAATGTCCCTCTTTGTCTCTTTTAACTGCCATTACTTTAAAGTTTGTTTTGTCTGATGTAAGAATAGCTATCCTTGCTCACTTTTGGTGTCCATTTGCACAAAATGCCTTTTTCCACCCCATTGCTTTATGTTTATGTGAGTCCTTATGTGGTAGGTGAGTCTCCTGAGGGCAGCAGATAGTTGGTTGGTGAGTTCTTATCCATTCTGCAGTTCTGTATCTTTTAAGTGGAGCATTTAGGTCATTTACATCTAGTGTTAGTATTAAAATGTGAGGTACCATTGCATTCATTGTGCTCTTTGTTGCCTGTGTACTTTGTTTTTTTTTTGGTTTTGGTTTTTCGTTTGTATTTTAGTTTTATAGGTCCTGTGTGATTTATGCTTTAAAGAGATTCTGTTTTGATGTGTTTCTACATTTTTTTTAAGAATTTAGAGCTCCTTTTAGCAGTTTTTATTCTGGTGGCTTGATAATAGTGAATTCTTTCAGCATTTGTTTGTCTGAAAAAGACTGCCTCTTTCCTTCATATATGATGCTTAGTTTTGCTGGATACCAAATTCTTTGCTGATAATTGTTTTGTTTGAAGAAGCTGAAGATAGGGCACCAATCCCTTCTAGCTTTTAGGGTTTCTGCTGAGAAATCTGCTGTTAATCTGATAGGTTTTCCTTTATAGGTTACCTGGTGCTTGTGTCTCACAGCTCTTAAGATTCTTTCCTTCATCTTAACTTTGGATAGCCTAATGACAATGTGCCCAGGTGAAGATCTTTTTGTGGTGAATTTCCCAGGTGTTCTCTGTGCTTCTTGTGTTTGGAGGTCTAGGTCTCCAGCAAGGCTGGGGAAGTTTTCCTCGATTATTCCCCCAAATATATTTTCCAAGCTTTTAGAATTCTCTTCTTCCTCAGGAATGCCAATCATTCTTAGGTTTGTTTATTTACCATAATCCCAGACTTCTTGGAGGCTTTGTTCATATTTTCTTATTCTTTTTCCTTTGCCTTTGTTGGATTGGGTTAATTCGAAGACCTTGTCTTCGAGCTCTGAATTTCTTTCTTCTTACTCAATTCTATTGTTGAGACTTTCCAGAGCATTTTGCATTTCTAAGAGTGTGTCCAAAGTTTCCTGAATTTTTGATTGTTTTTTTCTTTAAGCTATCTATTACCTTGAATATTTCTCCCTTCACTTTTTTATAATAGTTTAGATTTCCTTGCATTGGGCTTCACCTTTCTCTGGTAACTTCCTGTTTAGCTTAATAACTAACTTCCAGAATTCTTTTTCAGGTAAATCAGGGATTTCTTCTTGGTTTGGATCCGTTGCTGGAGAACTAGTGTAATAGTGTAATTTTGTGGGGGTGATGGCAAGTCTTGTTTTGTCATATTACCAGAGTTGGATTTCTGGTTCCTTCTCATTTGGGTAGGCTCTGTCAGAGGGTAGGTCTATTGCTGAAGGCTGTTGTTCACATTCTTTTGTCCCTCGGGGTGTTCCCTTGATGTAGTACTCTCCCCCTTTTCCCATGGATGTGGCTTCCTGTGAGCCACACTGCAATGATTATTGTCTCTCTTCTGGGTCTAGCGGTCCAGTGATCCTATGAGGCTCCAGGCTGGTACTGGGGGTTGTCTGCACGGAGTCCTGTGATGTGAACTGTCTATAAATCTCATTGTCTGTTCCAGTGGAGGTGATGAGGGGTGCAACGGACTCCATGAGGGTTCTTAGCTTTGGTGTAATGTTCTGTTTGTGCTGGTTTGGTGTTCTAATGTTCTTTTTGTGCTGGTTGGCCTCCTGCCAGGAGGTGGCACTTTCCAGAGAGCATCAGCTGTGGTATTACAGGGAGGAATTGGTGGTTGCTGGGGCCCTAGAACTCCCAAGATTATATGCCCTTTGTCTTCTGCTACCAGGGTGGGTAGGGAAAGACTATCAGTGAGGCAGGGCTAGGTGTGTCTGAGCTCAGACTCTCGTTGGGCAGGTCTGGCTGCGGTTGCCGTGGAGGATGGGGGTGAGATTCCCAAGTCACTGGAGTTGTGTACCTAAGAGGATTATGGCTTCCTCTGCTGAGTCATGCAGGTTGTCAGGAAAATGGGGGAGAGCCGGCAATCACAGGCCTCACCCAGCTCCCATGCAAACAAAAGGGCCAGTCTCATTCCCACCATGCCTCCCCCAACAGCTCTCAGACCATTTCCAGGTGGAGAGCAATATGGGTTTGAAAACCTGCCCCAGGCTATCCACCTCCTATCTGTGAAAGAAAAGCGCTTAGTACTTTCTCTGCCTGTGAAGTCTGAACACCAGATTAGCGCCCTCCCCACGAGTTCTCACCAGGAGACTTATCACCCCATTCAAATTGTTACCAAGTTCCGTTACAGATTTGTTTCTTCCTGTTTAGTTTTACCCCCTGCTCCTCTCTGGATGGATCCTTGTGGTGCCAGGCAGGAATGGCCTGCTAGGGAACCCAGCAAGCTCCCAGGGCCTTTCTGTTGCTTCCTCTACCCCTGTATTTCACTCAGCTTTCCAAATTGACTCAGCTCCAGGTAAAGTTGGAAACTTCTCCCCTAAACAGAACTTCAGCTTCTCCAATTGGGGTGTGTATTTGGGAGAGGAGGGTCTCTCTTTCCCACTTGCACAGTTGAGGCGCTCAGAGTTTTGCGGGAGATGGAGGGAGGTCTCCTGTGTACTGCAGGAGCAGTCTGCTTCCTTCAGAGGGTCTGTGGGTCCTCTCAGGATTGCTGGTCTATTTTTTGACTTTTTAATAATAACAGTTCTGACTGGCATGAGATGATATCTCATTGTGGTTTTGATTTGCATTTCTCTAATGATCTGTGAGGTTGAGCTTTTTTTCCATATGTTTGTTGGCTGCATGTATGTCTTCTTTTGAGAACGGTTTGGTCATGTCCTTTGCCCACTTTTCAATGTGGCTGTTTGTTGTTTCCTTTTAAATTTGTTTAAGTTCCTTGTAGATGCTAGATATTATACCTTTGTCAGAGGGATAGATTGCAAAAGTTTTCTCCTTTTCTGTAGGTTGTCTTTTTACTCTGTTGATAGTTCTTTTGCTGTGCAGAAGCTCCTTAGTTGTGAATTGGAGTTCATTATGATTTGTGTCTCTGCTTGTCTGTTGTTGGTGTATAGGAATGCTTGTGATTTATGCACACTGATTTTGCATACTGAGACTTTGCTGAAGTTGCTTATCAGCTTGAGAAACTTTTGGGCTGAGACAATGGGGTTTTCTAAATATAGGAGCATGTCATCCACAAACATAGTTTGACTTCCTCTCTTCCTATCTGAATACGCTTCATTTCTTTTGCTTGCCTCATTGCCCTGGCCAGAGATTCCAATACTTTGTTGAATAGGAGTGGTGAGAGAGGGCATCCTTGTCTTGTGCTCATTTTCAAGCGGAACGCTTATAGCTTTTTCCCATTCAGTATGATACTGGCTGTGTGTTTGTCGTATATGGCTCTTATTGTTTTGAGGTGTGTTCCTTCAATACTTAATTTATTGAGAATTTTTAAGGGATGTTGAATTTTATTGAAGGCCTTTTCTGCATCTATTGAGATAATCATGTGGCTTCTGTCTTTAGTTCTGTCTATGTGATGAATCACTTCTATTGATTTGCATATGTTGAACCAACCTTGCATCCCTGGGATGAAGCCTACTTGAATGTAGTAAATAAGCTTTTTGATGTGCTGCTGAATTCAGTTTGCCAGTATTTTGCTGACTTTTGCATAGATGTTCATCAAGGATATTGGCCTGTAGTTTTCTTTATTTGTTGTGTCTCTGCCAGGTTTTGGTATCAGAATGATGCTGGCCTCATAGAATGAGCTAGAGAGGATCCCCACCTTTTCAATTTTTTGGAATAGTTTCAGTTGGAATGGTACCAGCTCTTCTTTGTACCTCTGGTAGAATCAGCTGTGAATCTGTCTGGTCCTAGGCAATTTTTTAGTTGGTAGGCTATTTATTACTGCTTCAATTTCAGAATTCATTATTGGCCTATTCAGGGATGTAATTTCTTCCTGGTTTAGTCTTGGGAGCGTGTATGTGTCCAGGAATTTACCCATTTAGATTTTCTAGTTTATGTGTATAGAGGCGTTTATAATATTCTCTGATAATTTTCTAGTTTGTGTGTGTAGAGGTGTTTATAGTATTATCTGATAGGTGTTTGTATTTCTGGGGGGGGGGTCAGTGGTGATATCTTCCTTATCATTTCTAATTGTGTTTATTTGAATCTTCTCTCTTTTCTTCCTTATTAGTCTACCTAGCAGTCCAGAAAAATTGAGACTGAAAAAGTGTCCCTCCCTTACTGGCCAGATGGTTTTAATCTGTAGCAGCAGCCTGGATTATCTGTCAGTAAAACAGATTATCTGTCAGTAAAACAGCATTTCCAAAGCTGTGCACCACCGCCAAATTATTAATTGACTTGGTGTTTCTAAAGATCCATGTGGTCAATAAATCCATTAAGGAATCCAAATACCAATTGTACATCAAGAAAATTTAAAAAACACCAAGTTGTTATAACAGTTTAAAATGAATGTACCAATTTTCTCTACCTTAATCCTCAATCAAAAGTAGTATTCCCAGAACTGTAACATATAGATCTGTACTGATTTGCTAACCATAACCCATAGCAAAGAATTAGCATTATGGATAAAAGTATTATATTGAAAAGGAAAACAAAGTTATAGAAAGGAAAGATATGTTTCTTGATTTTGTTCTCTAATTTGTACAACTTGATGCTGGTGATCCAGAACCCACAATTGGTTATCTTGAGTTTCAATCAATTATGACACATGCTTCACATTTTCTGGAGGAAACAACTTTCATTTATAAAAACAGTTTCTCTGCCAGAAATTGGAACCCAAAACACCTCTGGCTTTTTGCATATTGAGACATTTGCACTACAGGCCTCTAGATTTTCCCTTTGAGTTTCAATTTTCTCCCCTACCCCAACCTTAGCAATTTCAGTGGGGCTTTTTCTGTGAAGAAGCTGAGCATAGGCCCAAGTGTCACATCATCTTAGATATTCACTGTGTGTGACCTGAAACAAATTATAAAAACTTTCTTAACTCCAGTTCACTCATCTATTAAAAGATCATAATAATAGCACTCTATCTCACATGGCAATGTTAAGGATTTAATGAGATAATATAAGTAGCATGCCTTGTGCAGTGCCCGACACACAATAGGTACAGGGCATGTTTTTAATAGGTCACTGTCCAAACAAATATCCTGATCTTGAGGGTTTTCTGCTCTTCTCTTTTAAGGTTCTTCATCTTTAGCAGAAGGTAATGGGGCCCTAGGGCAAGAGAATCTCACAGATGATAAAATATGGAAAAGAGATTGGGTGAATTTAGGAATTATAAAGATATCAAATGTGTAGCACCATAAAGGGTCATCAAGAGCTGTGTCATAGCTACATACATTATGCGATGATTTTCTTTTATGGAATGGTCACAAATTCACATGGTTCCCCAAGGTCTGTCATTTGATTACACATTGTCCCAGTAAATTTTTATTCCTCTATACTTTATTTACCCTAATAAGATTGGAAGCTATTTGAAAATAGGATCTTAGCATCTTGACTTCTTTTATAATTTGTGCCTTCAATATGTAATATATTATAGGACACTTAATCTTCATTTTTTTTGTTGGTTCACTAATGGAGAAATTAGATATGATTGTGTTGTTCCTTTGTCAACTATGAACTTATAGGCAAAATCTTGTGGAGAGAGAAGACACAGAAAAATATAAGAAATGGTGAATTCAATGAAACATGTATAATTATAGATTTAGAGTAACACTGACATTATAATCCTCTTTATTCACACTTATAACCCAATTTGGGGTTGTTCTTCAGATATTTTTGTAGTATCATAATTTTATCTAAATTAAAACATCAAAAAATGTTTGGGCATTGAATTTCTATGAATATTCTAAGTCAAAATGATAAGTATATTTTCAATGTCTTGACCACAGGCAAGACAAACACTGAAATCCAAAGGCAATGTTTATGGAATCATATCTATTAGATCAAGTGTGCTCACTTCTTGGTGATAAAAGTACATTGTAATGTTTAACAATTCTGTCTTCTTTTGCTTGTGACTCTATGAGTGAGACTATTTACATAAGACATTCACTTTTTATTATATGGAGCTCTTATAATTTTAGTATTGTCTGTTATTATTCACAAAGAAGGGAAAAATTGGAGTTTGTATAGTAAAGCTGGGGTCCAATACTTCAGTTTTGTTTCAGTTAAATAAACAGTTCCGTTTATAAAGATTCTTTGGTTCATCTTCAGTGATCCCTCCCTTGGCAGAGTGCTGTTGTCACACTATTTCCACATGTTCTCAGGCAAAGAGAACACAGTTCAACTTCCATGCCACTGGGTCACTGGTTTGGAGAAAAAGTCAACAGATGTTAGGTGAACTCTACACACTCACTCGGCCCTGGAGAACAGAATGAACCACACTTGGTCTCTTTTCAGAAAGCAGTGGAGGAGCTAGAGAGGGAATCAGACTTATTAATGTCCAACTGTCCTCACAGTTGTACTTTCATATTATAATAATCATGCATACATATTTATTAATGAGAGAAAGGAGATGATTACAAAACGATTTATAAATAAGAAGCACTCAATTAAAATCTTGTGACTGCAGGAGAAATTAAACATGGGGCCTTAGGGCTAAGTGCATTTTTCCTGCCACTGTTATTTAACCTCTGTTTTATTAAAATACTGTTTTATTTCATAGTTAGTAAATTATAGTTATATCTTTAACTAATATGAAACATTTTTATTAAGCATTATCATAAAATAATAATTTAGAACAATTATAATGGTATGTGATCTTTACTAAGTACTTTCTATCACCAATGATTGTGCTAAGGACTTTATAGTACTTGTTTAATTCATTTACATATAAAATATGTAATACAACTGAATATGATCATAAGAATGGGTGGGAAATATTGCAAACAGAGTAGGTGGAGTGGTAGGTATTTAGACAACTACACATGGAGAACAGATGGATCAAAATGGAAAGGGATTTTTTTGGCCATCCCAGAAGAAGAAAACCAATATCAACCCCCAATAAAGTAAATGCGTGCTCCTCCCTGTCAAGGACCTGGAGAAGTCTGGCAGTGTGTGTAGTTCCACTACATAGTAACTCCTACCTCTCGGGAAGGTGAGGGTGGGAGTGGGCTGTTGTGATCACAGCTGAAGTAATGCACAGAAGGATGAAGATCCATCTTAAGGGATAAATAGTTTTCAAAACACAGGTAGAGCTGAGATGGTTTTTCCAGCTGTTTCTGAGACTTTACATACACATAGACTCTGGGTAGAGTTAAGAAACTGAAAAAAACAACAACACATGTGCCCACCAAGTTCCTTCTTCTGGCCCAGGAAAAGGAATAAATGTCAATGGTTGCAGATGAGGTGGGTGCACTTGGAAGACTAAGGTCACTCAGGTATCCTAAATATTTATATGCACTCTATACATTTAATGTTTAATATATGCAAGTAATCTATATTTTGTTAATTATATTTCTTAATATTGCATCATCACAACAGTGCTTGAAACAATTTTAGATATTCTCAGAAGTGCTGAGAAAAGAAAATATATCTCCAGTAAGATTCTATAAAGCCAGTTATCAGGAGAATTCATAAATGGCCTAGGTTAAGATGCTATATATATAATATAAACATATTTTTAGAAGACACTTGTATATAGTCTACTTCTAGATAACCCAACTGACTGTCCTTATTATTAAAAAAACACTTAAGTACTTGAAAATTAAGACAAATAAATCTAGTCTATGATGTATAGCTTTTAGTTCATATTCTTAAACTATCAATTTTGTCTTCTAGAGACATATTTGTTGTTCTTTATAATAAGGCAGTCTTAGAATCAGAAAACTCTACTTAATTAATCTCAGTTGGAGTCCCTCTGATAAATATGTAGACTATGAAATAGTCTAAGCACCTAATAATGATTTCTAACATCTGAAGGAAAATAGTTTCAATGCATAATAAAATATGATGGTTTTATGAAACAACTATGAAATCAGATCTTTTGCAATAAAATAAGAATATTAAAAAATAATTTTTAGGGGTGTTATCCTATGTCACAATGTAAAAACTTGTTTAGAAAGCTAATGTAGAGATTTCTAATTATAAAAAGTTGGAATCGATATCTTCTTTCCTGTCTTTCTCACCAAGTACAGCTAAAATCCCTGGACTTTGTACATATTACAGACTTAAGAAGGCTGTGAAATATGGAGAGAAGGAAGATACTCTAGGGATCTTGGAATTAGGAATGACGTAGTAGTGCATTCCCTGTGTTTTGCTTTTGCATTATCTATGCCAGATTTAATTCTGCAGAAGCCAGCAACCCAGAAATACCAACAAGCACAAACAAAATAAACCCCAAGAAAAGCCCACTCGCTCTATCCTAAGGACGAGGAAAGGGGCAGCCTAACAACACAGAAAATTTTTACACAATAGTCAATCTATGAGGCCGGGTGCGGTGGCTCATGCTTGTAATCCCAGCACTTTGGGAGGCCGAGGCGGGCGGATCATGAGGTCAGGAGATCGAGACCACGGTGAAACCCCGTCTCTACTAAAAATACAAAAAAATTAGCCGGGCGTGGTGGTGGGCGCCTGTAGTCCCAGCTACTAGGAGAGGCTGAGGCAGGAGAATGGCGTGAACCCGGGAGGCAGAGCTTGCAGTGAGCCGAGATCGTGCCACTGCACTCCAGCCTGGGTGACAGAGCGAGACTCCATCTCAAAAAAAAAAAAAAAAGTCAATCTATGAAAGCAATATATCACAGAAAAAACCATGACCGCACTCCCACTCCCCACTGACAATGGCTGAATCTGAAATCTAATGTCCACTCTATCCATAGTGAAATGAGGCACCTCTTTACCCCACTTCCACCAGGCCAGTGTGGTGTCAGAGAAAGCTAAATGGAGAGCCCAGAGTTTTATCCCAACACGGCAGTAAAGAAGCCCTTCCCTGGTCTCCTGGAGTATCAGTGGAGACCACATGGGAGAGCCTGGACTTCCACTCCCATTGGGATAAAGAAGTATCCATCTCCTCCTCCTAGGGCAGTATCAGAGGAGATATAATGGAGAGTCAGAACTTTTATCACCACTAATAATTAACTAGAACAGCCTCTCACCCTTTCAGACATTTACCCCTAACATGTCAGTAGAGGCCACATGGCTAAGAGTAGCAGAAACAAGACACTCTTGCTTTCCCAGTCATGATCCTGTCAGCAGATGTTTACTGGAGAGCTTCAACTATCATCTTCGCCAAGCTGTAGTAAGAAACTCCTTGGGCCTGGGGCTGTGCCTCACGCCTGTAATCCCAGCACTTTGGGGGGCCAAGGTGGGCGGATCACGAGGTCAGGAGATCGAGACCATCCTGGCTAACACGGTGAAACCCCGTCTCTACTAAAAATACAAAAAATTAGCCAGGTGTGGTGGCGGGCGCCTGTAGCCCCAGCTACTCAGGAGGCTGAGGCAGAAGAATGGCGTGAACCCGGGAGGCGGAGCAGAGATCGTGCCACTGCACTTCAGCCTGAGCAACAGAGTGAGCCTCTGTCTCAGAAAAAAAAAAAAAGGAAAGAAACTCCTTGGGTGTAAACAGATAGTGAGTGAGTAACCTGGATTTCACTGTCACTGGCAGTACTGTTACTCCCATGGGAATGGTGGCGTAAGAGGCCTGCTAAAATAGATTTAAATAAAATGCATAGCCTCCTAATGTAATACCAAAAACATATAAATTTCTATTAAAAATCACTTCCCATACCAAGAACCTGAAAAATCTTAACTTCAAGGAGAAAGGACAATCCACAAATGCCAATAGCTAGATGATGCAGATGTTAAAAATATCTGGCAAGGACTTTAAAAGCAGTGATCATAAAAATGCTTCAATGAGCAAATGTGAACTCGTTTGAAACAAGATATGGAAAGCAAGGGGAGAAGACATAAAGAACAAAGTGGAAATTCAAAATTTTAAAGTGTAATAACCAAATTGAAAACCCTCTAGATGGGCTCAAAAGAAGAATGAAAATAAAAAAGAAAGGAATTTGTGAATTTGAATATAGAACAATAGAAATTATCCAATATGGACAATAACGAGAAATTGAACATAATAAAGTTCAGGGATGTGAGGGATTGCAGCAAAAGATCCAACTTTTGTGTCATTGGAGTCCTAAAATGAAGAGATATTGAATTTATAATTTTAAGACTTTTAAAAAAAGAAGGTTTCCAGGACCAGATGGTTTCACTGAAGAAGTCCACCAAAGGTTTAAAGAATAATTAATATAAATCTCTTTCAGAAAACAAAGAAGAAAGAACTTTTCCCAACACATTTTATGAAGCTGATATTACTTTGATATCAAACCAGAGAAAGGCAATATGAAAAAGAAAACTACAGACTAATATCCTTCATGAATATGGACATAGAAATTCTTCATAAAATGTGAGAAAATAGAATTCTGCAATATGTTAGAAAATTATGAACCATGGCCAAATGAGCTTTATTTCAGAGATGAAAGACTGATTTTAAAATCACTCAATATAATCCACTATATAATAGGTTAAGAAGAAAAATCAGAATAAAAAAGATCATATACATTGATGCAAAAAAGTTATTTGACAAAATTCAACATCTTTTATGGTATAACCTCTCAGAATAATGTGGAATTTATTCAGCTTGTTGAATAACATCTACAAAAAAACCTTCAGCTAACCTTATACCTATGAATGAGAGACCGAATGCCTTTTCTCCTAAGATTGGGAACTAGACAGGTGTCTGCCTGTAACATTCTTACCCAACGTGGTACCAGAAATTCTAGACAACAAATTAACACACAAAAAGGAAATAAATGGGATATAGATTAGAAAGGAAGAAATAAAATAGTCTCTATTTACAGATGACATAAATTTACATAGAAAATCCCAAGGAAACGATGAAAAATTCATAAAGTGAGTACAATAAAGTCAAGGATACAAGTTTAACATAAAAAACACAATTGTATTTCTATGTGAGCTCAATGAACAAACACATACACATCTAAATTAGAAACACAATATCATAATCACTCAAAAAAATACTTACATGTAAATCTAACAAAATATACATGACTTGTATGTTAAACTGCACAACACTGAAGAAGACATTAACGAAATTCTTAATCAAGAAAAATGCCATGTCCATGGATTGGAAGACTCTACCTAGGAAAGATGTAATTTTCCTGTACATTAATGTAATTCTTATCAAAAATTCCAGCAATATTTTGTGTAGATATAGAAATGTTATTAAAAAGTTTACATGAAAAGACAAAGGGTCTAAAATAGCTAAAGCAATTTTTAAATAGAAGAATAAAATGGGCGAAATCAGTCTACAAAATTCCAAGTCTCAGAATCATGTCATCTGCAAACAGAGATAGTTTGACATTTTCTCTTTCTATTTGGATGCCTTTTCTTTCTTTCTTCTGCCTGATTGCTCTGGCCAGAACTTCCAGTACTATTCTTAATGGGGGTGGTAAAGGAGGGCATCCTTGTCTCATTCTAGATTTCAAGGGGAATGTGTCCAGATTTCGGCCATTCAGTATGCTGTTCACTGTGAGTTTGCAATAGATAGCTCTTACTGTTTTGAAGTATGTATCTTCAGTGCCTAGTTTATTGAGTATTTTTAACATGAAGAGATGTTGAATTTGATCAAAAGCCTTTTCTGCATCTATTGAGATAATCATATGGTTTTTGTTTGGTAGTTCTGTTTATGTAATGAATCCTATTTATTGATTGGCATATGTTGAACCAAACTTGCATCCCAGGGATAAAACCTACATGATCATGGTGGATTAGCTTTGTGATGTTCTGCTAGATTCAGTTTGCTAATATTTCGTCAAGGATTTTTGCATCTATATTCATCATGGATATTGGCCTGAATTTTCTTTTTGTTGTTGTTGTGTCTTTGCCAGGTTTTGGTATCAGGTTGATGCTGACCTCACAGAATGAACTGGGTAGGAGTCTCAGTCTCTGCCCACCCAAAAGCTCTTTGATCTGATTAACAACCTCAGCAAAATTTCAGAATACAGAATCAATGTACAAAACTTAGTAGCATTCCTATATACCAACAACATCCAAGCTGAGAGCCAAATCAGACATACAACAATTGCCACAAAAAATACCCAGGTATATAGCTAACCAGGGAGGTGAAAAATCTCTACAGTGAGAATTATAAAACACTGCTTACAGAAATCAGAAATGACAAACAAATGGGAAAACGTTCCATGATAATGGATAGAAAGAATTAATATTGTCAAAATGGACATATTGCCCAAAGCAATTTATAGATTTGATGCTATTTCTTTCAAACTACCAATGACATTCTTCATAGAATTAGAGAAAACTATTTTAAAATTCATATGGAACAACAACAACAAAAAAAACCCGAATAGCCAAGTCAATGCTAAGCAAATGGAAGAAAGCTGGAGACATCACACTACCCAACTTCAAACTATGCTACAAGGCTACAGCAACCAAAACAGTGCGTTACTGGTACAAAAAAAGACACACAGACCAATGAAACAGTATAGAGAGCCCAGAAATGATGCTTCACACCTACAATTATTCGATCTTCAACAAAACTGATGAAAACAAGCAATGGCTAAAGGATTCTATTCCATAAATGGTGCTGGAATAACTGGCTAACCATATGCAGATGATTGAAACTGGACCCCTTCCTTATACCATATACAAAACCAACTCAAGATGGATTGAAGAGTTAAATGTAACACATAAAACTATAAAAACTCTGGAAGATAACCTAGGAAATGCCATTCTGTACATAAGACCTGCAAAGATTTCATGATGAAGATACCAAAAACAATTGCAAAGAAAACAAAAATTGAGAAATGAGACCTAATAAGTCTAAAGGCTTCTGAACAGCAAAAGAAATTATCAACAGAATAAACAGATAATGTACAGAATGGGAGAAAATATTCACAAACTATGCATCTGATAAAGGTCTAATATCCAGAATCTATATGGAACTTAAACAAATTTACAAGCAAAAAACACACAACCCTATCAAAAAGTGGGCAAAGGACATGAGCAGACACATTTCAAAAGAAGACATGCATGTGACAAACAAGCATGTGAAAGAAGTACTCAACATAAAATAATCACTAGAGAAATGCATATCCAAACCACAATGAGATACTGTCTCACACCAGTCAGAATGGCTATTATTAAAAAGTCAAAAAATAACATACAGACCAGGTTGCAGAGAAAAGGGAATGCTGATACCTGCTAACGGGAATGTAAATTAGCTCAGCCATGGTGGAAATTGGTGTGGCAATTTCTCAAAGAAAACAGAATTACCATTCAACCCCTCAAAGCCATTATTGGGTATATACCCAAAGGAATAGAAATCATTCTGCCATAAAGATACATGTACACATATTTTTGCTGCAGCACTACTCACAATGGCAAAGATATGGAATCATCCTAAATGTCCATCAGTGGTAAGCTGGATGAAGAAAATGTGGCACATATTCACTATGGAATACTGCACAGCCATAAAAAAGAACAAGATCATGTCCTCTGCAGCAACATGGACAGAGCTGGGGGTTATTATTCTAAGCAAATTAACACAGGAACAGAAAACCAAATACAACATGTTCTCACTTATAAGTGAGAGTTAAATGATGAGAATACATGGATACAAAGAGGAGAAAAAAAGACACTGGGGCCTACTAGAGGGTAGAGAGAGGCAGGAGATCAATGATCAGAAAAAATATCTATCGGGAACTATGCTTTTTACCTGGGCGATGAAATAATCTGTACACCAAACCCCTATGACATGCAGTTAACCTATATAACAAACCTGCACATGTACCCCTGAGCCTAAAATAAAAGTTAAAAACAAAATTCCAAGTCTTATATATAGCAACAGTAATCTGTACTGCATCATATTGGTAGAAGAATAAATGTACAGATCAATGGAACGGAATAGATAATACAGAAACCAGAAATAGCCTCACATAAGTATAGCCAACTCATTTTGAAAAAAAATTAAAAAGGAATTCAATAGAGAAAGGATCATCTTTTTAGCAAATAGTGATAGAGCAATTGTAGCTCCATAGGGAAAAATATATACTTTGACTTAAACCTCATACCTTACACAAAAGTTAACAAAGTATTTTATAAATTCAATTGTAAAATATAAAACTATAAAACTTTTAGGAGAAAATGTTTGTGACTTTAGGACTCGGTATTTAACGTGATACCAAAAGTACAATTCCTAAAAGCAAAAAAATCAACAAACGGACTTCAACAAAATTAAATACGATATTTCTATAAAAGGACCTGTCTCTGCATCTACTGATAATAAAATGAAATAAAATAAACTTCTAAGTGGATGAAAAGACAAACCTACAGACTGGGAAAAAGTATTTGCAAACCACATATCTGACAAACAACCTACATCTAGAATGTATAAAAACTCTCAAGAGTCAACAATAAAAATAATCCAAGCACAATACATGAAGATTTCACCAAAAAGAACATATAGATGGCAAATGAGCACATGGAAAGATGATCAACATCACTAGCTATTAAGGAAATGTAACTTAAGGCCACAATGAGCTTTCACTATACACTTATTAAAACAGCTAAAGTAAAAGTGATAATACCAAAAGCTGGTGAGAATGTGGAGAAACTGTATACCTTACACATTTCTGTGGAAATATAAAATGGTTCAGCCATCCTGGAAAATAGTTTGGCCATTTCTTTACAAGGTAAACACACATTTACCATATGACTCAGCAATAGTTCCCCTAGGCATTTTTCCCAGAGAAATAACTCCACACAAAAATCTGTACAAAAATGTTCACTGAAGCTTTATTTGTATTTACCTTAAACTAGAAACAACCAAAATATCTTTCAACAGTTGAATGGTTAAATAAATTGTGTTACATCCACACCATAGAATACTACTCAGCAATGAAGAGGAACTACTGATACATGCAACAACTTGGATGAACCCTGAGAAAACAGTTTTAAAAAGCTAATATCAAAATGTTACATGTTTTATGATTCCATTTATATAACATTTTTAATGAAAAAATTTTAGAGATGGATAACTAATTGATTACTTGGGATTAGGAATGGAGAGTGGGGAGGGTAGATGTGACTCTGAAGGAAAAATCTTTGAGGTAATGGAATACCTCTATCTTCATTGTGGTGATGTTTCCACAAGTCCACATATGCAGTAAAATGATGTAGACGTATACACACTCATTGAACCGTTGCCAATTTTTTGTTTTGATATTATATTATGGTTATGTAAGATATAATCACTTGGAGAAATTGGGTGATAAGTACATGGAGCTTAACTGTACAATTTTTCAACTTCCTGTGAATTTGTAAAAACTGTGACTCAAAATAGAGACTTTTTAAAAAGCTAGTACAAGAGATGTGAAAATCTGCAGAGCTCAAGATCATCGTGAAGGTTTTTGAGGTAGATCTAGAGCAAACTGTTAAAAGTGATCATTCTGTAACTATTAGCATAAGAACTGCTTTCATTAAATTGCTCATAAGGCCAATGTCAATGGGCCATGGCAGTTTCTTTTATATGAATACAGAGTTAGCCTATGTTAAATTAAAACAATAATTACAGCAGTCATTGGAAGTTTTAATTTAAATTGTCACATGTAACAGGATTTTCTTATTTTTGTGGCTGAATACTATTTCACTGTATGTATATACCACATTTTCTTTACACATTTGATATGGTTTGACTATATGCCCCTGCCCAAATCTCATGTCGAATTGCAATCCCCAGTGTTGGAGCAGGGGTCTGGTAGGAGGTGACTGGATTATGGGGGTGAATTTCCCCCTTGCTGTTGTCATGAGTGAATGAGTTTTCATGAGATCTGGTTGCTTCAAAGTGGGTAGCATCTCCCCTTTTCCTCTCTTCTTCCTGCTCTGGTCATGTAAGATCTAACTCTTTCCACTTCACCTTCACCATAACTACAAGTTTCCTGAGATCTCCCCAGCCATGCTTCCTGTACATCCTGCAAAACTGTGAGCTCCCCCCCTTTTTTTAAATAAATTACCCAGTCTCAGGTAGTTCTTTATAGCAATGTGAGAATGGACTAATACACCATTCTTCCATCAATGGACATTTAGATTGTCATACAGTGTAGTTGAACCTTGAGGACATCATGCTAATTGAAATAAGCCAATCACAGAAGGACAAATACTGCTTGATTCCACTTATACAAGGTATCTCACCTAGTCAAACATAGAAACACAAAGTAGAATGGTGGTTTCCAGGAGCTAGTGAGAGGGGAAAATGGTGAGTTGCTGTTCAATAGACATAGAGTTCCAGTTATGAAAGATGAAAAAGTTCTAGAGACAACACTGTGCTTATAGATAACAACCCTGTACTGTACACTTGAAAGTTTGTGAAGACAGTTGATCGCACAGTGATTTTTCAATACAATAAAAAGTTAAATTGCTACTGGAAATATTTTTCTATATCAGTGCTCTTTCAACTGTGATCCACAAATTGTGCTAACAATAAACTCCTTGTTATGGGGCTTGTGTCAATATAAAGAGCTTAATCAGAATTCACAACGGCACTGAGCATTCTGTTTCAGGTATCTAACAGGTTCTTGGTAGCAAGATTCTATTGATGAAGATAGCAATGCATTAAATAACATTTTGGATCAAGCTTCTTATCTCTTAGTGTAAGGTTAATGAACAGTTTGGGAAACAGCTACTTTGAGTAGTGTGGTTACTTTTATTCTTTGTGAGTCATTTCAAAAATAGATAATCAAATACAGAAATTACATATAGAAAGGCAGAATGACTTCCTCATGTGTGCATACACACACGCACGACCCCAGGAAGCTCTGCCTTCTGGCAGGCACTTTGATTGCTGAGATAGGAATTGTAATGGTATGTTCAAAAGAGTTCAAAGAAAAATTTCAAAATCAAGAGATTAGTGCCTTTCTTTTGTTTTGTTTGATACCTAGAAAAAAAGATTGTCCAATTTGTTTTCTGACATCAAAGAAACAGTCCATTTTCATTCATTTTTTTTTGTATTCTGTTCAGTGGAAAGTATGGCCAAGCCAGGACTTACCATTCAATGACCAAGTTAATGCAATAACTAATAATCTGACATAGCTCAGAAATTGAGTACTTTTTTTGGAAAAATGTTTTGGTTGACAGGCAGTAATACAGCTGCACACCTAAAGTTTCTGGAAATGGTGTCACTAGAAGTAATTAACTCTTTCCACATCTGTGAAGTAACTTCTTGTGACATCTTCAAATACTCCACATTGAAAGCATAATGGTATAGGCCATACTATTTTTACAACTCAAGTCTTCTCTTTATATGGCCTGAGGCAAACATCAGAGTGCCTCATAGCATATGTTCAATACATACCTGTTGAATTGAGATAGTTTGGTGTTATGGAAATAGCATGGGCCTGGGAACATGAATATTAGGTTCTAGGCCTAGAGCTGACAGACTTAGTGGTGTGACTGAGTAAGTCATTAGTTGACTTTACACTTTGATTTCCACTTACTGAAAATTCAGGTTAGGGGAACAACACAATACATTACGTTTAAAGGCATCTACTTATCTTGCCTAATAAACACCATTAACCAATTTCCATACTCTTAAAATAATTTCTTTACTGGTCTCTAGTCAGGAAATTTTAGATACACATATAAATTTCACATCTACTGATCGCTCCAGGTAAATCTTCTTAAAAGATTTACTTGATCATTTCACTTTTGAGTATTAAAATTGAACAATAAAACAAACAAAAGTTCACTACCATTCTCTAAATAAAGCTCAAAATGTTGACTTTCAGTTTGGCTTTACAAAATCCCCATTAGCCATTAACAGCTATTATTCTCAGTCTTTTATTTCATTCTGCTGTGAAATTAGTATTTATTCTAGCCCAACAACATCCTGCCCTTTACCACACCTGGCTAAGCTCTGCTGCTGTGTTATTGGCTTATAATATTCCTTTAACTTAGAAGTCTCCTCCTTTTCTCCTTTTAACCCATGCTTTGCCAACAATAGTTCACATTTATTGAGTGCTCACTAGTACCAGCAAATACACTAAAACTTTTACAACATTTTCCTGTTTTTAATTTGCACAACAACTCTCTCAAATAGGCAATATTATTAGGTTCATTTTCCTAATTAAAAAACTGAGATATAAAGAGGTTAAATAAATGTTCCAAGGTCAGGCAGACAGTATAGTAGCAAAATGGGAAATGAGATAAAAATCCATTTTATAGGAGGTAAAAATATGTTTTATAGGTATTAAAGATACATTTTATAGAAAGCATAGACTTCTCAAAAAGAGACCAAAGGAAAGTCATTAAGGTAGCTTCAAAGGTTATAATAATTATCTCTACTTTAAAAATAATTAAAATTTTAAAAATAACTTTTATATTATCCATTCTGTTTAATTTTTTTTTAATTTAGTATCAGCAAAACCTTAAGTTTGGCAAAAGAGAATAACAAGGAAATGAAGAGAACATCATTTTAAAATATAATAATTATTTTCCAATTTGAATACAAAGCTAAAATAGTATGATTATTTCATATTACTTTTTGGTTGTAATAAAAATAATAAAACCGATTTTTACAAGGCTGAAAAGAATTTCACTAGAACACTGATTTTCTTAATATTTTAAATGAAAAATTATGTTTCCTTGAATATAAATTATCTGATCCCAACACAGGGCTTCTTAATTAAAGGATGACTTTTGTATTATTAAAGCTTATCTATATGTATGTATATAGCTTTTGCATTCAACTAGTTGACTAGAGAAGGCTTTCAAAAGATTTAAGAGGTATTCATTTGTTGAACAAATGCTTTATATTCACCATTGGGAAATAGTTTAAGCCTACTGTGTCAATTAGCTTAATTGATAAGAACTTCAATTGGTCCTGGAGTGTGTTAATTTCCTGAGGTGAGCCTATTGAGAGAATTACTTAGAGAAACTTTCACAGTTGGGAAACCTCTCAAACGCACTTGACTTAATCTGGGATTGGGTTACCACGCTTTCACACATATTAGATACCCCAAATAGTCCTTACTTTAGCACCTTTGATGTCAAGACAATCTTCTGCTCCCCCTTTCTCAGTTTCCTTCTTCTGCCACTCACTTAGACAAGAAGGACAAAAATTAATCCTGACTGTTCCAAAAGGTAAAATTTTCAGTGCTTGAAAATTACTCTTTAGTGTAAGGAAGAACTTCCTTAAACTTTTCTCAAAATTATAAGATGTGTAGTTTGGAGGTGGGTTATGAATATGCCTATATGTGCTTCTGTTTACCCATATAGATCCTTTACATATGCAATACTATGTTATCATAGCAGATCTATAAATTACTTATTTCCATTTTATAAATGCAACAAACCAGGCTCAGAGAAATTAAATAACTATTTAAGGCTGCATAGCAGAGCCACGCATTAAATCAAGTTTGGAAAACTCTGTTCTTTTCTCCACATTATGCTATCTTGTTAAAGATGAGCTGGGCAGTAGCTTTGAGGCATATGCTAAAAGAAATTCAAGCAATTTTTGGGAATTTAGGGAAGGGTTGGACTAAGGTCTTGCACTTATCTTTGAGTCACTTGATGGTCTAGTCTCTTTCTGAAGTGTCTGAAAATTAATGAGATCTCTCTCTCGCTCTCTTCCCTTCTCTCTCTCTCTCCCTCTCTCTAATTTTTACATGATGGTTGATGCATACAGAGAGTGATGAAAACAAGTATAAGCCAAATTTAGGCCTCTGGAGCCTAAATTCTTCTGAGATTTGCAGCTTGATTGACAGGTTTCCTCCCAGTTACCCTTACCCTCTGTTCAAAGTGCTGGTAGCTGCTCAAACGCATTAACTTCTTTGTTTATCAATATTCACACCTATGGGACTTTTCCCTTAATTTCACTCTCACAATCCACGTCCTAATTATGCTCTGAACTTTTCATCTCTCCACATGTTTGGAAATCTATGGCTCTCAAATCTCTGTCTTCAGTGTGGTCCACTTTTGTAAAATGTATTCTTAATGAACCCCGTTACGTGGATTTTATACAGCTCTCCTAAACTAAAATGCCCCAATGCCAACAAATTGGCTAACATAGAAGAAATGGATAAATTCTAAAAACGTACAACTTACCAAGACTAAATCAAGAAGAAATAGAAAATCTGAACAGACCAACAACTTGTACGGATTGAATCAATAATTTTTTAAAAATCTCGCATCAAAGAAAAGCCCAGAACAAGATAGATTTATAGCAGAATTCTACCGAACATTTAAAGAAGAATATCAATCCTTCTCAAACTCTTCCAAAAATTAAAGGAAAAGAAGTACTTTTAAACTATTTTTACGAGTCAAGCATTACTCGTATACCAAAGCCAGATGAGGACAGTACAAGAAACTAAAATGGCAGGCCAATATCCCTGATGTACATAGATACAAAAATCTTCAACACAATATTAGCAAACTGAATTCAACAGCACATTTAAAGGATCATTCCCCATGATCAAGTGGGATTATTGTCCATAAAGTTGGATGTCCCACTATGCTTGCATCTGTGAAATAATGCATAATGTGATATGGTTTATCACATTTATTATGCAAATAGATAAATGTGTTAAATAATATTAACAGAATAAAGAACAAACACCATAGAATCATTTCAGTGGATGTTAAGAAAGCATTTGGTGAAGTTCAACATTTGTTACGATAAAAGGTCTCAAAAAATTAAGCATGGAAGAAACATGTCTCAATACTATAAAGGCCATATATAAGAAGTTCACAACCAGCCTCATACTCAAAAGTAAAATGTTGAAAGGTTTTCTCTAAGATCAGAAACAAGACAAAGATGCTGACTCTTGCCACATCTATTCAACATAGTCCTGGAAGTCCTAGCCAGAACAACTAGGCAATAAGAAGAAATAAAAGGCATCCAAATAGGAAACAAATAAGTGAAATTGTCTCTGCAGATGACATGATCTTATCTTTGAAAATATCAAAGACTCCACCAAAAAAACTGTAAGAACTGATAAACAAATTCAGTAAAGTTGCAAAGTACAAAATCAATATATAAAAATCAGCAGCATTTTCTTATACTAACAATAAACAATCTGAAAAAAATTAACTTATCAATCCCATTCAAAAGAATGTACACACAAAAAATACCTAGGAGTAAATTTAACCAAGAAAGTGAAAGACCCACATATAGAAAAGTATAAAACATTGATTAAATAAATCACAGTTGACATAAATAAATGGGGAAGTCCCATGTTCATGGATTGGAAGTATTAATATTGTTAAAATGTCTCTTCTATCCAAATAATTTACAGATTCGGTGCAACCCCTACCAAAATTTCAATGTCATTTTTCATGGAAATAAAAAATATATATAAAATGTATATGAAATCACAAAGTACCCTGAATAGCTAAAGCAATCTTAGGCAACAGGAACAAAGTCAGAGGCATCACACTGCCTGACTTCAAAATCTATTACGAAGTTATAATAACCTAAACAATATAGCACTGGCATAAAAAATAGACATTACATTGACCAATGGAACAGGCTAGGGAGCTGAAAAATAAACCCACACATGTAGTCAATTGATTTAAACAAAAGTGCCAAGAACATACAATGGAGAAAAGGCAGTCTTTTCAGTGCTGTGGGGAAAAACTGGATATCCACATGCAGAAAAATAAAATTTTATCTTTATCTCACACCATGTACAAAATCAACTCAAAATGAATTACAGACTTAAATATAAGACCTGAAACTAAAGGCACTTAAAGAAAATACAGGGGAAATCCTCCATAACGTTGGTCTAGGCAAAGATTTCTTGGACACAACTCCAAAAGCATATACAATCAAAGCAAAAATAAATAAATGGAATTGCATTAAACCAGAAAGCTGCTGCATAGCCAAGACAACACTTAGCAGAATGAAGAGACAATTCACAAAACTGGATGAAATATTTGCAAACCATGTATCTAATAAGTGCCTAATATCCAAAATACATAAAAAAACTCAAACAACTTTATATCAAGAAAACAACCCAATCAAAAAATGGGCAAAGGATCTAATAGATACTTCTCAAAAGAAGACACATGACAACAAATATGTGAAAAATGCTTATCATCACTAATCAGCAGGAAAATGCAAATTAAAACATAGTCAATATCACCACCACATGTCTGTTAGAATGGCTATTATGAAAAAGGTAAAAGATAAATGTTGGTAGAGGTATGGAGAAAAGGGAGTACTTGTGCACTGTTATTGCGAATATACATCAATACAGTCATTACAGAAAACAGTATAGGGTTCCTCAGAAAACTAAAGACAGAATTACCATATGATCCAGCAATTCATCTTCTGGGTGTATACCCAAAGGAATTGAAATCAATATATGATAGAAATGTGTACACTCCAATATTCATCGCAGCATTATTCACAATAGCCAAGATATGAAAGCAACCTATGTGTTCATCATCAGATGAATGGATAAAGAAAATGTGGTGTATACATATACTGAATTTTGAATACTATTCAGCCTTAAAAAGGGGGGAATCCTACCATTTGCCACAACTTGGATACACCTGCAACACATTGTGCTAAGTGACTGTGCTAAGCCAGGCACAAAAAAAAATACTGTGTGATCTAGCCTATATATGGAATGCAAAAAAGTTGAACTTGTAGAAGTAGAGAGTATAATGATTACTGCCACATGCTGGAGAATGGAGAGAAGATGGGGACATAAGAGATATTGATCAAAGGGAAATGTCAGTTAGAGAGGAGGAATAAGCCTTACTGTCTATGGCACAGAATAGTGACTATAAATAAATAATAATTCATTGTATATTTCAAAATTGCTAAAAGAATATATTTTAAATATTTTCACCAAAAACTGATAAATACATGAGGTGATATATTTCCTAGTCTGATTTAATCATTCTACATTGATAACATACATCAAACCATCACAATGTACTCCATAAACATATATAATTGTTATTTGTCAATTAAAAATAAATTTAAAAAATAAAAAAATAAAATGCCCCAAATAATCTAGTAATCTTTATATTTACTTATGTCTCGTCTATGATTCTTCAAAACCATAAAGTAGAGCCTTTGAATTTACCTTGGACTTCTATAATAAACTAACAATCCAACTGGCCACACTTAGGTTTAATTAATGGGACTTCACTTCCTAAACACTATTTGCCTCATTGGTCTTTCTTTGTTTTCTCTTAGAATAAGTTCTCTTCTTCTTTGGTCTAGTCTAGAGTAGTGACCTTCTTTAAGAGTTACTATTATAAAATCAATATAAGAATGTCTCTGCAAAGCTAAATAAATATAAAATAAATAATAGGTATATTTTATGTAATCTCATTTGATTCTATGAACAAGTGTTGCTTTTTATTAAGATGTGAAAATTAAAGCTGAAAATATACAAGTGTATTGCCAAACATCTCATAGCGAATAAATTGCATAACTGAGTATCAATTCTTTCTTACCACAGTCTCTTTCTATTATTGCAGGCTAGGCCCACCAAAAATTCCTCTTTATACATGGGCTGAAATCTAAATTCCTTTAAAATGTGGCTCTACCTTCAAAATTTTAATTTCTTTCACTCCCACACATTTAATTAACGCTTGTTTAACAAAACTACTTGTCATTTCCCTCAGTAAGCAGGTCTTTATAAATCCACACATGTTCCAACTGTCATTAGAAGGGTAACCAGTAATAAGACTTTTTCTCTACAGAACTTGAACCTCCATAAGCAGGAGAACGTTGCTAACCCCTACTCCTCTCTATCTGTAACACTCACAACTTTGCCAACACTATTTTTCTTAGGAATGATTGTATTAATGCTCTGTATTCTTTTTTGTGTGGTTACTTACTATAAGAAGCCCTATTCTCCCACACCATTTCTTTTCCCTTAGAAATTTGATTCCTTTAGATTCTGTACATTACCTTTTCTGACCTCAACTCCCACTGCTCATCATCTTCTAAAATCTTTTCACTGGACTCTCTGAAATTACATGTCAGTTATGAAGATAACCCTTTATATCCCTACCATTTTCAGTGAACAGTCTTCACCTTTTTTCTCTAACCTAAAACCAGATTTCTACTGTGTCTGTTTCTTATGTGATCTTATCAAATAATCATAGGTTTTTCCCTACCTGCCTCCTACCATCCATTTTAGAGGTGAATTTGTCTCCACTTTCCTCATTATTGTTGCCTCCAGATACTTTTCTCTCCATCCTCTCTGATCTGAATCTCATGTTTCTATGTCACTAATCTATCATCGTGTTTCCTTATGGCAGACATCTACCTCTCCCTTAGGGTCACTATTCCTTCTTCTTTGACATTAGCAGTGGATTCACTATTATTCTCTCCAGTATCACTCCTATCATAACTCTTTGCGATTTCCCTGTCCATAAAGATGCTTCCATGATTTAAATCTCTTAGCAACTTGATCTCCTTTACTCCACCACAGCTATACATCCTTATGATCATACCCTACTGCTTGTCATGATCAACGACTACTGCAACCTCCCTCCGTAATTTCAACATCACACCTCCAACTTCTTTTTCTGGCTCACTCCCTCTAGTAACCCAGCTCCAACAATCCTTCAAAATGCAAAACATATCTTATTCTACAACTTGACAATATTCCTTAGCCCCTTACTCACTTCCATCCTTACTTAGATTAAATTCCATAGCCAATGATTGTAATCATTTTGCTCTGTTTCGTATGTACTCAGCCTCCTTGCCCTCTGCCTGCAGCCGCACAAATGTATACGTCTGGAAAAAAGCACACAATTATGCTGACAGGCAACTCTTTATAATCATTATCATTAGCCTCAAATCGTTCCTTAATGATGCCCAGTAATCATATTTTATTTTGCTATTCTTATTCATGCTTCCCTTCAACTAGAGAAATGCTTCACAGTTGTTCTTTTCTTAAACTTCCAAAATCTCCTCCTTCCATCCTCATTCTCAGATGATGATTTGCTTGCTACTTCAGAACTGACTACATAATTTGTAAGACTTGGTGCAAAATAAAAATACAGGGTCTCTTCTTTTAAAAGCAGAAAAAAGTGCTATTAAAGGCACTAAAATATAATGCTTTTTGCTTCCACAGACTCTCCTTCTCAAAATATCGTATCATTTTTAAATTTAGTATTTAATGATGCTCTAAGCAAAGAAAAATTAAAAATTTAAGTTGCTAGTGTGAATTCTACCATTCGTCTTTATATTGTGGAATTGCAGTTTTACATGCATTTACAAGAACATTTAACCCATATGCATACTAACCAAACTCACACAATTCACATTATGTAGCTTGTACATGTAGATGTATGTTTTTCTTGACAGAATAGTAGAAATGCTGCACAAAACTAACTCAACTATTTACTTTTACTTCTTGATGTGTGCATGTTCTACCTAAACTCTCTACCTTCAACATATTGGTGGACAAGGGTGGAAAGGAAATCGAACTGTAGGTTACTTTGTCTTTCCCCTTCTTTTTATGTCATCATTTTCAGTATAAATAGTCAGCTAAGACTGAAAGGTAACATGAATGAGAAAAGGTATAACAGGGCTTCCTTTTTTTTGCACCCAACAATTTTTTTAATTTTTAATTTTTGTCCATACATAATAGGTATATGTATTTATAAGGTACATGAGCTGTTTTGATACAGGCATGCAATGTGAAATAAGCATATCATGAAGAATGGAGGATCCATCCCCACAAGCATTTATCCATTGAATTGCAAACAATCCCATTACACTAATAGGGCTTCTTGATCATTTGTGTTTCTTGAAACATTACTAATTTTGAGTTGGAAGCAAGTTCTTGTACTAACTGAAAGTGTGACGTTTTGGGACCTCAATGCCCCAGGCTTACTCAGTCATAGACTGGTTTACCTTGTACTTGCTTTGAGTCTTGATGAACTCCCACACATTGTGGGTTCCTTGGAATTCTGTGCTCAAGGCCATTGGTAGTGCTATATGTGAATGAAGTGGCAAGGAAGAGCAGATACATATGTTGTGTACCTCTCTGTTTAGACTCACACTCCCTTGTCTCAATGGATTTTACAAAACACACATTCAAAGATAAAATGCTAATAATTTCATGACATCAACAGCAGATAATTAAAATAAATAATGGATCTTTCTGAGTATAGAGACTTTTGCAATTGCATGGGTTGCATACCCATGAGAATAGGCGTGCCATCCAAAGAATGGGACAAGGATTGCCCTATTTTATGAGAAATAGAAATCATCAGAAGAGAACTTTGATAATCTCCTGCCACCACACCACCATTCTGACCTGCCTCTACACCTATATCCTCAAATTCCCACCTACTTTGAGGAACAGTCCATACTCCTGTGTATGCTTTAGTCTTTCACATCTACAGAAATCTCTCCTCTTTCAACTATTCAAGGTATTACATTTCTCCCTTTTCTTTCCCACATCCTCTCTACTAGATCATTCTTATCAGCTTTTAAACATATTGTTGTTTCTCCTATATAAAAAAATAAAACCTTCTCTTAACCTTAACACTCAATCAAGCTACCATAACATTTATCTCCCTATCTTTAAAGCAAAACTCCTTGAAAGAATGGTTTATTCCTGCTGTGTTCAATGTCTCTCCTTCCACTCGCCTTTGAATTTACTCCAGTTAGGCACGACCATCGATGCCACCTGAGATACCTTGTGGCATTGTTTTGCTAATTCTAATGATCAGTTTACGGTCAAATTCTCATCTTATTGTACCTGTTGCAGCACTTGATTAAAAATTGATCTCTTGTCTTTGAAACTTACTTTTTACTTGGTTTCTGTGATGGTTAATTTTATGTGTCATATTGACTAGGCCACAGTATCCAGATATTTGGTCAAACACCAGCCTGGATGTCACTGTAAAAATTGTTTTCAGATAAAATTAACATTTAAACAAGTAGACTTTTAGTAAAGCAAATTACTGTGCATAATTCTGGTGGGCCACATCCAATCAGTTGAAGACCTTAAGAGAAAAAAAGGCTAAAGACCCCCAAAGAAGAAAACATACTCCCATCAGACCGCCATCGAAACTGAACTGCAACATCAGTGCTTCCTTGGGTCTACAGACTGCAGCCTATCCTGCAGATTTTGGACTTGCCAGCCTCTACAATTATGTGAGTCAATTTCACACACACATACACATACACCACTGGTTCTGGTTCTCTAGAGAACCCTGAATAATATAGCTTCCAAGACTATGAAGTCAACCACCTAGTTTTGCCTTTACCCCTCTAGCTAGTCCAACTGAGTCTCATTTGCAATTTCTTCCCCATTTCCCCAATTTTTAAATTCTGGAGTACTTCCAGATTTGTCCTTGGCATTAATCTCTTTGCTATTTATATTTACTCTCTAGGTAATTTCATCCACAATATGTTTTAAATACCTTCTAAGTGCTGGTAGCTCTTGATTTCATATATATATATATTATTTTTTTTTTATTATACTTTAAGTTCTAGGGTACATGTGCACAATGTGCAGGTTTGTTACATATGTATACATGTGCCATATTGGTGTGCTGCACCCATTAAATTGTCATTGATATTAGGTGTATCTCCTAATGCTATCCCTCCCCCTTCCCCCCACCCCATGACAGGCCCCAGTGTGTAATGTTCCCCTTCCTGTGTCCAAGTGTTCTCATTGTTCAGTTCCCACCTATGAGTGAGAACATGCGGTGTTTGGTTTTTTGTCCTTGTGTTAGTTTGCTGAGAATGATGGTTTACAGCTTCATCCATGTCCCTGCAGAGGACATGAACTCATCCTTTTTATGGCTGCATAGTATTCCATGGTGTATATGTGCCACATTTTCTTAATCCAGTCTATCATCGTTGGACATTTGGGTTGGTTCCAAGTCTTTGCTATTGTGAATAGTGCCACAGTAAACATAGGTGTGCATGTATAGCAGCATGATTTATAATCCTCTGGGTATATGCCCAGTAATGGGATGGCTGGGTCAAATGGTATTTCAGGTTCTAGATCCCTGAGGAATCACCACACTGTCTTCCACAATGGTTGAACTAGTTTACAGTCCCACCAACAGTGTAAAAGTGTTCCTATTTCTCCACATCCTCTCCAGCACCTGTTGTTTCCTGAGTTTTTAATGATCACCATTCTAACTGGTGTGAGATGGTACTCACTGTGGTTTTGATTTGCATTTCTCTGATGGCCAGTGATGATGAGCATTTTTTCATATGTCTGTTGGCTGCATAAATGTCTTCTTTTGAGAAGTGTCTGTTTATATCCTTTGCCCACTTTTTGATGGGGTTGTTTGTTTTTTTCTTGTAAATTTGTTTGAGTTCTTCGTAGATTCTCGATTTCTTCTCTAGCACAAAAATCTCTGAACTTCAGGTTCATATAGTCTGCCTATTTTGCATCCCCACTTAGATGTCAAATAAATACTTCTAATTTAACATGGCTAGGAATCAGCTCCTGGTAAGTGACTTCCCTCAAAAATCACTCTATTTTTCTCTTCAACTTTCTCAACTCAGTAAATGAGAGCTCCATTGCTCTAGTTGCTTTACTCAAAACTCTGGTGTTGTCCTTGGCTCCTTTCTTTCTCTAATACTCCACATTAAATCAGAAAATCTTGTTGGCTGTGTTTTCAAAATACATCCAGATCCTAACCATTTAACATTTTCATGTCAACCTCTCTGGACCACTCCACTATCCTCTTGCTTCTGTATTATTATGGGAACCAGCTAATTGGTGTTTCTTTTCCTGTCATTAGCTTCTACCCACCACCCCTTGTGCCACGTCCTATATAATTAATATTGAGAGTTACCTTATTTGTCTCAAATCAAATTATACTCTTTTTTTGGCTCTAAACTCTTTTCTCTTACTGAGAGAGAATGTCAAAGTATTTGTAATGTCCTATGTTATATGAGACCGAGTTACCTCTATGACTTAATGCCCTTTGGTTGTCCTGTTTCTTTCTTTTTCTTCAAACACGTAAGTTGTGCTGTGTTTTCAAGGCTTTGTATTTGCTGTTCTTTTGTGAAGGGTGTAAGACCTAGGTCTAGATTCAATTTTTTTTTGCATGTGGTTGTCCATTTGTTCCAGTATTATTTGTTGAAAGAGTATCTTTTCTCCACTGTATTGCCTTTGCTCCTTTGTCAGGGATCAGTTGACTATATTTATGTGAGTCTATTTCTGGGCTCTTTATTCTGTTCCATTGATCTATTTGTCTAATCTTTCACCAATACCACACTGTCTTGATTAATGTAGCTTTATAGTAAGTCTTAGAGAGCATACTTCCTTAAGTGTTTTACCACCTCCTCTTTGTCTTCTCATCTGCTGAAACACTATGCATAGTCAGAACATGACTGACATGTCACGCAGGGTCAAGCTGCCTCACCATATAAGGTGAGTTAGACTCTCTGCCTCTGTATTTCCACAGGGAAACATGCATTTCTTTTTACTATATTTTAGAACCAGTCCCATTGTATTTAATTAGTTTATTTACATTTTTGTTTCCTTTTGAAAATAAATCAAAGAATAAGTCCTATTCATCTGGGTATTCCAAACACCTGAAATACTATCTGATGCAAAGCAGAGGCCATGACACATGTATCTGGTCAGGAGGCCTTCAACTTTTCCCTGTTCTGTATCATGTTGGCTATGAGTTTGTCATAGATGGTTTTTTATTACCTTAATATATGTCCCTTCTATGCCAATTTTGCCGAGTGTTTCAATCATAAAAGGATTCTGGATTTTGTCAAGTGCTTTTTCTGTATCTATTGAAATGATTACATGATTTTTGTTGTTAATTCTGTTTATGTGGTGTATAAGAATTTGTGCCACTGAGATGAGGAGGGTTGTATTGGTGCCCAGAATAAATCTCTACTCATTTTAGCATTTGGAGGACTATGCTCCTTGCTGACCAGCTACCTGATTATTTACTCGAAAACAAAGGCTCTCTCTCAACACGCCCCAATTTCTATTCACAAAGCTTACAACGTGACCTCCCAGGAATTTTCATGATATAGAACAAGACCCACATCAGCTATCTAAATGAGCAAACAAATGAATTTGTTTTCTTATTAATATTTTAAAATTTTTATTATATATTTAAGGTATACAATATGATTACTTGATATACTATAATAATTTAACTATATATATCATACTATACATATATAGTTAATATATATTATGTAATGTATGTTATGATACACATTATACATAGTTAAATGATTATTATGATAAATTAGCATATCTATATATGTATATATAAAGAGGGTTTATAGATATATAAAGATATATATATAAAGAGGTAACTAATTGAAATAATGGATATGCTAATTTACTGCAATAATCATTTAACTATACATAGTTGAATGATTATATTATATATATGTGTGTGTGTGTGTTGGTAAGAGCACCTAAAATAAACTCTCCTGGAAAATTATCAATATGCAATATTGTATTATTAACTGTAATCCTTATATGCTATAAATCTCTAGATTTATTCATCCAACATAACTGCAACTTTATTATACTCTTGACCTACGTAGCAAATTTGTTTTTAAATATGAATGATCAACCAAAATCAGCAGGCATTTCAGGAACACAAATAGCATAAAATGCAAAGTCCAAGTAAACCAACAAAGGCATTGACCCAAGGTGAAACTGTGATTCAGGAACAGAAGAAAATATTTTAGTTTGTAGAGTGGGATAACACATTTTAAACTATACACTGATGTGCAGAGAAATTGTGACTGCTTTCTTTTTCTTTCATTTTTGGTTGTGGTTGTTGTTGTTTTTAGGCAGGGCCTCAATCTATCACCTCGGTTGGAGTGCAGTCAGTGCCAAGATAGCTCCGTGCAGCCTCAATCTCCTGGGCTCAAATAATCCTCCTGCATCAGCCTCCCAAGTAGGTAGGACTAGAGGCACACACCACCACACATAAATTTTTAAAATGTTTTTGCACCGACGGGACCTTGCTGTGCTGTCCAGGCTGGTCTTGAAGTCCTGGCCTCAAGGGATCCTCCCACCTTGGCCTCCCAAAATGCTGGGATAATGGGCATGAGCTACTGTGCCCTGCCAACTTTTTGTTTGCTATACCTAAGACAATGTTCTTCAAATTCTTTCCACTCGTTGGGAAAACATTGCTGGGTGATTAGAATTTAGATGTTAGTATGTTAATAACCTCTTTTTAGTTTAAGATTATGACCTTCAAACTCATGCTAAATCTATTCCAGTTTCACATTTTCTCATTTATGGTCTCCCAAATAGTATCTGAGGAATTTCTAGGCATAATGAGACAAGGATTTATTAACTTGTGGGATCTTGTGCTCGTTCTGTTCTTTTTCCTGGACTATGAAGCAGGTGGCTCTATCCACTTGGTCATGTTGCACTCACCCACTCCCTGCTGAAGTGGTGGTTGGTGAACTTGTGGCCTCTACTCACTTGGCTCAGTCAAGTCCTTAGATCCCCTCTATTGATTTGCTTCTCACAGTCTTCAAAGATTTTTCTGACATCAGTCATTGAATTGGTTCCCTATTGATTTTTGGTTTTGAAATAATTCCAGATGTATAGAAAAGTTGCAAGAATTACACCAAAATTCCTATATATTTACCCTTAGATTTTCCAAAAGTTAATATTTTAACACATTTGCTTTATTGTTTCCTCTGTGTGTGTAGAGGGAAGGATATCATTACTTTTCTGAATTATTTCACAGTAAGGTGCACACATTATTTCCCTTTACCCAAAATACTGCAGTGTATATTTCTTAAAATCAAGGATACTCTCTTACATACCCAAAATAAGATTATCAAAATCAGTTAATTCAGATTGGTATAATATTCTTGTTTAATGCAATGGCCTTATTACAATTTTGTGAAATTTCCCTAAGTGTTCTTTATAACAAAAGGAAAAAAATCTAGTTCGGGACATCACATTTACTACTAAGTCTTTTTAAGTATCCTTTAATATGGACCAGTTCCTCAGTCCTTCTTTGTCTTTCGTGACACTGATATTTTTAAAATATAGAGGATTTATTTCATAAAATGTCTTTCACTCTGGGTTTGTCTGATGTTTCTACATGACTATGTTCAGGTTAAATTTTTTGGTAGGAACACCATGAATGTCTACTTTTTAATTTATAGCCTAAACTGTTTGCCCTACATGAAGTAGCTCCAGAGTCACTTTGTACCTAGCAAGGAAACTTTCAGGCTTTCTAGTCAACATCAGTGGCAAACCTTTCTGCTTCTTCATCAGGTACAAAGGGATTCAGAAAACCCTCCAAGATAGCTATATATACCGTGATTCTCTGCGGATTTAAACTCAAACTCTTCTACTGCCTAAACATGGAAAATCCTAAATTTATCCTAAAATAGCATTCCTCATATTTCGAAAATAAGGATAAAGATCCTCTTTTCTCAACTTTCCCTTCAACCTAATGTGTCCGGAATTGGTGGGTCCTTGGTCTCACTGACTTCAAGAATGAAGCCGCAGACCCTCGCAGTGAGTGTTACGGTTCTTAAAGACGGTGTGTCCGGAGTTTGTTCCTTCTGATGTTCGGATGTGTTCGGAGTTTCTTCCTTCTGGTGGGTTCGTGGTCTCGCTGACACAGGAGTGAAGCTGCAGACCTTCCCGGTGAGTGTTACAGCTCTTAAAGCCGTGCGTCTGGAGTTGTTCATTCCTCCCAACTGGTTCATGGTCTCTCTGGCTTCAGGAGTGAAGCTGCAGAACTTCGCGGTGAGTGTTACAGCTCATAAAGGCAGTGTGGACCCAAAGAGTGAGCAGCAGCAGAATTTATTGCAAAGAGGGAAAGAACAAAGCTTCCACAGTGTGGAAGGAGACCCAAGCAGGTTGCCACTGCTGGCTCCGGCAGACTGCTTTTATTCTCTTATCTGGCCCCACCCACATCCTGCTGATTGGTAGAGCCGAGTGGTCTGTTTTGACAGCGCGCTGATTGGTGCATTTACAATCCCTGAGCTAGACACAAAGGTTCTCCAAGGCCCCACCAGAGTAGCTAGATACAGAGTGTAGACACAAAGGTTCTCTAAGTTCCCACCAGAGTAGCTAGATACAGAGTGTAGACACAAAGGTTCTCCAAGTTCCCACCAGAGTAGCTAGATACAGAGTGTTGATTGGTGCATTCACAAACCCTGAGCTAGACACAGGGTGCTGATTGGTGCGTTTACAAACCTTGAGCTAGATATAGAGTGTTGATTGGTGTATTTACAATCCCCTAGCTAGACACAAAGGTTCTCCAAGTCCCCACCAGACTCAGGAGCCCAGGTGGCTTCACCCAGTGAATCCCGCACCGGGGCTGCAGGGGGAGCTGCCTGCCAGTCCCGTGCCATGCGCCTGCACTCCTCAGCCCTTGGGTGGTCGATGGGACTGGGCACCGTAGAGCAGGGGGCGGCACTCGTCGGGGAGGCACCGGCGGCACAGAAGCCCACGGAGGGGGTGGGAGACTCAGGCATGGCGGGCTACAGGTCCCAAGCCCTGCACCGCGGGAAGGCAGCTAAGGCCCAGCGAGAAATTAAGCGCAGCGCCAGTGGGCAGGCACTGCTGGGGGACCCAGTACACCCTCCGCAGCCATGGGCCTGGGTGCTAAGCCCCTCATTGCTCTGGGACCAGCAGGGCCTGCCGGCTGCTCCAAGTGTGGGGCCCGCCAAGCCTAAGCCCACCTGGAACGCCAGCTGGCCCGCAAGAGCCACACGCAGCCCCGGTTCCTGCTCACGCCTCTCCCTCCACACCTCCCTGCAAGCTGAGGGAGCTGGCTCTGGCCTTGGCCAGCCCAGAAAGGGGCTCCCACAGTGCAGTGGTGGGCTGAAGTGTTCTTCAAGTGCTGCCAAAGTGGGAGCCCAGGCAGAGGAGGCGCCGAGAGTGAGCGAGGGCTGTGAGGACTGCCAGCACGCTGTCACCTCTCACTAACACCCTGCCTCAGAGAGAAACAAAAGGAATATGCATCCAGAAAACAAAAATAAAATTTGACAATTAAAAAAAGAGAACGTGAAGGAATTCTTAGTAACAGAAGACATTAGTGCTGAATTTTAAAAAATAGTAATAAAAGAAAAGTTCAGAGATAAAGTCCAAGAAATGTCCCAGAGGACAGAACATGATGGAAACACATAAAGGTAAATGCAATGTAAAGAACAAATCCAATTAATCAAGGAAGATCTAAAGAAGAAAACAGAAATTTATATGACCATCCAGAGTATTAATCAAGTGCAAGAGCAACATAAAGACATTCTCACACATGAAATAATTGTTTTCACACTCTGTCTAAAGAAATTACTTGAATATCTATGTGTTTTGTCCTAGTGACAACCTTTGTAAATTGCCAGGCTTACCTTCAGAGACACTAGAACAAAAAAAAAGTGTCATGAGAACAAAAGAGTGGATGCAAGTTTCTTGTGCCTAACCAGGTTTGGATGAGTGGCATCAGTATCAGTTGCATGATTTTATAGGAAAATTTCGCAGCTCTAAATATCCAGTGACTCCATCTTGGCATAGATATTAAAGGAAACTTATATCCCTTAATAGTGTTTGTTGAAATCTTTTTTTTTTTTTTGAGACGGAGTCTCGCTCTGTCCCCCAGGCTGGAGTGCAGTGGCGCAATCTCGGCTCACTGCAAGCTCTGCCTCCCGGGTTCACGCCATTCTCCTGCCTCAGCCTCTCCGAGTAGCTGGGACTACAGGCGCCCGCCACCACGCCCGGCTAATGTTTTGTATTTTTAGTAGAGACGGAGTTTCACCGTGGTCTCGATCTCCTGACCTCGTGATCCACCCGCCTCGGCCTCCCAAAGTGCTGGGATTACAAGCGTGAGCCACCACGCCCGGCCTTTGTTGAAATCTTTCTAACCATCACTTTACTACCCTGTGTTGAAGCCTATAAAAAGGTATATTCATCTTTTCTCAACAGAAAACACAAAGGCAAAGAAACTTGTTGGCAAAATACGTTTTTAAAAACTGTCTGAAAAGTCATTTTCCAAATAGGAACAAAAGATCACATGACTTTGAGAAACTGGTAGAACAAAAGATATGATTCTGATTACCCTTAATATTGTGAGCTATCATGGTACAGAGCAGTATTTCTAATAATAGTTTGTAAAGAAGCATATATAACATCCAGAAAAAAATATTTTGTCCCACCTTGGTAAATATTTCCATGGCCATAGTTTTTGGGAGGCAATTCTCCATGGGTCTCTTATTTCTGCACATTATCAAAGGCATTCATTGCTAATTTAATCTAAAATGCATTTTCAAGTATGTTTGTATATCAGACAGTCTTAGAAAATAAAAACGTCTCTCCCTGGTGCATGTTTGTTTACATTACAGGATGAGAAAAATAATATCTGTCTCTGGAGGGGAAGATGGAAACTGAGAATTTTGGCTCAGGGGAACAGTATAATGATGTGTTGGTCATTACTACTGATGTAATAATATTTGGTCTCTAACCCAAGAGCCCCATGTCTCTGCTAGTTTTTATGAAAATGTAGCAGGCTAACTTATCAGCATGTAAGCAGAATAAAATCTCAAACGTTTTGCAGTTCTCCTTAATAACAATGCAAATGCTTTTTTTCTAATTTTCATCTTTTAGAAAAAATATAAGCAGGCTGTTTTTGTAGGCATCCATAAACTGATTTTTAAAATTATATGGAATTACAAAGGACCTAAAATAGCCAAAACAATTAGGAAGAAAACATGCTTGGAGAACAAATACCTCCTGATTTCCAAAATTGTTTTAAAGCTACAATAATTAAGACAGTGTGGTAATGGATATGAAGATAAACACATATATCAATAGAAATTAATCAAAGTTCAGAAATAGAACCACATTATACGGTAAATTGATTTTTAACAACAATGTCAAGTTAATTTATTGAGGAAAGGATTTTCTTTTCAAAAAGGGTGCAGGAACAACTAGCAATCAACTACAGGGAAGAAAAAAAAATGAACATTGCTCTTTACCTGACACTATATGCAAACTTCAACTTAAAATAGACCTAAATATAAAAAGCTTAAACTAAAACAATTCTAGAAGAAAATATAGGAGAAAATCTTTATGAATTTGAGCTAGACAAATAATTCTTGCACAAACGAGTACATACCATAAAAGGAAATTTGATAATTTGAATTTCATTAAAATAAAAAACAAAAATAAAACTTTTATTCCCTCAAATATACCATTAAGGAAATGAAAAGTCAGGTCAGACTAGGGGAAATATTCTCTCTCTCTTTCTTTCTCTTTGTTTCCATATATATGTGTGTGTGAATGTGTATGTGTGTATTTAAAGTTATATAAATATATATAATATATAATATATAAATATATTTTAAAACTTTAAAGTATTTAAGATGGAGATAATATATATGGAAACAATGGCAACTGCTTATTTTGCTTTAATTCTTAATGTCTATATTGTTCATTTTTAGACAATAATAATAAATAATAATAATATTAAATAAAACATCTAACTATAGTCATTTTTTAATGGACATACTCAGAATTTCTGGCATTGTCTAAAAGCTGTACATAGAGAAAGTTGTTAAGTATTTTGGTACTAAGTAAAAAAACTGCAAAAATTTTGGAAATAAACTCAAGTATAATTTTTTTAAATACTGTGTTTGCTCTGGAGGTTAAGATTGCTGATAGGAAGGGGTTACTTTTAACTTAGAATTTGTTAGCAATTTTCAGTGTTTGTTACTTTCACGCAATTTGTCACCTATAAAATTTATACTTGAAATGGCAAATTTCAGTATTGCCTCTTCTTTTCAAAATTTCAGCCAGTTGGCTATCTATTGTTGTTATCATTAGAAGAGCTCATTGTGGTTGATTGCCTCAGAGAAACTCCCTGACCAACAGCAACTTACAGGCTTAAAACCATCAATAACTTAAGTGGGCCTATGCTCAAGAACTCTCTATTAGTATCTAAGTTAGTATTTCTCAAACTTGGATGTACATATAATCGCTTCAAAATATACTTACACCTGGATCGCCTACCATTTTCATTTTTTAATTGTCTGGGAAATTGAATTTTAAAAATAGTCCCTGTTGATTAACATGTGAGGCTATGTTGATAATGCCCTGATTAATCCAGCCTTACTATATAACTAATCATGTGTGGTAAGTTAGTAGCAGCTCAGTGTTTCATGACTGTACTTCATGTATGAGTCAGTTGGTTTCTGTGGATGAAAAGCATCTTAATGACTCTTTTTGCTATTCAAATTACCACTTTCATAAAGCTTTATTTCAAGCTTCTAATCTACTGCTGTAGATTTGAGGAAATGTTAGCTTTAGAGACAGAAAATTATTAGTCAATTACACAAAGGAGGAAGAGAATTTCATACCATGAGTTTCTAAACCACATTTTTGTTCTGTACACAGTCCTCTGATTCAACTTATGATAGAGGATCCAGAAATATCATCGCAGTCATTTACAGTGATTTTTTTTCTAATTTAAGTAATTAGATTTATTAATTAATCTTAGGTAACTAAGATTTATTAATTTGGTTAACAGAATGACTTTGTAGTTTTAAAAGTTTTAGTTGTATATTATCCATTGCTAACTGATTGCTTTCTAAATCAGTGGTTATTATGGGCCGAATTGTGTTCCTTCCAAATGCCTATGTTGAAGTCCTAACTTCACTACCTCAGAATGTGACTGTATTTGGAGATGGGTCTTTAAAGAGGTAAAATGAGGTCTTTAGGGAGGATTCTAATGCAATATGACTTGTCTTCTTATAAGAAGAGAAGATTAGAAGATTAGGACACAGATACACAGAAGGAGGGTCATGTGAGGACACAGGCAGAAGGTCATCATCTGTAAGCCAGGGAGAGGCTTCGGAAGAAACCAACCCTGCCAACACCTGGATCTCAGACTCTAGTCTCAACAATTCTGAAAAGAAAAAAAAAAAAAAATTCTGTTGTTTAAGACACCCACCCTATAGTACTTTGATATGGCTGCCTTAGCTAATGAATACACTGGTTGTCAACCTTGGCTGCTCAATAGAACCACTTGTAGTTACAAACAATAAAATTAAAATAAAATGAAATAACATCCATGCTAATTAAATCATAATGGAGCAAGGGATTGTGAAGGGAGTACAGAGTGAGTGGGCACTAGTTTTAAAAAACAATGTCTCTGTGTAATGTTTAGATTGTTGAGGACAGGCTTACGTTTAACTGACTTCTTTCTGTAACAGTCTCCAGCAAAGTTGCCTATAGAAAATAATCTGAAAATTGATAAACATGTCATCAACTCTTTACAATCTATTCAGGTTCTATTTGCTGTTTTGACAAGTGTGTTCCTTAAATTATTCAGTTTCTAGTATTTCATATCTATTTAGTATTTAGTATTGTGTTACAGAAAACAGAAGTGAGGTGGTTTAAATTTTTGTTATCCATTATTGAAATAAATTTCTTCTTCTAATGGCTTATGCAGAAGAAGCGTTATTTATTCTACTGCAATATTTCCCTTAAGAGCTAGATCTTGATATGTTCCTGTGTTTTCAACTTGATAGCATAGCCCCAAAGAAAACATAAATGTCAGAATTTTAAACAATTTCATAGTAATATTGAAGACTAATGCCAATTATTAAAGTTTTTAAAATTGTTTGGTTTGATTTCCTTAAAAAGAAAATACTACATCAAATGTAAAAACAGAAAAAAATGTTCTGAAACAGAAAAGAATACAAATAAGAAAGCAGCAGCTGCAGCAACTAACCACAGGAGGAACTAACTGCCCAGCTACGCCATTTAAAAGTTAGCTCTTTCCATACTGTTGTTTCCAGATGAGTACTGCTACTTGCTCGGCTGAAAATAGGTAAGACATATGACACATATTGATCATAATATGCATGGTAGGGAGTCTCCAGGAACTGACCTGTATAACAGGATAAGAGTCACCTGGAGACATCTGGTTGTTCTTGCAGATCAATCCTGAGACCAAAGATGGTATAGGGTTTAAATCCAAAAATTCAGGTGCTGGAATAGATGGGCTGAATTCAAATCTAGTTTTAATCCATTTGGTTTCGTGACTTTAGGAAAATTATTACTTATTATTATTATTATTTTAATCTTTGTGTGACTTTTTTGCCTCAAAAGTTTGTTATGGTAATTTATTTAAGGTAGTAGTAAACACTCAATGTTAATTTACATCAGACGTTGTCTATTACAATTCTCTAGAAATCCTTACATCTTTTTCTACATTTCCACATGACTTTTGTATTTGATCTATATTTTACTTTTCCATTCCATTTATTTTTCACTGCCTTTTATATTGACAATATAATAAATTCAGATTGCTTTTTTAAATTCTGTATCAACCACATGCCAATATGGTTCCATCTTGGTTTTCACTGGAAATTATCCAACTGATAATATACTGAAAGAGAAGCTCCTGCCCTCATCAGCCATAATTATCTCACTTGTCATCCCTTACTTCACCTTAGAAAGGGAATGTAGCTCTGAGATGGTTTGTGGTTAAAGAAAAAAAATTTGAAGAAGGTAGTGTCAAAACCTTACAGAGAAAAAATTCTGCTTTTATTAAACAAACTGCTCCATTTTACCAGCTTTACCCACTTAGCCAGCTTATACTGATAACTCTTCAGTTCTTTTCACTGAGTCATCACTTAACTTATCATCCATAATCTAGCAGCACTAAAACCTCAATCTGAGATATGACCCAAGGTCAGGCACTTAATCACTATGAACACTAATTCCTCTCAATATTTTATTCCTTTGAATCTCATTATTTCTAATAGCTCCTGAAATTTAATATTTCTGATAATTCCAATAATCCTTTTATCTGTGACATATTTAACACTGAGTATGGAACATACTGAACATGATATATAATCATCTATCTGTTTTAAATATAACCTTTAAATTTATGTCTTTTCCTCTTTAACTGGTTTTAGTACCCATGAGGAAAAAGACTATGAACTAAATTTCTTCTTGTCCTCTGTAAAGCCCAGAAGAGTGACAGAAACATAAGAGGCATATATTTAGCTTGATTTTATAAGCAATTATTCCTTCAAAATGAAACATAACAGGAAAACATCATTGGTGTTATTCCTTGGTGACTATGGTTTGGCTCTGTGTCCCCACCCTAATTGCATCTCGAATTATAATCCCCATATGTTGAGGGAGGGACCTGGTGGGAGGTGATTGGATCATGGGGATGGTCTCCCCCATGCTGTTCTCATGATAGTGAGGGAGTTCTCACAAGATCTGATGGTTTTAAAAGCGGCATTTTTCCCTGCCCTTTCACTCCTGCCACCTTGAGAAGAAGGTGCCTGCTTCCCCCTCCACCATGATTGTAAGTTTTCTGAGGCCTCCCCAGTTAAGCAGAACTGTGAGTCAATTAAACCTTGTTTCTTCATAAATTACCCAGTCTCAGACAGTATCTTTATAGCAGTGTGAGAACAGACGAATACATTTGGTATTTTACTTAATAAGGTACTGGATGGATGTATCTCTTATTTGACTTCATTGTCCTTAAAAGATCTTGTTGTATCTTGGTTTGGTCATAGTCATGAGTAGAGATGAAATTAATCCCATTGAAACAAAAGCTCTAGACGTATTTCAAAACTGTGAGAAAATGTTGTATTATTCTTGAGTCAGTGGTTTTATTTTGTGTGCATTAATATATTGGTACAATGTACTGTGGATTTAATTTGGCTGCCTACTAATTACATGTGCAAAGAAATGTTCCTTGTTGTGCTAGATCTCATTAAATGATATAATGTAACAGGAACATGTTTCTTAGTTAATAATTTCATGTTTGCTTTTTAAATTTATTTTCATTCCTTTGCCTGCTTGTCTTGAGGTGAATAATAAGCATACGGCATGCATGAAAATCTGACTGCATAGATAAAAGGCTCGCCTTTTCACTATAAACTCCACTGGTGATTCATTACTGCCTTCACATTTGTGAAACTGGGAGGCTTCTAAAAAGTAATAAAATATCATGATGTGAAAAGAAAGTAGATTTTTTACTTGCGGGAGATGGTTTGATATTCCCTGATGACAAGCCACAGTTATCATGCTGCCTATTGCGTTAATTGGTATTTTCTATTCTAGTGTTCACTGAAATTGTGAATGTCAGTGTCTCCAAACGCAATAGAGATTGATATATTGTGAGCCCACGAAAAAAATCTCTTTTGGAATATATGAGTGTGTGTATTTGTGTTTGTGTGTGTACACACAAAAAAATTGCTATTTCTCAGACTGTAAGAGAGAGTATAATAAATAAAAAATAAATTGACATTTAATAGTAGATTATATTAGAGAGAGCACTGATTACTAAATTCAATTAAGTCCTAAAGCTATAATTACCATTGTGTTGACTGATACATAATTTTCTCATAAGTGGTATTTTCTGAATCAATATTGGGACTTCCAAACATGCCCATAGAAGTAAAATGATCATTTCAACAAATTTTTCTAAATATATTGACCACTGGAAATTTTCCTATGATTTAGCTACTGCCTTTCAATCTAATGAGGGTTCTTGGCTGGAAGGATTGAAAAACATTTACAATAGGTTTTATTCTTATTAATAACGTTTCTTGATGGCATTAAATAAAAATAAATATAACAATTATATTTGTTCAGGGTTATCACAGCATGTAGAATAAAAGCAGGTTGCTGAAAAAGAAAAGGAATTAAAATTACCCCAAACCCTGCCTACAGCATAATTAAGAGTGAGATAATAATACAAGATAAAATTTACGTGTAAGTATGCATAACATACAAGACCACTGCAGTAGTCCCCAGAGTCTACGTCAGAACAAAGAGTCAAACAAAAGTTGCATGGGAGGGGGAAGCAGGGTCCCTGTGGACTAATCCACAGAAGAACAGAAACCCAAATGAAGTGGGAGTACTGGAAACAAGTCCGAGATCTGGTGCATTAGTGCACCGGCTAGATGGAAGATGGAAGAAAGGGTCTTAGCAATTGCTTGGCATGAGAGGTGCTAGCCTTGTTAAGAGAAGGAGGCACCCTAGAAGAGGAAGATAAATCTGAGATGGTTGGTGGTTAAGATAAACAGGAAAATCTAAAAAGTCTATGTCAAAATATCTCAGGAAACCAGAGCAAAAATTCTCCATTTATTAAAGAAGCTACTCTACTATACCAATGAAAAAAGACTTCTTTTTTTTTTTTTTACTAGAATACTGGGTATAATATTCAAACCCCTTCATCCATTCAGCCTCATTGTGTCACCTATATATTGTGGGTCCAGGTAAATCCAATGCATATAAACGTGAACCAACAAAAAACGTCAAATGTATATAAAGTTATGAGAAGAAACCAGGAAAGATGAAACGGATCTTTTGAGCAGATCATTTTTCTTTTTCTTTTTTCTTTTCTTTTCTTTCTTTTTTTGAAACGGGGTCTCTCTCTGTTGTCCAGGCTGGTGTGCAGTGACTCTGCCTCCTGTGTTCAAGCGATTCTCCTTTCTCAGCCTCCCGAGTAGCTGGGACTACAGGGGCATGACAACGCGTCCAGCTAATTTTTGTATTTTTAGTAGAGAAGAGGTTTCACCACATTGGTCAGGCTGGTCTTGAGTTCCTGACCTCAGGTAATCCACCCACCTCAGCCTCCCAAAGTTCTGGGATTACAGGCATGAGCCACCACGCCTGACCCTGAACAGGTCATTTTTAAAAAGTCTTTTTGTAAAGCCCTTTGAAAAGGTAGTAAAATAGAAGAAAATTAAAATGTACATTAAAATAAAAATTAAATATAATTTCAGATTTAAAAGCACCAGAAACTAGAAATCCAAAATCTCAACATAAAAATGGATAAATACCAGGCAAATGTGAAATTGAATTTGAACTGAGGAAATAAAGTAAAAGATAAAATCTTCTCAGATAAGAAAACTAAATTATAAGATACACAAGGGAGTACAGGGAAGGCCAGAATATAATAAGAACCAGAGAGAAGGAGCCAAGAAAATTCAACTGAATAAAGAAGGCATAAAATAGGAAGGAAACAAAAGTGATAAGAAAGATTGACAACTACAACTAGAGCAGGACTAATCTTTAAAAGAATAATCCAAGGAAACCTCCTCAAAATGAAAGATGACCTGAATTTACACATTTGCCATATACTTAGGAAAAATGAGCAGAATGGTCAACTCAAAACTTACCTGAACAGAAACAAGTGCTAATAATAAAGAAGACAAAACCCTCTGGTTCTTCGAGCAAAAAAGTCCTAATTACTAATAAAGGAAAAAAATCATTTCAGCACTTGACTTCTTGATAATCACATCACATTGAAAGCAGAAAACAATGGAACAAAATTCTTAAGAAATAAGAATTTTGTGTCCAACCAAGATTTTCTTCAAATATAAAGTCTATAAAATGAATGAAGAACTCAAGAAACATTGACTAATGAGGCATCAGCAAAAAACTAATTTAATATTGCAGATTTAAAACTAAAACAAAAGTGGGGTAATAATGAAAAATTTTATGTAAATGTTATGTGCTCTGATAAAGTACAAAAAGAAACAGGACCAAAAAAATGGGAACAAAAGAAAGCAAATAATAGAAACCTCACTTAATGCCAAATAGATAATAGGTAGAAGTCAAACAAAACTATTTAAAGCTGACAAAGCATCGGTAAAAGTCTAAACAAGGAAAAGCGTATTAGATATTAATATAATAGCCAGAAACAAACTAGAAAACAAACACAAGACTTTCCAAATACTAGAAGTAATCCAATATTTTTAAAACAATGAAAACAGGTCACATAGTGGAAAACACAGTAAGTAGAACATAATATGACAGAGCTGAAACTGAGCAAATCAAATATATTAGTAAATTAAGTAAATTCAAATGGGCTTAACTTTAAGTTCCTTTGTAAAGAAAAATGTTTTCCGATTGGTTCAGAAAGCAAAATAGTACTATGTGCTATATGAAAAAGATACCCTTAGAACAACGTGATTCAGAAAGTCTAAAAATATAAGATAGATAATGGAAGGAGGCAAATACAGACAAAATAAAGTAGACATTTGGATCTCAATGTCTGACAAGGTCAAATTAAGAACAAAAGGATTAAGAGTGAAATGAATGACACTTCATAATGCTGAAGGGCCGCTTCACAATGAAGGTACAATAGGTATTAATATGTGTGCTTCAAATAACATAATAGCAACTTTAACAAAGTAGAAACTGCAAACAAAAACAGGATTATATTAGGCAAACTTTATATATATATAAATTTTTATATATATATAATTTATATATATATAAATTTTTTTTTTCTGAGACAAGGTGGGGCTCTATTGCCCAGGCTGGAATGCAGTGGCTCTTGGCTGACTGCAACCTCCACCTCCCAGGCTGAAGGCATCCTCTCACCTTAGTCTCCCTAGTAGCTAGAACTACAGGTGGACGCCACCACGCCTGGCTAATTTTTGTATTTTTTGTAGAGACAGGGTTTCTCCATGTTGCTCAGGTTGGACTCAAACTCATGAGCTCCAGTGATCCACCCACCTTGGCCTCCCAAAGTGCTAGGATTACAGGTGTAAGCCATCACTCCTCGCCTTAATATACCTTTTTAGTCTTAAATAGTTCACATAAACACATAAAAAAAGTTAGAATACAAAAGAATGATTCTGGTGTATCTAAAACATTAACCAAAAATGATGGTATATCGATTCACAAAAAATAACTTCAAATTGCATGAAATAGAAATGATACATTAGTCACAATGCAATAAAGCTATAAATAAATAGGAATCAAAATAACAACAATAAAAATTAGTCCAGAGAAATTCTTAAAATCCTCTGTTAAGCAACTCTTGAATCTAAGAGGAAATACAAAACAAGATGTATGTTATCTAATAAACAACATAATGAAAATATAATTTAACAAATCTGTAGGGCTCAATACAATATATGGAATATAATTAGGTGATTAGAGAAAATCCTTGCACTCTAATATTTATTTAAATATCAATAAGATATAAAAATAACTGAATTAATCTTAAACTTTAAAAAGATGGAAAAAATTCAAAGTAAAAGGAAAATGGAATGATCTAATATAGAAAAAAAGCAGATATTGATAAGTTAGAAAAAATGGATTAATAATTTTAAAAACCTGGATTGTGACAAAAACAACAAAATAAATGCCTGGGTTATTTTTGTTGTTGTTGTTGTTGTTTTGAGACGGAGTCTCGCTCTGTCACCCAGGTTGGAGTGCAGTGGCGGGATCTCGGCTCACTGCAAGCTCCACCTCCCGGGTTCACGCCATTCTCCTGCCTCAGCCTCCCGAGTAGCTGGGACTACAAGCGCCCACCACGACGCCCGGCTAATTTTTTGTATTTTTAGTAGATACAGGGTTTCACCGTGTTAGCCAGGATGGTCTCGATCTCCTGACCTCGTGATCCACCCGCCTCGGCCTCCCGAAGTGCTGGGATTACAAGCGTGAGCCACCGCACCCGGCCCTGGGTTCTTAATAAATAAAAATTATAGAACAAATGAACAAGATAACAAGGGTGCATTCATCATTGGAAAAAAATTAAAGAAATCTGATAAGAGATGACTTTGCATATCAAAATCACAAATCATGATAACCACTACACACCTATTATAAAGTCCAAATCTAAGACACTGACAACACTCCCAATCTACTCCATTTACTCCAAATGCTGGAGTAGATGTGGAGTAACAGAAACTCTCATTCATGGCTGGTGGAAATGCAATAATACACCCACTTTAAATAGTTTGGCAGTTTCTTATAAAACTAAACAAACTCTAACTATATAGTTTAACAATTGTCACCCCTGGGATTCACCTTAAATTAAAACCTTATGTTCACACAAAAACCTGCACATACGTGTATGTGTATAGCAGCATAATTCACAAATGCCACAACTTGAAAGCTACCAAGATGTCCTTCAGTAGGTGAATGGATAAATAAACTGGTACATCAGACAAAGCAGTATTTTTCAAAACTAAAAAGAAATCAGCCATCAAGTCATGAAAAGACATGGAGAAAACTTAAATGCATATTACTAAATAAAACAAGCTAATCTGAAAAGGCTACATACTATATGACATTCTGGAAAAAGCACAACTATGAAGACAGTAAGCAGCAGTTACTAGGGAGTAGGGTGAAGGGTGGGATCAATTCATGGCACACAGGTTTTTAGGGCTGTGGAGCTACTATTTATGATGATATAAGCTTGATACATGTTATTATAGATTTGTCAAAATCCATGGAACAAAAAATATCTACGAATACAGCTAACCAGGGAGGTGAAAGATCTCTACAAGGAAAACTACAAACCATTGCTCAAAGAAACCAGAGATGACACAAACAAATGGAAAAACATTCCATGTTCCTGGATTGGTAGACTCAATATCGTTAAAATGACCATACTGCCCAAAGAAATTTATAGATTCAATGCTATGCCTATTAAACTACCATTGACATTATTCACAGAACTAGAAAAAACTATTTTAAAATTTATATGGAACCAAAGAAAAGAGCCCGAATAGCGAAGGCAATCCTAAGTAAAAACAACGAAGCTGGAGGCATCATGCTACCCATCTTCAAGCTATACTACAGGGCTACAGTAACCAAAACAGCATGGTTCTGATACCAAAACAGACACATAGACCAATGAAACTAGATAGAGAGCCCAGAAATCAGACAGCACACCTGCAACTATCTGATCTTTGACAAACCTGACAAGAACAAGCAATGGGGAAAGGATTCTCTATTTAATAAATGGTGCTGGGATAACTGGCTAGCCATATGTGAAAGATTGAAATTAAACCCATTCCTTGCACTGAATACAAGATATAAACTTAAGGTAGATTAAGACTTAAATGTAAAACCAAAAACTATAAAAACCTGGAAGACAACCTAGGCAATACCATTCAGGACATAGGCACGGGCAAAGATTTCATGGCAAAGACAACAACAGCAATTGCAACAAAAGCAAAAATTGCCAAATGGGATCTAATTAAATTAAGGAGTTTCTGCACAGCAAAAGAAACTATCAACAGCATGAACAGACAACATACAGAATGGGAGGAAACTTTTGCAGCCTATCCATCTGAGAAAGGTGTAATATCCATGATCCACAAGGAACTTAAACAAATTTACAAGAAAAAAAAGAAACAACCCCATTAAAACATGGGTGAATGGCATGAACAGACACTTCTCAAAAAAAGACATACATGTGGCCAACAAACTTATGAAAAAAAGCACAACCTCACTGATCATTAGAGAAATGCAAATCAAAACCACAATGAGATACCATCTCATGCCAGTCAGAATGGCTATTATTCAAAAGTCAAGATATAACAGATGCTGGTGAGGCTGTGGAGAAAAAGGATGCTTATACAATGTTGATGGGAGTGTAAAGTCGTTCAGCCATTGTGGAAGACAGTGTGGTGGTTCTTCAAAGACCTAAAGACAGAAATACCATTTGGCTCAACAATCCCATTACTGGGTATATACCCATGGGAATATAAATCATTCTATTATAGAGACATACAAACATATGTTCATTGCAGCACTATTCACAATAGCAAAGACATGGAATCAAGCTGAGTGCCCATCAGTGATAGACTGGATAAAAGAAAATGTGGTGCATATACATCATGGAATACTATGCAGCCATGAAAAAGAATGACATCATGTCCTTTGCAGACACAGAGCTGGAACCCATTATTCTCAGAAAACTAACACAGAAACAGAAAACCAAATACTGCATGTTCTCACTTACAAGTGGGAACTGAATGATAACACATGGACAGATAAAGGGGAATGACACACACTGGGGCCTTTCAGAGGGTAAAGGGTGGAAAGAGGGAGAAGATCAGGAAAAACAACTAATGGGTACTAGGATTAATACCTGGGTTATGAAATAATCTGTACAAGAAACCTCTATGACACAAGTTTACCTATGTAACAAACCTACACTTGTACCCCCGAATTTAAAATAAAAGTTAACAAAAAGAAAGAATGAAAAGACTTACTATTTGATAGTACAATAGGGTGACTATTGTAATAATTTAGTTGTACATTTTAAAATAACTAAAATAATTTAGTTGTACATTTTAAAATGACTAAAAGAGTAACTGGATTGTAATTGGCCACCTGCAACTATCTAACCTTCAACAAACCTGACAAAAACAATCAATGGGGAAAGGATTCCCTATTCAATAAGTGGTACTGGGAAAACTGGCTAGCTATATGCAGAAGATTGTAACTGGACCCCTTCTTACACCATACACAAAAATTAACTTAAGATAGATGAGAGACTTATATGTAAAACCCGAAAGTATGAAAACCCTGAAAGACAACCTAGGGTTGTAACTGGATTGTTTGTAACCCAAAGAATAAATGCTTGAGAAAATGGATACCCCATTCTCCATGATGTGAGTATTTCACATTGCATGCCTGTATCAAAACATCTCATGTACCTCATAAATATGCACACCTACAAGGTACCCACAAAAATTAAAAATTAAAAAAAGTGCATGGTAGGGGATCAAAGTCTACATAATAAAGATGGCTATTTGTCTCTAAAAATTCAGTCTTGTTCTTATAAATATTAAGAACCTTAAAAATTGTTCATAATCTTTCAAGTTATAAAAGAATGTAATCTTCTGGCTTGCTTGCTCTTTTTGTTGTTAATTTAGCGAAGAAGATATAATAAAATACAGAAATATATAAAATCCTAATTATATAACATTATATAATTATAATTATATAACATTATAATTATATATTTTTAAATATGATATATTTTCTTGTTTACTGAAGAAAAATCATATCCATACACATTGAATAAGCAGAATTCACTACTCATTTCTGATAAAATTCATTATTAAACGTGAATATCAGGAAATAATGAGAGTCAGAATTGTAAAAGACAAGATTAAATGATTTACATTTGAAGACGAGATGACAGTACAACTGGATGTTAACCTCTGTGAAAGGCTTTTGGGAGATATGTTTTACGGGAAATTGAAGCTAGGTGCAATGTGATTTACATAGTGCTATCTTTTGCAGTAAAAGGTAGAGAAATCAAATTATATATCCATATTTGCTTATTCCTACAAAAAGAGACACAAGAAGCATTAACTAGAAAATTATCAAAATAAATGGTATGGGGAAAGGCATGAAAGAAGTGGAGAGAATAGCATTGAAAGTGAGTGCTCTTTGAGGAAAGCATTTTAAGAAATATTTTTGTTTTTCAAACTGTGTAAGTTTTGCATATTTTTTAAATATAAAATTATCAAACCCCGAAATTAAAAATAAATGGAAACAAACGAGTCTAACTAAGCATTATATTATTATAATTATTATGGAGAAAAATATTTCAGATAACTAAAATACATTATTATAACTATACCTATTTAATGTAACATATTATAAACATAAAAAGGACTACAAAATTCTTAAACTTAATCAGGATTTTTCTTGTTAGAATTCACACATGATATTGTAATTTTGAAAATATTTCACATATAGGATAGCGCTAAGAACAAATGTGTGAGAACATATGTGTGAAAATAGCTTTAGAAAATAAGATTTTGATGTAAGAGAAAAATTAGAATAAAAAATCCAAGAAGGTACAAAGGCTAATGTGGAATTACAATTCTAAGGCCAGGTGCAGTGGCTCACACCTGTAATCCCAGTACTTTGGGAGGCCTAGGCAGGCAGATCATCCGACGTCAGGAGTTCAAGACCAGCCTGGCCAACATGGTGAAACCTCATCTCTACTAAAAATACAAAAATTAGCTGGGCGTGGTGGCAGGCACCTGTAATCCCAGCTACTCGAGAGGCTGAGACATGAGAAACACTTGAACCCGGGAGCCAGAGGTTGCAGTGAGCTGAGATTGCACCACTGCACTCCAGCCTGGGTGACAGGGTGGGACTCCGTCTCAAAAAAAAAAGGTATTATAAATATTAATGCGAACTTATGATTTTTAAGGAATATATTTGTGCTTCTGTTTTAATAATTTAGAAGTAATAACACCCCCAATGAGCATTACTAGTAGCCAGATATTAATTTCTAAATATAATTTCCTAATCAAAGGAACCAGTATTTCTTAGAATAATAGTTGATTCCAGAACTAGGGCAGATTTTAAAAAATACAAGTCAAACTTAGAATATTTTTCTGTGCCAGAAAGCAAGGAAGAAATGTGATAATTAAATGATAAATGAAACAAAACCTGGTTCTTTGGAAAGATAAATAAAATTGATAGACCATTAGCCAGATTAACCAAGAAAAGAAGAGAGAAAATCCAAGTAACCTCATTAAGAAACAAAACAGGACATATTACAACTGACACCACTGAAATACCAAAGATCATTCAAGGCTACTATGAACAACTTTACACACATAAACTATAAAACCTAAAAGAGATGGATAAATTCCTGCAAAAATACAACCCTACTAGCCTAAATCAAGAAGAATTAGATATCCTGAACAGACCAAAAACAAGCAGCGAGATTGAAATGGTAATTTAAAATTTACCAAAAAAAAAAAGTCCAGGACCAGACAGATTCACAGAAGAATTTTACCAGACATTCAAAGAAGAATTGGTACCAATCCTTTTGACACTATTCCACAAGATAGAAAAAGAAGGAACCCTCCCTAAATTATTCTATGAAGCCAGCATCACTCTAATACCAAAAGCAGGAAAGAACATAATCAAAAAGGAAAACTACAGAACGATATCCTTGATGAACATAGATGCTAAAATCCTTAACAAAATACTTGCTAACTGAATCCAACAACATATCAAAAAGATAATCCACCATGATCAAGTGGGTTTCATACCAGGGATGCAGGGATGGTTTAACATATGCAAGTCAATAAATGTGATACACTACATAAACAGAATTAAAAACAAAAATCACATGGTCATTTCAATCAATGCAAAAAGCATTCAACAAAATCCAGCGTCTCCTTATGATTAAAACTCTCAGCAAAATCAGCATAGAAGGGATATAACTTAATGTAATAAAAGCCATCTATGACTAATTAAACTAAAGAGCTTTTGCATGCAAAAGGAACAGTCAGCATAGTAAACAGAAAACTCACAGAGTGGGAGAAAATCTTCTCAATCTATACATCTGACAAAGGACTAATATCCAGAATCTAAAACTAACTCAAACAAATCAGTAAGAAAAAAAAAACAAAACTAACAATTCCATCAAACATTGGACTAAGTTTGGGAAGCTGAAGTGGACGGATCACCTGAGGTCAGGAGTTCAAGACCAGCCTGGCCAACATGGTGAAACCCCATCTCTACTAAAAATACAAAAAATACCATGGCATGGTGGCACGCGCCTGTGATCCCAGCTACCTGAGAGACTGAGGCATGAGAATTGCTTGAACCTGTGAGGCAAAAGTTACAGTGAGCTGAGATTGTGCCACTGCACTCCACCCTGGACAACAGAGCAAGACTCTGCATCAAAAAAAAAAAAAAAAAGTGGGCTAAGGACATGAATAGACAATTCGCAAAATAAGATATACAAATGGACAATAAACATATGAAGAAATGTTCAATATCACTAATGATAAGGGAAATGAAAATCAAAACCACAATGCAATACCACCTCACTCATGCAAGGATGGCCATAATCAAAAAATCAAAAACAGTAGTAGTTATTGGCATGGATGCAGTAAACAGGGAACACTTCTACACTGCTAGTGGGAATGCAAACTAGTCCAGCCACTATGGAAAACAATGCATAGATTCCTTAAAGAACTAAAAGTAGAAGCACCATTTGATCCAGCAATCCCACTACTGGATATCTACCCAGAGGAAAAGAAGTCATTATTCAAAAAAGATACTTGCACAAGCATGTTTACAGCAGCACAATTCACAATTGCAAAATCACGGAACAAACCCAAATGCCCATCAATCAATGAATGGATAAAGACACTGTAGTATAAATATACAATAGAATACTATGCAGCCATAAAAAGGAATTAATTAACAGCATTTGCAGTGACCTGGATGAGATTGGAGACTATTATTCTAAGTGAAGTAATGCAGGAATGGAAAACCAAACATCATATGTTCTCATTGATATGTGGGAGCTAAGCTATGAGGACACAAAGGCATAAGAATGACACAATGGTGGCCAGGCGCTGTGGCTCACACCTGTAATCCCAGCACTTTGAGAGGCTGAGGTGGGCGGATCACAAGGTCAGGAGATGGAGACCATCCTGGCTAACACAGTGAAACTCTGTCTCTACTAAAAATAAAAAAAATTAGCCAGGCATGGTGGCAGGCGCCTGTAGTCTCAGCTACTTGGGAGGCTGAGGCAGGAGAATGGTGTGAACCCAGGAGGCGGAGCTTGCAGCGAGCTGAGATTGCACCACTGCACTCCAGCCTGGGCAACAGAGTGAGAGACTCAGGCTAAAAAAAAAAAGAAGAATGATACAATGGACTTTGGGGACTTAGGGGGAAGAGTGGGAGGGGGAGGAGGAATAAAATACTACGAATATGGTGCAGTGTATACTGCTTGTGTGATGGGGCACGAAAATCTCACAAATCACCACTGAAGAATTTATTCATGTAACCTAATACCACCTGTACCCCAATAACTTATGGAAAAATAAAATAAACACAAAAAGTAAGGAAATGAGATCCCTGCAGTTTGAGAGGCCAAGGTGGGTGGATCACCTGAATCCAGAAGTTTAAGACCAGCGTGGGCAACATGGTGAAACCCCTTCTCTACAAAAAAATACAAAACTTATCCAGACGTGGTGATGTGAGTCTGTAGTCCCAGCTGCTAGGGAGGCTGAGGTGGGAGGATCACTTAACCCTGGAAAGTCAAGGCTGCAGTGAGCAGTGTTCACACCACTACACTCCCACCTGGGTGACGGAGCAAACCCTTTCTAAAAAAAAAAAAAAATGTGAAGGATTAAGCATTTAACCTAGGTTTTTTAGTAGAACTCTTGTTTAACCCCAGAGGAAGAGAAAGCGCTTAAAAAAATACACAAGAGCACTAGTGAAAAGGGAATGAGAGAATTATAAATGAAATATTTGTTATGCAAGAATCATTAATGAAGACTAAAATCTCTAGATGCAAGATATCGGGGACCCGTATGTTCACATGGGTTTTATGATAACTTTTAAAAGAAAAAGCATACTTCCACCATAAACACATTTAGGAGTTTTTCACCTTAAGTGATCAAAGTTAGCATTAATAATAATGGTGCAACCTGATATTGGGATGTGATACTTTGTGCCACCTGACTTGATCAAATACGAAGTGTACAGGATCACCTATGTAGTGTTACTGGCAAAAAAAATGTTTAGTTTGAAGTTCATCACAAAGGAAGGAACTCATAAATGATGCCACAAAGTACCAATCACCCAAATCCAGAATGCAATACATTCTATATAAGAACTGACCTGATCTCCTAAAAAATCCAATATCATGAAGAAAAAGCAAGTAGAAGGCCTATGTTTAAAATAGATTAAAGATACATAATTTAAAACAATGCATCAATTTTTATTGCTTTCTGGATTTAAAAGATAGCAATATGACATTTAGAGAAAATGGGGAGGATTTGAATATGACTTGAATGATAGATGATATTAAGAAATTATTGTCAATTTTATTAGAAGTTAGAGGGATATTGTTGCTATATGTGTAAATGTCCTTATTCTAGGACCTGTATTCTAAAGTTTTTAGGAGTGAAGTAGCATGCTGTCTCTAACTTACTTTAAATAGTTCAAAAAAAAATATATATATATATATATATATTTAAATTTGTGTCTGTATATGTGTAGAGAAAAGAGATGGTATATTTGGGAAAATGTTAATAATGTTGATAAGATTTGTGAATATATCTTCACTGTATTTTTTAAATTTTTCTGTTTGTAATTTTTCATGATAATGAGAAAAATTTCTACCTTTGTAAAAGACTAATTGCAGCTTTAAAGATTGTGTAATTTTTTTATTACAATTATTGTTCTCTAAATATCTATAAGAGTAGGGCCCTTTACATTATGAAAATTAGATAAATGAATCAGACAGATTTTGGCATTCAAAGTGTAGTAAAACAGTAAGCATTAAAACAATTCAACAAACAATAATTCATCTCGGAGGAAAAAGCAATGATGACATAAGGATATAAAAATATGAACAGGTGAAATAATATGGATTTTAAGGAATAATTGATTGTTTGTAGGGAGACCCCCTGAAACTATTGCTATGGAATAAAAGATGAAATGCTCCTGATTATTGTAAATACAAAATTGCATGTAGGATTGTGTAAAGACAATGCCAGTTTGGGCCAGAATGAGCCAACAGAGTGTTATGTGCTTCCCCCTGCAGAGAGCCTATGAATGGACTTGCAGTCAGGGAGGTTTCACATCACCAAGATTTCTATCCTAGAAAAGTAGATGTTCATAGCTCTGGGAGTGGAATGAGACCCTTGTGGAGAGCCTATAAACAGATGCATGAGGGGCGCCTGTTCATATGGATAAGATAGGGTTATAAATGCCCTCATCTTGCCACTGCTCTTCTAGGCCTCTTTAGGATTAAGGCATACTCCCTTCTGAGAATCTCTGGTCTAACAAGTTGTCTAGCTTCATGTCCTGTTTCTATTGATTGTTTGTAACCAGCTTTTGCTGCAACTGTTACTGCTGATTAATATCTTGCTAATCATAGGTTATGGAAAGACTGTGTTTCTGTTTTAAGGCTCTGCTAGAAATTACTGATGCACACACTATATTGTAAATTCTTATCTCTGTATACTGTACTTCTGCATACAGATGTTATGTTAAAGAATTACTTCATCCCCATGTGACCATCTCACCTCATAATCAAGTGACCCTAAATCCCTCACTAACCTACCCTCACCCTCACTAAACTTAATAATAAATGCTGGTATATCCAGTGCATTGGCAGCATTGCAGGACCAGAAGGTGGTGACCCCCTGGACCCAGCTTTCACTGTCTTGTGTGTGTCTATTATTTCTAGACCTGCTGATCCACCTGGGAACAAAGAAAGGGCTCTGTTGCATTACGGGCTGCTGGCCAGATCCTGCAACAATTGTTTATCTATAAGAAGAAAATTTAAGAAAACCTTCATATAGAAAGTAAGATTTTTGTTTGTTGTTTGTTTGTTTGTTTCCTTTTGTTTTTAAGACAAGGTCTCACTCTGTTATCGAGGCTGGAGTGCAGTGGCATGATCACGGCTCACTGCAACCTCAACTTCCCAGGCTCAAAAAGGCTGGAATCCTCCTACCTCAGCATCCTAAGTAGCTGGGACTACAGGCATGAGCCACCACACCCGGTTAATGTTTTAATTTTTTGTAGAGATGAGGTCTCCCTATTTTGCCCAGGCTGGTCTTGAACCCCTGGCCTCAAGCTATCTCCCAGCCTTGGTCTCTCAAAGTGCTGGGATTACAGTTGTGAGCCACCATGCCTGCCAGAAAGTAAGATTTTTAGCTAAATAAAAGAAAAATTAAGATACACATTTCAAGGTCACTAAAAGATCTTGTTTCAATAATAAAGAATATTTGATAATTATATTAAGCGGCTCCCAGAAGTGATTCTTGTTTAGATGTTGTTTTGTCCAGCTAGTATATTTGTGGTTTTCATACTGTGTACAATTTTGTGGTCTTGTTAAGTGAAAAGTGGTGACACAAGATCATGAACTTAGAGTCAAAAGAATTCAGGCCATTTAACTTGTAATAATGGCATTTCTTTTTATTCATATAGTACTTTAATATTTTCCAAGTGTTTAGTCTGTATTATTTCCATTTATTTTCAACCATCTCTTTGGTTAAATGACATACAAACTATAATTCCCTTATACAAAATCAAAGAAATAAGATATTATTAGGTTGTAGCTTTCAGAAATCAGCTACTTTCTTTTCTGTAACAAGAATAGTACAAATAATGTCTATCACATAGAAGATGCAATACAATTCTAAGTGAATGAACTCATAGGTGAATGAATGAATGTGTGAACAAGTTGGTATGAAAAATGCAGTGACCCAGGTTCCTCAAAGTCTCTCCACTTCACCTCATTCCCTAAAGAGTGGTTCACCTTTGGATGGGCACAGTGACTCACGCCTCTAATCCCAGCACTTTGGGAGGCCGAGGAGGGCAGCTCACCCGAGGTCAAGAGTTCAAGACCAGCCTGACCAATATGATGCAACCCTGTCTTACCAAAAATACAAAAATTAGCCAGGCATGGTGGCATATGCCTGTAATCCCAGCTACTCGGGAGAATGAGACAGGAGAATCGCTTGAACCCGGGAGGCAGAGGTTGCAGTGAGCCCAGGTCATGTCATTGAACTCCAGTCTGAGCAACAAAAGTGAAACTCTGTCTCAAAAAAAAAAAAAAAAGTGGTTTGCTTTCTATGTAGCCCCAGAAGATTCTATGAATGGATGAAATAGTTTTGCTGCTGAAAGACAAATAACCATTTAAAGTGTTCTTATCCTACTATACACAGAAAAAGCACTTCAGGTTTAGTTTTAAATTTCTGGCAAGGTATTTGGCCCAAAGTACAATGCAATAGTCCTCCTACATCCTCAGTTTGCTTTCCAAGTTTAGGTTACCGTGGGTCAACTTTGGTCTGCAAATATTTAATGGAAAATTTTAGAAACAAATAGTTCATAAGTTTTAAATTGCAGACCTTCTTGAGTAGCATAATAAAATATTGTACCATTTCACTTCATCTTATTCAAGATATGAATCATCCCTTTTTCCAGATATACTCATTGTATACACTATCAATGTTAATGATGTTAGTCATCAACATCATCTGCTCCTGACATCTGAACATGGAAATCACAGCTCTATGATCCAGGATCACCCAAAGTAGATGATCCTCCTTCTGATGTATCTTCAGAAGGTCAGTAGTGGCCTAACGCTGCATCACAGTGCTAACATCATTCACCTCATGTCATCTCATCATGTAGACTTTTATCCTCTCATGTATGACAAGAAGGGTGAGTATATTACAGTACAATATTTTGAGAGAGTGACCACATTCTAATAATTTTATTACAGTTATATTATTGTAATTGTTCTATTTTGTTATTAGTTATTGTTGTTAATCTCTCACTGTGCCCAGTTAATAAATTGCACTTTATCATAGGCATTTATGTATAGTAAAAAACATAGAATATGTAAGGTTTGGTTCTATCTGTGGTTTCAGCCATCCCCTGGATGTCTTGGACTATATCTTCTGTGGATAAGGAGGGACTACTGTTACTTTAAATCGTGCTGAAAGCTTCTAAATTTAAATTATGTAAGGCTGACATCTAAAGACTAAGCGGTAAGCTAACACAGGTAACCTTTGTTCATGCAGGAAATCATTCCAATATAATTGTTGTAGAAAACTCCATAATTCATCAGAAGTCATGTTTACATACACATTTTGATACAAACGGTTGCATCTATGTTTAAGTGGGGTTCAGAATTAATTTTACTTCTTTTCTATGAAATGGCTCATTTCCTACCTTGTTTATTAAAATGTGGTTCTAGGTAAGTGCAAATGCAAAGGTATTATTGCTATAGAAGCTATCATAACTCATGTCACTAAATGAAAGTCACATTGAATGATTATTCCTGTATTTTTTATTGTTTTTCTCATCAACAACCTACTAAAATTTTATGGCACCTTGAGTTTTGTAATCCTCAAATACATTTTTTAAGAACCATAACTGCATTATTTTTGGCTGAGTTATTCTGGTAACTCAAACCATATAATAATCTCAGTCCTGAAAGTTTTTCTCTTTTAAATTGCTTCTATCCACATTATAGAGCACTAATAAGCTTATGAAAGTATGTTTAAATTAAAGGCACAAATGAAGAACATACAAATATGTATTATGCACAAACTTGGTTTTACCCTGCACTAGGCTCTGTGAAAAACACAGAAGTAGAAATTGGCTGTTTACTGTTACAAGTTACAGGTACCTACAGTTAAATTGCCAATGTTCTTTAACCAAGAATATGTGTACCAAAGCCCTTGCTGACCTAACATGGCTTCTGCTAGTGTCTACTTGACACTACAAGTAAACACTGCAAATCAGAGCTTTGCTTTTTGGTGTTAAGAGCTGATCACCGGCACACTGAATGTCAGATAATTTAGGCTGAAATCTGTATTTCTGAAATCAGTATTGTAACAATTACAAAAGCCATTACATACTGAGTTTTTATTTGTGTGCCAGTACTGTGCTAAGAAAGTTACATGCATTTGTTCATTTAATCGTTACATGTCCATTTCTTCTCAGCAAAAAGAAATTTGACATGTAACAGGTACTCAGATGTAATATCAACTTTTAAAATAAAGACAAAATCTGACCTTGTACTTGCACGACTCAACTCACTTCTCCCACCCTAATTCTGGACCCATCAGAACCAGCCTTTTAAAAAACTTGGATATTTTGTTCATTATATATAATTCAAAATTGATTTTGATTTAAAAAATATTAAATTAAACTAACATGTCTTTAAGTACTAAGTTGTCTTAATTCAGGCTGCTATGACAAAAATAACAGTTTGAGTGGCTTAGAAAACAAATATTTATTTCTCAGACATTCTAGAAACTGGGGCATTCAAGATGAAGGCACTAGACAATCTGGTCAGAACCCTGTATTAGTCCCATCATGCAATGCTATAAATAAATACCTGAGACTGGGTAATTTATAAAGAGGTCTAATTGGCTCACAATTTTGCAGGGTGTACAGGAAGCATCTGCAGGCTTCTCCTTCAGGGTTGGCCTCTAGAAACTTACAATAGTGGTGGACGGCAAAGGGGAAGCAGGCTCTTAGGATGGCTGGAGGTGGAGGAAGAGAGAGAGGAGGGGCTACACACTTTTAAACAACCAGATCTCACAATAACTCACCCAGTCACTGTCATGAGAACAGCACTGAGGGGATGGTGCTAATCCATTCATGAGAATTTCTTCCCCCTACCCACCCTGTGATCCAATCACCTCCTACCAGGCCCTACTTCCAGCATTGGGGATTACAATTCAACATGAGATTTGGGTAGGGGCACAGATTCAAACCATGTGAAGCCCACTTTCTGATTCATAGATAGCTGTCTTTTCCTTATGTCCTCACATGGCAGAAGGAGCAAGCTTGCTCTCTGAGGCCTCTTTTGTAAGGACACTAATTGCATTCATGAGGCTTCCACCCAGAAGACCTAATCACCTCCCCAAGGCCCCACCTTCTAATGCCATCACATTGGCAGTTAGGATTCAAGATGTGAATTTTCAGGGGACACAAACATTATGTCCATAACATGAGTTTCTGATCACTTGATTAGGGCTTTTTTGGCATTCTCCTTTCCTCTTAAATTTTACACCTGAGGTGACTGCCAATCTCACCTCACTCTAATCTGGCCCTGAGAGACACAGGAAGAGATCATCTTCTTCCTGAGGTGATTTTTCATTTGCTTCTGCTGAGGGTCTATAGAGACAGGCACTCTGGAATCCTTTACAGATTGAAGTAGTATCTCAGTTTCAGAGATTTAGATACTATACCCTGAGTAGCAGCCTCAGGGAAGCCTGTCTTCTTATGTTCTTCTTTGTTCCCAGACTGAAGTCCACTGTTGTCATCTTGCACCTGTGAAACTTTTCATCTCATCCCTCTGTGGCACAAGCTCCTTTCAGTAGCTCAGATTCCTGGGCTTCTCTCCTCTTCTGTCTCCTGGATGAGAAAATATTAATTATTTCATCAACTTTTTTTCCACTCCAGACTTACTAGTTGTCCTGAATGAAAGATTTGATCTGAATGACCTAATCAGCCACTAATGGTAGTAGAAATTCAAGATCATTTTATAAAACCTAAATTATTTGCCTTAGATATTCTGGCTATTTAAAGTCCCTCAAATACTCACATAACTCCACCAATCTTTTGCCATACAAACAGATAAGACTATTTTGCTTATTAAGAAAAGGTTTTGCTCCCAGAAAAGTTCTAAAAGATATTCAGTAAGATCTCTAAGTTCAAAATATCAGTGAGTTCAAAAATCATGTCATCTATTACTGTGGAATGTTTGCTCGTGAAAGAGATGCTATTTTTAATGACTTTATTCCTTACCTAAAGAGCCCTTGGAAATCATTTGTCATTTTCTTTGTTTACTAACTTGATAGGGAATTTAAACCTTTTTGGAATCAAAAATAGCTTGAGACTCTAAGGAAAACAATATAAACTTTTCTACAGAAATATTTATCTATGTTCAAATATTTGCATATATAAATTCAATGGGTTTCTTATACCTCAGATATACATTACCAAAATAATATATATGAACAATTATTTGAACATTAATTTGTTCTCAGTCAATAACAGGTTCATTTTATATTAGTGACACCTAAAACATTTTCATGTTTTTGGCCAACTCTACCATAGCTTGGAATGTTCCATTTGTTCTGTGGATTACGTGAGTAGTAATATTATAATAACAGAGAAAAGCATACAATAGAATAAGAACAGTGGAAGAAAATATCAAAATAACGTTACGTTAAGCAGTAAAAAATACAAAAGAGGAAGAAGAAGGGGGGTTTGCAAAATAGCCATACCTGGAAAGATTGAATGTGCTTGGTAACAGATTCATAAACTGAGCATTCAAAAATAGTCTTAGTAAATACTGAGTAAAGACTGTGCCTGTTCCATTGATATAATTCCACTGTTAAGCCACTGAGCAGTGTGCAATACATGTGTTAGAAAATTCCACAAAAGAGAATTGAAGTGAGTGTGTTGAACGACAGCCATCTAGAAGAATGGGAAATGGAAACACACTCTGGTAGGAAAAACAAAACAAAACAAAACAGGACAATGGGAGGTGATTTGTAGAAACATGATCCAGTGAGAAGAAGGGGTGGGAATCTTCTTTTGAGCTAAAAATTTTTGGTTAAAATACTAACCTATGAGTTAAAACTAATTTATGCATGGAAAAAGGGGCCTCAACTTATGTGTAATAGAGAAGGCTCCATCTCCATAGTTACCTTATGATTCTTTCAGAGCTCTCAGGGCACAAAGGCAGTTGTTAGTGTAACTTGCAGCAGATAAATTAAATCATTTGGGTGGGTGTGGGCGGGGGGGTCATTGAACTTTAAACATAATTTTTATTAGTTATTTCAATTCAGTTTTACATTGTTCTCCAAACACCACAAGGATCATTTACAGATTCATAAAAAGCTGGGAAATTATTTTCCCAGAATGTTCATATGTAGCTGGTATAACAATTACCTTGACCTAAAGGATTAAAGTAATTCTGAGTGTATTAATCCCTCCTGAGCCACACAAAACTTTTTTTGATTTATACCAGAACCATCAGAGCTGTCCTGATGCTTGCAAAATATGCAATGGTAGTTGAATTTAGCACCTCATATTTATTTGCCTCAAGATTTCATTAGGATGTTGAAATCAAAATATTGCTATCAATATTCACTATTTATCCAATAATTCTAAAATACAGCCATGCATCGCTTAATAGTGGGAATAAGTCCTGAGCAATGTGCTTTTAGGTGATTTCATTATTGTGCATGCATCATAAAGTGTATTTACACAAACCTAGATGGTATAGCCTTCTACATACCTGGGCTATATGGTAGAACATATTGCTCCTAGGCTAAACACCTGTACAGCAGATTACTGGGCAATTGTAATACAATGTGAAATATTTGTGTATTTAAAGATAGAAAAAATAAAGTAAAAATACAGTATAAAAAATAAAAATGGTATACCTGTATAAAACATTTACCATGAATAGAGCTTGCAGGACTAGAAGTTGCTCTGGGTGAATTAATCAGTGAGTGGTGGTTGAATGTGAAGGCCTCGGACATTTGTGTACGCTACTGTAGACTTTATAAACACTGTTTACTTCTGCTACACTAAATTTATTAAAAATCTTTTTTCTTCAATAACTTTAGCTTATTGTAGCTATTTTATTTTATAAACTTTAATTTTAAATTTTTATTCTGAAAACACACATTGTACATATGTACAAAAATAATTGCTTTATTTTCTCGTTCTATAATTTTTTTCTAGTTTTACAAATTTTTGCTTTACTTTTAAAATGTTTTGTTAAAAATTAAAACACAAGCACACACATTAGCCTAGGCCTACACAGGTTCAGGATGATCAATATCACTGTCACCCTCCTCCACATCTTGTTCCACTGAGAGGTCTTCAGGGGCAGTAATATACATGGAGCTGTCGCCTCCTATGACTACAATGCCTTCTTCTAGAATACCTCCTGAAGGACCTGCCTGAAGTTGTTTTACAGTTAACTGGTTTTGTTTTGTTTGTTTGTTTACATGTAAGTAGAAGTACACTTTAAAAATAATGATTAAAAAGTATACTATAGTAAATACACAGACCAGTAATATAGTAATTTGTTATTGTTAAATATTATGTAGCTCATATATTGTATATGCTAAATTTATACTACTGGCGGTGCAGTAGATTTGTTTGCACCAGCGTCACCAGAAGCACATATGTAATGCATTGTACCTTATGACTACTAGTCACTAAATGATAGGAATTTTTCAGCTCCATTATAATCTGACAGAACCACCACTCTATGTGTGGTTCATCATTGACCAAAATGTCATTATGTGGCACATGACTGAATGTTAACTTTCAGTCAGATGTTAGTAATTCCATTAGAAATAATCCTCCCTCACCTACTCCTTCCCCCCACCACCTTCTGCCTCATGTATAACTTTGGAGAAAAAGGAAGAAATGACTCAAAGCAGAAACAAATCTTTTAACAGTTGTTACAAGAAATGTACAGAATAAATTATTTTGTAAACATCAAAACTGCATGTCCTTAAGTGTGAAAGTATTCTCTCTCTTTTTTAAAAATGAAAACTGATACTATCAGTGTAGAAGACTTGACTGGATAGTAATTTAAAATGGGAAGTAAAATGACTATATATATATTCCTGCATCATAAACAAAAATGCATTTATTTCAGTAATTTTTTTCCTTCTGGACTCATAGGTGTGTTGTTACTTATTGAACTTTTCAGAAACATGAAAGATCTTGCTTATTGACAATTTCTAATTTTCCTGAACTGCTATGTGTTTTTTTAGGCAAAAATCATCATATACCTCTGTTCACAACCTGAATAAAGAGAATATTTTTACTATATCAAGTTGCTAGCCACCTTTCAACCGGTGCCTTCAGGATAGAAGACTGTGATGAAATGTCAGGAAATGATGTGAATTAGCCAAATTCTGCTTTAATAGGCTTCATTTTTATTTAGGTAGAATAAAGCCAACAGATGAAGAGACAACTGCCATTGAAAAGATAATTTGTTATACTCTTAGATCCCAAAAAAAGGAAGGTCATACTAGGAATCACCAAGCTTGGCCATGAGGCAGAAGGAGAGCAGCAGACTATGGTCCAGATCCTTTATCATGGTTTCTACAGGAAGGAGCAGGCCACGCAGGGTAAGCAGCCTTACGATTGGCCAGTTTGGAATAATGTCAGCAGGCTCTGGGGCATAAGGGCTGGTTCTGGTTGTCTGTTACCTGGTCCTGGGGTGATCAGGGCTGATGTCTAGTGCCCCTGAGTGTGAAAGCCTGATAAATAGGTGATTGGAGGAGTGGACTTAATTGGCTGCTCAGGAAGGGAACTGAACAGCCTCTATCCAGGGCATGCAAACTGGATCAAGACACTATTTAAAAAACTATATACAATTGATCTTTTGATGTTTCAACATCAGTTTTGAGCTCTATTATTTGAGACATTTGAATGACATGAATAGTAGAGAAGGTCAGAGAGTAGGGCACAAGATGCCCTAAAGAGTCTAGAAAATATTTCAGTATGAAAGTAAAAAGAAAGAACACAAGTAGAAGTACAAGGAGTCCTTGTATGCTGGCTTGTAACTAAGCTTCCCATTTTTATGTCATTAACCCAGAAAAGGTGAAATTTTTGAGGTCTCTAATAATATCTCGGTGGTATTATGTGTGCATATATATAATTTTGATATATTTTTCTGGTCAAGATGGTGGCCAGCTCTAGCAGTTTTGTTGCTGGAGGGTTTGAACTTAGTTTAGTAAAGGATATGTTAAGATTAGTGTCATTTGTGTGTAACCAAGGGGAAGGAGTGGTTGTAGCAGTCATGAATGGAGACAAGAGGCAGTGGGACTTGGTAGAAAGGTGAGGTAATCAAAGAAGAAGGCACTGGGGAGTGAGTAATTCTCTCTTTAGATGGTCAAGGAATTGATTGACTGATAAGAGGAAGATGCCTTCTGGGGAAAATAATCATCTCCATTCATTTTTAGAATGGCACAGATTTTAGTATCCTGTACCCGATTTCCTCTTAAGCATGAATGTGTAGCGGTGTATGTTTTGGGAGAGAGCAAGGAGTGTACAAGGATCACAGGCTAAGCAGACAGCAATCTCAGGAAACATAATAGAATTCCTAATATCAAAGGAAGAAAAGCAATAAACGTCTCATGCCCAATTTGTCAGCACCTTAGGAGAGGCAGCCCGTGGGAGTTGCAGAGACAGGGATTTCGAGGTCCTAGGTGAAGTCACAGGCAGCGATGTCACATCCAGTGGTGAACCCCTGGGCCACGGTGATGTCATGTAGAATGTGAGTTCATTGTCACCAGGTGATTAGATATTCTTTTCAAGTGGATATCCACTGCAGAAGATATGGGTTTTGTTTTCGTGTCTCTGTGGACTCCAAATGAGACTACGCCACTTGTGTATTTGAAGGCAAGATTGGGCTGAGAATTTGGTAAATAAATGTCATTTAAGTCAACAGGCTTCTGGGTGCCAGCTAGCAAAGGCAATGTTGGCATCCATGTGCTGTAGTAAGGGACAAAAGCACCAGAACTCTACTGGCACAATTAAATTCCCCATTAAAGATGGCAGAATCTAAAGTTTCTGATATTTAAGGTTTTGCCTAGATAGGTAATGAAAGGGATTATGTTGCAAATAGGTTTTAAATCATATGGCCTGATTTGGATACATGTTGTTAATAGGGGATCAGGTTGTTTAAAACAGCGGTCCCCATCCTTTTTGGAAGCAAATCTTTTCCACGGCCTGACAAGGTGGAGCAGGGGATAGTTTTGAGATGAAACTCTTTGATATCATGTCATCAGGCACTAGATTATCATAAGGAGCACACAACTTGGATCCCTCACATGCAGTTCACAATAGGGTTCACGCTTCTATGAGAATCTATTGCCACTGCTGATCTGAAAGGAGGCAGAGCTCAGGTGGTAATGCTGGCTAGCTCAAGGCTCACCTCCTGCTGTGCAGCAGGGTTGCTAACAGGCCTCGACCAGAGCGGTACCACTCTGCCGCCCAGGGGTTGAGGACCTCAGGTTTAAAAGAAATCCAGATGGCGTGAACCCGGGAAGCGGAGCTTGCAGTGAGCCGAGATTGCGCCACTGCACTCCAGCCTGGGGGACAGAGAAAGACTCCGTCTCAAAAAAAAAAAAAAAAAAAAAAAAGAAATCCAGATATTAATATTTGGGTCCCTTCAATGGAAAGATTAACAGACAGGCCTACACGTTCAACAATTTGCTTTCTAGTGTATCACTCTTAAATTTTATGAAAAGAAAGTTGAAAACAATTTTTTAAAAGGAAGAGGGCTTAGAAGCATCAGATAAATGTAGCAGAAGGAAACTTCTAAAATCAACATCTATCATTATTTTCCTTTATTCTGAGATAACCGAAGATATTTTTGCATAATATGAGAACAAAATGCTATGAAAAGTTAACAGTAAACAAAGAAATCCCTTAAAAATAAAAATATAACAACCAAAAGCTCTTAAAAATTAATTTGAACATTCTTGGGATCTTATAGATATGGAAAGCAGATTAGGGTTGGCACGGGTTAGGGCTGAAGGAGCAGAGAGGAAATGGTGAGGCTACAGGTGTAGCATGAGGCATAACTTTGTGGAGCCGGGACAGTTCTGAATCTTGATTGTAGTTATAAGTCTAGACTTAAGATAAAATTGCACAGAACTACACACACATACACATACACATGAGTACATGTAAAATGGGAAATCTGAATAAGGTCTGGGGGTTATATCAATGTCAATTTCCTGCTTTTGATATTGTACTATGCTGTAGTTATGTAAGTTGTTACCAAACAAAAGGAATGTCAGTGATTAACTCCAGGTAAAAACAAGTTGAACAAGAAAGGTAAGTCATATTAATTGGTTCAAAAGTGAACAATATTTATGTAGTTATACATTAAACATTATTATTAAATTAAAAATTGTGATATAAACTATATTGGAAAAAATGGGTAGCGGCTAAGTGGGAAGATGGGTTTTTAAAAGCTAATGGTTTTTCTCTATATAATACTTAAAATTGATAAATCAAGAAATAATGCTATAAGAATATTACTTTAAAATGTACAGCTAAATATAAAAAGAAATATTTATAAGATTTGAAAGAATAATTGGCCCTGGAAACTACTATTTTTTGTTATAATCTTATTTAATTATTTTGACTGTGAGCATGCATTACTCCAGCAAGAATAAAATTTAATCAAACACAGTATAAAATATATTAAAGAAAACTTATGAAACAAGAATTTTTTTATCATGTTATTTTAAGGAATAATAGATAAAATGATATTACCTCAAAATAAAGTTGGATCAAATATGAAGAAGATGTAATTTTCAGCTCACCTAATCACTTTATACCCACATCATGTTCATTGTTATCAGGTTATATTGTTTGGAGTCACCTCAGATCCTGTTAGGAATTCTAGATATTGACATAGAGATTTTCTAGTTCAATGGTCAACATACTGAATTATAAATTCCTAATGGGGAATCAACACTGTCTTATTTATCTTGTTAATTCACCCTCAGAACTTTTTCTCACCACGTATTTGTTTAATTTAACTGGAAAACAGACAAAAAAAACAGAAGAAATTCAGAAGACTAATGGCAGTTGTTTTTATTTCATAAGCAACCCTGAGATCAGATCAGATTCATTTAGTGTGCCCCATGTGAATGAAGGTAGACATATAAAACAATAAGAAAATGAAAAATAAGGATGTGTATGTTGATGCATTTTTAGATGGAGTACTTTTTTATTATTAAGATGCTAAAACCAACATCTTTACAACAGCAGATAAATCACAGAGACTAGAATTTGACAAAAAGCTGATACACATTTTCCTAAATGAGATTTAAAAGAAAATATTAGTGAATTTTAAAGTGAAAAAAGTTTTGTTTCTGGTCAGAGATTTTCAGCATTAGTATTTACCATTTGGGGTGTTAAATTTGAGCTTTTAAGAGATATGTTATCACTTGTGAAAATGTGAAAAAGAAAGTCGTTATTTTTTTTTCTAATAGGACTGTATTTGCCATCATATACTTCGATCTGCTGTGTACTCAAAAGCCATAGTTTATATAGTTTGGACTTCAGTAAGTTTGCCACCTTGTTGATGAGACTGGACTTAATTTTCTTTTTTTTTTTTTTTTTTCTTTCTTTTTTTTTTATTATAGTTTAGGGTTTTAGGGTACATGTGCACAATGTGCAGGTTTGTTACATATGTATCCATGTGCCATGTTGATTTCCTGCACCCATTAACTCGTCATTTAGCATTAGGTGTATCTCCTAATGCTGTCCCTCCCCGCTCCCCCCACCCCACAACAGTCCCCGGAGTGTGATGTTCCCCTTCCTGTGTCCATGAGTTCTCATTGTTCAATTCCCACCTATGAGTGAGAACATGCGGTGTTTGGTTTTTTGTCCTTGCGATAGTTTACTGAGAATGATGTTTTCCAGTTTCATCCATGTCCCTACAAAGGACACGAACTCATCATTTTTTATGGCTGCATAGTATTCCATGGTGTATATGTGCCACATTTTCTTAATCCAGTCTATCGTTGTTGGACATTTGGGTTGGTTCCAACTCTTTGCTATTGTGAATAGTGCTGCAATAAACATACGTGTGCATGTGTCTTTATAGAAGCATGATTTATAGTCCTTTGGGTATATACCCAGTAATGGGATGGCTGGGTCAAATGGTATTTCTAGTTCGAGATCCCTGAGGAATCGCCACACTGACTTCCACAATGGTTGAACTAGTTTACAGTCCCACCAACAGTGTAAAAGTGTTCCTATTTCTCCACATCCTCTCCAGCACCTATTGTTTCCTGATTTTTTAATGATGGCCATTCTAACTGGTGTGAGATGGTATCTCACTGTGGTTTTGATTTGCATTTCTCTGATGGCCGGTGATGATGAGCATTTCTTCATGTGTTTTTTGGCTGCATAAATGTCTTCTTTTGAGAAGTGTCTGTTCATGTCCTCTGCCCACTTTTTGATGGGGTTGTTTGTTTTTTTCTTGTAAATTTGTTTGAGTTCATTGTAGATTCTGGATATTAGCCCTTTGTCAGATGAGTAGGTTGCAAAAATTTTCTCCCATTCTGTAGGTTGCCTGTTCACTCTGATGATAGTTTCTTTTGCTGTGCAGAAGCTCTTTAGTTTAATGAGATCCCATTTGTCGATTTTTGCTTTTGTTGCCATTGCTTTTGGTGTTTTACTTAATTTTCTTTATTCATAAAATTGTTCAATAATAATTTCAAGCAAAAAGCAAATGTATGATAGAATAGTAGACAATGCATAATACTTAGAATATTTAAAGCAAAATAAAATAGCAATTTCAGAGAGAGGTTAAGTTGCAAAAAGCTTGCTGGAGATAATAAAACTTGCTTATGATAAACTATAAGAAAAAAGGACTAGGGCGGATGGGGAGATAAGTGTCTGTTTTTCCTGGTTGAAGCAGAGCTTTTGTAGTAATGTAGCAATGAGATCAGACAGATAGATGAGAGACTAGCTTAATGTTTCATGTTGCACCGATTTTCAGGATAACTGGTCCAAATGAAAAGTCTTTTGGTCACTAAGGCACATCAAATAGAAGATGAAGAAAACCATTCAGGATTCATTCCCCAATCCTCAGGTCCGTGTGCACCTCGCAAATGTGAGCTTGCCAAATATTCCCTGAGTGCTTGCAGTGTCTTTTACTTACCATGTGCCCAGACCTGCTTTTTTTTTTTCTTTTTAGTAGTTCTCTTCTGCTTGAACATGTTATTGTGAATTAGATTCTGAGATAGTGAAGATAATGTCACTTCTATAGCCGAAGCTTGACCTTCAAACCAGCTGCCGATCCTCATCCAGAGCTCACTCACCTGAAGATCCTGGACTGCTTTTCCCTTTCTCCAGTTCTTTATCTTTGTCACCACCTGGAGAAACACAAAATACGAGTCAGGTCAGAGACAGCCTTGAAGTGAAGAAATAGTGTTACTTAAGGAGAACCTGAGAAATCTACATTAACTTCTTTGTTTTATCTATGAGTTAACTTGACCTGAGAGAAGTAGGAGCATGTTCAAAGTTATGCAACTTGACAGGGTGGACCAAACAGAGATTAGAGTCCAAGTCTCTGAATTACTAAACTAGCCTTTTCTTCTAATCTGAACTTTTATCAACCAATATGGCAGGGCTAGACTGGCTACGTGCATACCACATGATTTACAAATGTATGTGCGTCTGTAAATAAAAGCATTCAGTGTTTGGTTTCAGGCATGAAAAGCTACTAATGAGATAAGAAAATAAAATACTTAGTGAATTTACTTAACTACAGTTGAATCTGATGAAGAATGAAATATCAATTCATGGTCACAACCACAGCTTGTAATTGACAAGGAAAATGATCCTGGCCTTCACTGTCTGTACTGCCCATAGGAGAAATATTGTGGAATACTTAGTAGCCACATATTTTACAATTTTACTATTCAGTCTATAGAAATAGTCATTACCTCTTCCATATCCCAATGATTGGCCTTATCATCCTAAATTAATTGCAAATGCATAGTTAGGAGTTAACATTGCCAGGTCCCTGTAGAAAACAAATTTCACGAATTATGTTTTAGTAGTGGCATATCAAGATTCAGACCTAGATAGAACTAGATGGAATTTCTCTGCCTGTTGGTGAATGGAAGACATTTCAGGACCATGACTAATCATGACAGATTCTAGTAACACCTAAACATAAATTTATTCTGTCTAATCAACTCTTAAGAATACATCACCTTCCAACTGAACTCTAATAACTCAATCTAAATGCTCCAGCCCTTTTCAATCATATCTAGAAAATCTTTGGACATCTGGAACATTAACCAAATTTATCTTCCTTTCCACAAATACAGGCAATTTAGGATAGAATAAAAATAATCTGTTGCCATTTTAATAAAAAGGTGTTAATAACTTTTATGTTAAAAATCTAATAGAAGTGAAGAGGAATTCCGATTCTCCTTTCATTAAGCTGATCTCTGCATCTCTCCTGCCATCTATTCACTCTTCTAAATCTAGATGTTGGTTTATCTAGATAGAAATTCTATTCACTCTTCTAAATCTAGATGTTGGTTTATCTAGATAGAAATACTTTGAAGCACAATCTAACTGAAAATATCTGAGTGCATATGCAGGTATATCATTTACAAATTTAGCATGCAGTCCTGATATTCATATTGGAAAAAATTGTTTGAATTTCTTGAATTCTATTTTCCAACTACTCCTTGTGTTATTGTAGGCCTTATCATCCTTGGCCAGATGCTAATTTTCCAGATCAGTGGTCCTGCGGTCAGTGCCTGAAATACAAGAGGACGTGGTATTTAATTTCTTTTTCATAATTTCTGACAGAATTTCTCAAAGAATGTCAAATCTTACATTAAATATTACACTTCGTGCCAGTTAACAAGTGCTTAAGCTCCTTCCTGTAGTCAGGGCCTTACTCTTAAAGTTGAGAAGTTGGAAAGAAGGGGCACAAGAAAAAATATCTCTTCATTGACACTCTGCCAGAGTTAAATAATTAAAATTGAAAGGTGATGACATAGTACATTCTTTACGTCAGGTATTTTAAAAGTCACTGATGATTCAAATGAAAAGAATATAATGAGACTTAGTCTTCTCAAAAATTAATAAAAAAGTGTATAGATATATACATAGACATACATACATATTTTCAAAGTTTATGTCTACTTCTAAATATTGGCCACTGAAAAGTATACCCCTGTGATATTGCAGTTTTGTTAAATATAATTTTAGGAAGGTTAAAGTAGAGAGCAGACAATAAGTTTAGTAGAAAAATGTATGAAACTTAAGAATTCTGGTGGCTTCATATGAATGCAAATATTATTTTTCTTTAAAAAGTTTATTTCCTAAGAAGAAAGAGCTTAATATGAGTATGAGCTTCAGAAAGCATTGTATCTTATTCCTCCACTTTTGAAGCCATAGAAATTTGAACTATGGAAAAATATGCCCTGATTGACATAAGGATAAAGTAGGCTTGATAGATTCATTGTTTTCTATATGAATACTCAATGGCTTTAAAATTGAGAAGTATTCTAAACTTCACTCATTCATTTGGGATCTAATTTACATAAATTTCAGCACTATAAGTCTGTTTCATAAATAGTACTCTCTATAAAACATATATTTAATCTGATTCTTATTTGGTCCCACTTAGTGAAAATGCAGACACATGGGATGTAGACACAAACCAACAAACACATGGTTTTAAAAAGACTTTTTGTTGATTATGCAGGAAAAATGCATAAATTATTTTAGACTACTTAACATACAGCGGGCATCACTCTTAAAGCTTTTAAATCGTGCAATCCATTCATGATTGTGAAAATCAGTTTGGAGACACTGCAATGAGTTTTAACATTTCAAAATTTATGTGTGTGTGTGTGTGTGTGTGTGTAGGTATACATATATTTTTTTAAAAGGATACTTCCAAATATTTACAGGTATTAGACTAATACTTGTAAAGGAATTAGATATGAATTTACAAGTATTAGAGTAATTATTGGTATAAGAAACCAGGAAAGGGCCTGGGAGAGCAGGGAACCATGGACTGCTAACTCCTAAAGTAACATCATATCCATTTACTTCACTCTGCCTCAGAAATAGTACCTTGTGCTGTTACAGCCTTGCTATAAAAAGGTTGGGAAGCATTTCTTTTTGACAGCTATTTGCTACTCCCAAGCCCTCTTTCACACGGCCAACATCAGCCCCATATTAGCCTTAGATGTCAGGAGGTTTCTCCTCTTACTTTCTTCATCTGATTTGGACACTTCCACCTTGAGCCTTATTCCCTTTTTCCTTTTGGGAAGGCTAAATCTGTTGCAAGTCCTTACATAAGGCCAATTTTTAAAAATTTATCTGCCCAACTTGACAATTAAACAAACAAAAACCAATGGGTACTCATAGTTACTTATCCACAGAAAAGTTTACAAAGTCACTAGTGCTTCACAATTAAGTAGACACTATACATATCAATGAGTGCTTTGTTTCATTTTTCCCTGAATCAATCTAATACAATCTGCTTTAAGAATGGGGAAAAATGGAGACCTAAAGTAGGACTCACAACAATAAATACTTGTTGAGTGAATACCTTTACTGCCGTTTGAATGATAACGCTTCATCCATATCCTGGGACATATTTCCTAAAGCACACTCAAGCTTTTAATGAAGGCCAAAATGCTTCTGTGTACATTAATAAGTTGTGTATGTCAGATAAAAATACAATACACAGACTGAATGTGTGACTGGTCCAAGTTCAAACGGTGACTCATATTCTGTTTGATGTTTGGAGCTCAAAAGAGGAATTACATAAAGAAATTTCAACAAGAATGCATATCTTTTTTTAAACCAAAATTTTAATGAAATTTTATCCAGTTTTGTAAAATAAAACTTGCATTCCTGTGGCAGTAAATGTATACAATATAAGAAAAGTAAATCTTAGATGGTCTCAATTTTATTAAAAATATATGAATACCAGCCTGATTAAAATTTTACTGTGTGGAGAGCACACTGTGATTTTTTTGGATCCAGATGATAATGGATTACTTTGGAAACACTGGGTTGATGAATGTGGTACATGGTATTGGTTCTGATGGATCCCTCAGTCTCTCTTGCATTTGTCTTTTTAAAAATGATGGGATTGTGTCTCTAATATTCTAATACATATTTTGAGATTCTGTGGATTAATTATCTGTACTACCATATTACACAACAAATAAGTCTTTGAACAGTAAGTGAAATGTTTTCACCCTCATTCTGATCAACGTATATGTTGTCAATGGAATGAAGTATTTGAGTTCATTGGATTTGATAACCAGGATTACAATGAGAATGAATTTGATGCCTAAAATATGTACTAACCTTAGGTGACTTTAATCTTGTCATTTGCCTAGAAAAACATTTTAATGTATTATCTTTACTTTTTAAAGTTGATATGCTTCTATAGAAAAGTTATTGTATTTAACTATGTAAAGAAAGAAAGAAAACATGATACAGTCATTCTTCCCTTTGAAAAAGACTAGCAGGTCAATAAATTCTGATTTCTGTCTATGTAAAAGACAAAAGATTAAAATTTGAAGGTGATTTGTTACATGGGATACCTGGTACAGTTTAGAATTTAAGGGATTATTTTATGTATCTTTAAAATGTTTCTAGCTGCTGACAGAAATAGAACACATGAGAGTGAATTAAAATGTATAAATCTCTTCAACCTTTCATAGAATGTGAGTTTATATATTTTCTGGTCTCATTTGCATGAGTGACCTTTTCTAGTGGAGTGAAAGCCACAAGGATGTATCTATAAATTAGATTCAGACAAGAATTTAAAGCACCTCCTGACAATGAACTTAGTGCAGCTTTGAAATTTCTTTGTGTGACATGATATAATCTACATACTTGTCAATGACTACATCTATGACATTCATTAAAAAATGACTCATTCAAAAACAAGAATAGAAGTATGACTTCTTACATTGTTCCTAATACGTTTTCATTCCATATTTTTTATTATCTGTAGGCTACTAACCACAGTTGAGGCTTCTCAAACATGTATTATATTTATTCAAGTTCCTTCTCAATATTTCATCTAACACATATGTGCACACTTTTAAGCAAAATCTGTTCAAACAACTAAAATATTTATATATGAAAGTTAAAGGTAATAGCAATAATTTGTTCCCAGGTTTTATTTCCTTTTGCTGTAATACCACTGTTTATTGAAACTCAGCTGAAAATTACAATTAATACAAAATCATGTCAGTTGGGAAAAAAACAAACAACTTTATAGATTATCAGTGTTGAAATGGAACTAAAATTGTGTTAGTTATGACTTTAGAAGACAATGTAGAAGCAACATCTTCTAAAAACCATTTTCCAGAAATATTCAGAATGATTAGGTAAAATAATACAACTTTATTGAATTGATACTCTTCTTAAGTTAGAAAGAGATTTCTCTGCAACTTGATTCCCAATATTTATGGACTTAAAACATATATACACATACTCAAAAGAAGCTTAAGTCATTTCCAACTTCATATTTCAAGATATTTCTATGCATACTGAATTCTATATTTTGATTATATCACATTTGAGTTCTATATTTGAATTTCAACGTATTCAAAATATATAATATTCTCTCAAACATTAGCATACTGGAATAGTTTACATTTGAAGAAAAAGTACTGGGATAAGACTGAATAGCTGATGCCAGAGAATACTATATACACACAGTGGATATCAGTGGATGAAAAAGCAGCTCTTAGTTGAGTCTCTAGCTCATTTACTAAAGTCATAATAATGAGACCCTATCCACCCCTGGTTTCCTATGAACTCACCTGGAGGTCTAACCGTGTACACAACTTAAAATAACCTGGAAACATGAATATTTCTATTACAAGCTTTGCTTTCCTATAGCAATGCAGCTGCCAATTGAATATTTGAGGACCCACAACACTGCTCTTTTATGCTACAACGTGCTGGTTTAGACTTTTGGGGAGAAAAATAGATTAATTATCTCAATTGTTGCATTAAAATTTCCCTTCCGATTAGAAAGTCAGATCATTTGATGCCAGAATGATCTGACTTTACTGCTCTACTGAAGAATTTGGCTCAAACATAAAGATTATATCTTGTTTACTTTTGCCTCCCTTAAATTGTGTGAAGTATAAAATATCTAAAAGTTGTGAATTGAATGAGACTGAATTAATAAAATGAAACCTAAATGTAGAATTTAATTTCTTTTTAATTAAAAAACTGACACAAATAATTCAGACATAATACACCTTTAACTTCTTAGGTTTAAATTGTTAGAAAATGATAATTTCTGCCTCTCCTTTTTAAGCGTCTGGAATTAGATGAGGCAAATATATTTATAGCTCTTTAGCTCTTAAAGACAATCTAAGAGATAATAAAATTTAATCTATATTCACTTTGAGATAGTCAGATCTCTTTTAGTATACCTTCTTAATGTCTTTTGAATATTGTCATTTCTCTCTACCACACTGCTATCCACAGCCCTTGCCTAGATCACCTAAATTTCATGATAATTGGTTTCCACACACTGTAGCCGTTATGATCCTTCTTGATTTTATGTAATTAGTTTAATGGCACGAAACACATGATTATTTTATGAAAAAGATATTAAATACAGAAAATTAAAAATTATTAAGTTAAATTTAAATCAACATAAATCAATTATGTTCCCACCACTTTCTAAAATATAAAATCCAATTCTCTGTTCTGGTCAGTTACTTGTTTTTTTAATTAAGAAGTATGTTATAAAAACTTTTCTTTATTACTACATAAGAATTCAAATAATCATTTTAAAGGATAACTAGTACTTAACTCCCTGAATATACCACAGATTACTGGAACAATGTAAAATTGAAGAAAACTTTGGTTTTTATCAAATTGCTATGATTATAAAGAATATGAGGAATCCTCTTTACTTACATTTCAATGTTTTGTGTTTTTTTGTTTTCAATTTCTTTTGTTAAATTCCTAAAATTGGGTTGAGAAATAAGAACCTTTTTTTTAAATACATATTACAAGATTCTGTCCATGAAAGCCATACTGTGTTACATCCTGATATGGGCCTGCTTGTTCCACGCCAGTGGTTCCCAATCTGGTAGCACATTAACATCATGTAGAAAACTGCAAGAAAATACTGATTGTTCAACTCATAACCAGAAAATTGTAAAGAAGTGTAATTAAGCAAGGAACAGGGTAATGCTGGCTCCATAAAGTTAACTGGGGAGTATTTTTTCCTTTTCTGTTTTCTGGAAGAGTTTGTTTAGACTTGGTAGTGTTTCTTCCTTTAGTGATGGCTAAAATTCCATGGTGAAGAAATTTGGCCCTGGAATTTTCTTTATTGGAAGGTTTAAACTGGCATCTTCAATTTCTTTAATACATATGGATCTAGTCGAGTTTCTATTTATTCTTGCTTGAGCTTTCATAATTTGCAAGTATGGAAATAATCAGATTTCTATTTACTCTTGATTGAGCTTTGATAATTTGTGACTTTTAAGAAATTTCTCAATTTCACTGAAATGATTAAGTATGTGACATCAAGTTGTTTATAAATTTTCCTATTATCTTTTTAATGTCTATAGTTCTATAGTAATACTATCTCTTAATTTCTGATCTTTGCAATTTGCATTTTTTTGTGATAAGCCTGCCTAACATTGTGTTATATATATTTGTGGAGTACAGTGTGATATTTCAATACACGTATGCCATGTGTAATAATCAGTGAAATTAGCCCATCCATCACCTCAAGCATTTATTATTTCTTTGTGTTGGGAACACTCAAAGTCCTGTCTTCTAGCTATTTGAAAATATACAATAAATTATCATTAATTATAGTCATACTCTGGTGCTATAGGACATTAGAGATTAGTCCTCCTCTGTAGTTGTGATTTTTGTGTTTGTGAACCAGAATCTCCCTATCTTCTCCTCTTCCACATTCTTCCCTGCCTCAAATAATTATCTTTTTACTTTCTACTTCTATGAGATCCACTGTTTTAGCATCTACATGTGAATGAGAACATTTGGTATTTGTATTTCCATACCTGGATCATTTCACTTAACATAATAGTCTTCAGATTCATCTGTATTTCCACAAACAACTGGATTTTGTTCTTTTTTATGGCTGAATAATATTCCATTGTGTATATATGCCACATTTCCTTCATTTATTCATTGATGGATACTTAGACTCCACATTTTGACTCTTATGAGTAGTGCTGCAATAAACATGAGAGTGTAGATATTTCTTTGAGATACTGATTTCCATTCCTTTCAATATATACCCAGTAGTGAAGTTGCTGAATCATATAGTAGTTCTATTTTTGTTTTTTGAGGAACTTCCATATTGTTTTCCATAATGGCTGAACTAATGTAAATTCCTAACAACAGTCCATAAGAATTTCCTCTTCTTCACATCCTCCCGACATTTTTTATTTATTATGTCTTTTTGATAAAAGCCATTCTAACTGGAATGAGAGAATATCTTGCTGTCTTTTTTTTTGGATTTCCATGATGATTAGTGATGTTGAGCATATTTTTATGCATGTGTTTGCCATTTGTATGTCTTCTTTTGAGAAGTGTCTGTTCAGAACATTTTCCCATTTATTAATTGGAGGTTTTTTGTTTGTTTTCCCGTTGAGTTGTTTGAGTTCCTTGTATATTCTGAATATTAAACCCTTGTAGAATGAACAGCTTGCAATTATTTTATCTCATTCTGCAGGTTGTTTATTCATTCTGTTGGTTGTTTCATTTGATGTTCAGAAGCCTCTTAATTTGATACAATTTCATCTGTCTACTTTTATTTCGATTGCCTGTGTTTTTAAAGTCTTAATCATAAAATCTTTACCCAGACTAATGTCTTGAAGCATTTCCTTTATGTTTTCTACTAGAAGTTTTAAAGTTTGGGGTCTTACAGTTAAGCTTTTATCCTGATTTGCATACAGATATCTCATTTTACCAGCATCATTTATTGAAAACACTTTCCTTTTCCTGATGTATGTTCTTGGCACATTTGTTGAAAATCAGTTGGCTACAAATATGTAGATTTGTTTCTAGGTTCTCCATTCAGTTTCATTGGTCTATGTGTCTATTTTTATACCAGTTACCATGTTACTTTGGTTAAATCTTTTTGGTTAAATCTTGGTACTATATTTTGAAATCAGGTAGTGTCAGGCATACAGCTTTGTTCTTTTGCTTCAGATTGCTTTTGCTATTTGGGGTCTTTTGTAGTTCCGTACAAATTTTAGACTTCTTTTTTCCATTTTTGTGAAGAATGTCATTGGTATTTTGATAAGGATTGTATTGAATCTTTAGATTGTTTGGGGTAGTATGGACTATATTAATTCTAATTCATGAACGCAATATATAGGTATATTCCTTCTATACCTAATTTATTGAGAGTTTTTGTCATGATGAATGTTGGATTTTATTAAATGCTGTTCTGCATTTTATCTATTGAGATGATCATGTGGTACTTGCCCTTCATTCTGCTGATATCATGTATCGCTTTTAATTTGTATATGCTGACCAGTACTCGCATCTCTTGGATACATCCCACTTGATCATGATATATAATCTTTTTCATATGCTGTTGGATATGGTTTGCACTAAAATATGGGCTCTTCACCTCATTTAACGTTGTTGGCATGAATTCTACCTTATGTAATATTAAAATCATAGATCTTTGATATCTTTTGTTTGCATTTGCCTAGTAAAATTTTTCACTTGCCCATTTCATTTTAGTCATTTGAAATCTTTATTTTACCAATGTCTCATAAATATAGCATCTGACTGGGTTTTAGTTTATTATACTGCCTTAAAATTTTCATTTTGGCCGGGCGTGGTGGCTCACACTTGTAATCTCAGCACTTTGGGAGGCCGAGGGGGTCGGATCCCGAGGTCAGGAGATCGAGACCACGGTGAAACCCCGTCTCTACTAAAAAATCCAAAAAATTAGCTGGGCGTGATGGCGGGCGCCTGTAGTCCCAGCTACTCGGAGAGGCTGAGGCAGGAGAATGGCGTGAACCCGGGAGGCGGAGCTTGCAGTGAGCCGAGATTGTGCCAGTGCACTCCAGCCTGGTCGACACAGCAAGACTCCGTCTCAAAAAAAAATTTATTTTATAAAGGAAATAAGCTTATTTATATGTAGTGATGTGACAGACATACTTGCTCTTTGTTCTCAAATATTTTGTTATAATTTTTGTGTGTATATATCAGTAATTTTAAAAAGATTTTCATTAGGAGATAATTTTCCCTTGTCTTAAAAATATTATTGCTCAGATTTTGGCTTCCTGTAATGACAGATAAGCTATTGGGAAGCAGGGATAACCCTTCTTACAGATAACAATTATAGAAGCCATATAAACTATTAAAATACATTTGAAGGTAATTTTAAAAAGATCACGACAGAAACTGTCTATCTTTGAAAGGTGAGATTTCTAATTTATTTCTTTTGCTCAAGGACTGTTCAAAATTCTCATGCAGCCCAGTACAGAAGTTACAGTATTAGTGTCTTAGGTGACAGAGGAGAGTTTTGGGGGCTTGAAGAATAGTCAGAAATGTAGAGGGAATATGCCAAATTGAAAGGGACTTTAGAGGCAGTGAATTAAGTTGAAATAAATAAAGATTTCAGCTGTTGCCACAGCCAAGGAGGCAGTTTGGAATCTGTGTCTAGTCAAATTACTGTGCTAAAACAAACCTCTTCACAGGAATATAACATAATCCTGAGCTTGCACAAGATAAGATTGATGAAGTTTGGTAAACTGTCAAATATCATTAAATATGGAAAGAAACAGAAAAATAAAACCCATATTCAAGAAAAATGGCAAGAAATAGAACTGAGATGTACTAAATGTTTTAATTATCGGACACAGACTTTCAAGTAGCTGTCATAAATATGTTTTATGATTTAAAAAGTTCACTCATAATGATTAAACAGAGAAACTCAGCAGATTATAAAATGTACCGAATAAAAATTTTAGAGATGAAAATAATAATTGAAATGAAAGGCTTGTGTTATGGGCTTCGCCAAAGATTAGAGATGATTTAAAATATAGTAAGTAGCCTATAAAAAAGGAAAACAATACATATACACACATATATATTTGTATATAGGAAACAATTTAAAGAACAAATAGAAACATTAAGGAAAAAATAATGAGGCTTCAGAAACCTGTAAAATAATATTAAGCCATCGCTTATATGTTCAATTAGAGCTGTAGAGGGGTCAAAAGGGTAGAACAGGCAAGAAAAAAAAAAAACCTGACAGTTTTTTACTTTCGAGGACTCTAGGCCATACCTAGAATAATGTGAAGTTTGTGGATTTTTCTCTTGCTCCATACTTAGAAGTAATTTGAAGATTGGATATTTCCTTGGAGTTTGTGCTTCTCCCCTATTCTCCTTGTTTCTTTATATTACTTTCAGAAGCAGAGAAAGGAGGTCCAGAACTAAGCAGCCGTCATGTTCATACCAGAACTAGAGGATGAACTGAGAATAGGGGCAATCTCACTCAAACTATATGACTCAGAAAACAGAGTAGGAGTAAGGGGAAAGGTAGTAATGAGTATAGAGAGGATAACTATCAAGTATCCACTAAAATGTTACTAACTTTTTAGTAATGAATTCTGATATGCCATGAGCTCTTGCCACCTACAGATTGAGAAATTTACATACTATGTATCCACAAAATTTTAAAAAATAACATTTTTGAACTATTTTTTCCTAAGATTGCATTAAAGCGTTTTTCCACTTATTCTGTTCTATTTCCAGGAAGTACCAATTATCTATGTTTATAAACTGAATAAATGGATGCCCTACACAATTCTTACTAATACTCACGGAGCAAGTGACTGTACATTGACATATCTGCTGATGCTGCCACAGAAAACCAGACTCCCTCATGATGGTCTCTTGTACCAGACACAAAAGAAATGGCAAAAGCAAGCCACGATACTGCATTAACTATGCAAATGTCATGGGAGTGTGACTGATTGGCAGAACCAAAATTACATTCAGAGCTATAGCTGCAAGACTTCCTTGAAAATATAGAGTTCAAGCCGCTGCAATAAAGAAAAACACAACAGAAATATGTTTTAATGACTGTTGTTCTCCAACCAATTATGTCCACTTCCAATTAAAATAAAGGACTTTGCTTCTTTTTGTTTCCCTTTGTTACTATGGTCAGAGTAACAGAGTCATCATTTACAAAATCGTCCCCGTCTGGTTTTAAAAAATTTTAAATCTGATTATGTCGTATCTTGCTTAGAACACGAGGACATATTTGCAAAAAATTATTTATTATAATTTTGTTTATCTATTATTTTTATCTTTCACTCTGAGAAAGATGTGTCCTGTTGCTGAGCCTACATACAAATCACTTGACATTGAAAGAAGGTTGAATTTCATTACCTATTCCAAATGATTTTAGTACATAACTGTATGCCAATAGCAGGCAACCACAATTTCATTCATGATCCATGGTAAAGAAGTCAATCCAGGTTACATGTGTTAGTCTGAGTATGAGATGAAAATATCCTGGTAGAAGTGAGGATTATTTGTACTATAAAAGAAAGAAGACTTAAAAGAAGAAGCCAGAACCTGAGAATATTGAACTGTCAAGTAATGTAAAAACTGCTCTGTTCTTGAACCAAAAGATAGGATAGCCAGGCCATTAACTGTTGATAAACCAAATGTTCAAATCCAGTTTGAGTATGTATACAATATGTAAATAGATATTTGTTTAAAAAGTGATCTTTTTCAAAAGGAGATATGAAACGGAGGCACATTTCTTATAAATCAAAATATAACACAAACTTAGTGATAATGTCTCTCCATCTTAATCCTAGATTCCCACTTTCTTGTGTCCTACATAGCATACAGTTAAATGTAAAGACAGAAATATTGATGGAGTAAACTTAGGGGCCAAGATTTTACTTTAAAATAAGTGGAAACTTTTTTTAAGTGTGATCTTTGATTAAAACTAATTTCTTCAAGTTGATATTCCTTCAAAATAACTTATGACAAGAATACTGAAGTCATTATAGTATTCTGATTAAACATCTGGTTTGGAATGTCATTATAGATAAAATCAAAAAGAGTAGTTTTTTAAGGGAAATTTTAATGTGTTCTGATATGCCGTTAGGAACAATGAAAATGTGTGGCATATAAATATGTCACACTTTTCTTGTTGTTGGAGAGCTATGAAAATTTTAATCAAGCCTTGATTTTCAGTGAAGGTCACTCATTCATTGATTCTGTGTCTATTTACTGAATGCTGACCATGTGTCAGGCATTATTTTAGAAGCATTCATTGGTGAAATAAACAGCAAAAATATTTCCACTGACTCTTGTATTCTAGTGGATGGAGACAGAAAATAAACCAAACAAAGGGGCATAATAAAATAACATATCAGATGTTGATAATTTCTGATAAATTCTATGGAGAAAAGTGAAGTAATAAATAAGGAGATAAAAAGCCTCCTTATTATATGTCCATTATAAATGGACACTGACCAAAGATCAAAAGTTGGACAAATTTATTATTATTTCAAGGCAAGATGAGAAGCAAGTGCTAAACCCCGAGGCCAAAACTTGTCCAGAGTGTTCAAGAAATAGCAAGGAGTTCAGTGTGCTGGGAGGAAATACTGGGGAGATATGGTCAGAGAAAATAAGGAAGGCAAAATCAAGTAAACTCTGAATACCCTCATAAGAATCTGTCTGTTCTCCTACACCGTGGGCCATGGGAGGGTTTGAAGAATAAGGGTAACATGATCTGACTTAAATCGTAAGGAACAAGCATGGGCACAGAGGGACAAATTTAAAGGTCACTTTAATAAATTTTAATAACTTATTAAATAATTTATTAATAATTTTAATAAATTTTGGTGAGAAATGCTTGTGGCCTGAGTTGGAGTGCCAGTTAATGGAAGTGATAGGAAATGCTGAAGGTCATCTTTTTTAAAACACAAGAAAGGGAGAGATTTAATGCACATGGTTTTACCTAGAGACATAGATGTTTCATGCATTGTAAAACGAAAGATGATTGAATATACATAAGTAGTGATTGTGGAAACTTGTAGATGTTCTATTCTAATGGATTTTTCTTAGTAAAACAGTAGCACCGTTACCAAGCATGAATAAAGAACATTAGCAGATGTGGGAAATGTACTCTGATTGCCATGCAAATCTATAGTTTGTGTATTCGATGTTAGCAGTCAATAATTTCAAATGCAAAGAGCATGGATGTGTGTTATTCTCTGTGTAGCCATATTTAGCTATATGTCTGTAGTATCAGAGCAGGCAGAGAGTTGAATTTAACCAGGGAAGGGATTTCGCCAAGTGAGTACAAAATATAAAAGAGTAGCAAGAGAGTTGAGAGTGTATGCAAGGGAATAATTTTATTGATAAAATATAGCCGCGAAGATGGAGCAGAAGAAAATAATAATGTGAGTGTGTTGAGATATGGTAAATTGTAGTTAGATTAATGGATTCTAGATACTAGTAAGTATGAAGAATTGATGGAGTTGCAATACTAAAGGGAAGGAGCTGAAGATAGATGTAAGCATTAAAGAGAAGTATGCATGAAATTGAGATTATGAAGAGGTTATTTTTGTTTATAATAACAAGATCCAGGGCATGAGCATAGACGTGAAAGGATAAAGTAGGGTGGAGAACAAGATCATGGGAAGAGGAAGTGAGCAGAGCGGAGAGAACTGGGAGTTACGGGTAATAGGAGGATAATATACACTGTAGATAACAAAATTACTAAGACGTAGTGTTGGAAGAACTAATAAGAAGAAAACTTAAATCTTCAAAGAATGGAAGGAGTCACCTGTATGCAGAATGACTACAAGTATTCATTGCCTATAATTCAGAAATAAATGATTTTAGGGAGAGAAGAAGGAAAATAGTCTGCAAGAATAATGCGACAAAGAAAGACACCAAAAATGATACTGGGAGTGAGTGTGAGGGATAAAAGAATTACAGTGAACAACCTATCAGGCAAGCAAGTCATTGGTTTTTGTTGTTGTTGTTGTTGTTGTTGTTTTTGCTTTTGTGAAAATGGACATTTCTATGAGGATTTGCCACCTCTACACTAATGATCTTGTTGAGGATAATCCTGTACAATTTTTCCTTTACTTGCATGATTAAATAAATGAGCTGGGCAAGATCGCATGTGGGTGGAGTTTTAATGATCAGAATAGTTTTAATGCATCTCCTACAAATCAATTCTACAAAGAAGTTCTGAACCACCTGGTTATTATCTGAAATTAAATATGTGCAGAATTATATTAATCGTTCTTTCTTAGGAATGGCTTTCTTCACATATTGTGCCAAGATTATAACATAACTTAATTAAGGAGTTTAGCTGTTGTCAGCGAGTTTGTGTGTTAGAAACAAGCTATTTTAAGTTACAAATTTTCTCATTTAGGCTTTAAATGGTCCTAGAGATAAGAAAGCTGGCATTGCTGCCATATTTCTCCCAAGATGTTTTTGGAGATGGCATTGTTACTCTCTTGGGGGAAATTTAAATTGCATCTCTGATAATTGCCAGGAAAGAGGATATTATATATGAGCTATCAATCTTCACAGAAGGTTTAGATAAGATAAAGGATATCTGAGGTCATGAAAGGGTCTCTTTTCAAGTGATACATAGGTTTTATACTCTTTTAAAATCTCACAGTTGTAGTAATGTCATCGGTGTCATGCTCAGAATAAGTGATTTGAATCATTATTTTCTTACAGTTATTTTTTATGTAATGGAGCTAGAAAACTACAATAATCCTCCCTTATTCTCAGGTGATACATTCCAAGACCCCCAGTGGATGTCTAAAATCGTGGATAGTAAAAACTCTATTTATACACCATGTTTTTTCCTACACATACATGCCTATCATCAAGTTAATTTATCAGTAAGACACACAGGAAGAGATTAGCAATGATAAGTAATAATAAAATAGAATAATTTTTATAGCAGCATACTACAATAAAAGTTATATAAATGTGGTCTCTCTCTGCCTCTCAAAATATCTTATTGTACTGTACTTGCCCATCTTGTGATGATATCAGAAGATAAAATGCCCAAGTAATGAGATGAAATGAGGTGAATAATGTAGACACTGTGATATAAGTAGAAAATTCCAGAAATAAACAACTCCTAAGTGTTAAATTCCACACCATTCTGAGTAGCATGACGCAATCTCATGCTGTCCTGTTCTGTGCCCCCCTGCATTGCTATTCTGCTGTCACAGTATCGCAGTGCTTGTGTTCAAATAACTCTTATTTACTTAGTAATGGCCCAAAGTGCAATATAGTGTTGTTTTTTTCTGATCACAGTTGACTGGGGGTAACTGAAATTGCAGAAAATGAAACTTTTGATAAGGGAGGACAACTGTGCTCTAGTTTTGAAAGTCAACATTTAGCAAAAATAAGATTTCATCTCATTAAAAAAGGAGATGATGAAACTCCTCAATTACATTATTTATGAATTCCTTCAATTCAATTTTCACAAGGGAGGGTTTTAGTATTTTTCTAACTTTAGTGACAATAGTATGTTTTTATTTTTAAAATATTTATATTTCATTATCAAGAAGCAATCTAAATTTTAAGGTGTCAAGTTCAAATTTTTAAAGCTACTTTAAAATTTTCTTTAAAACCCTATATATTCATTTTGATAAGTAACTTATTTTCAAGTATTACCTCTCGTATGCTAAAAAATTTCAACCTTGAGGATGAACACTAAAAATATAACCAACTCCTCACCAAAATTAGCAATTTAGTGTCATGTAAGTCCATTTTACCCCATTATTTATTTAGAGGAAAAAAATAAGAGGAGTAAAATGCATAGGCTCCCTAGCAGTTCAAACTCTAGGATATTCAATTACTTGGTGGCAGCTGATCATTAGATTAGATACATCCCAGCATATCACAGAGGGTGAAAAGCTTCCTCCAGAGACAAAGGTGCTTTAAAGCAATTTCACATCTAATTATGTTTCCTGTAAGATTTTGTTTGTGTCTGATTTAAAATAGGATGTAATCTGCTAGAGAGAGAAAAAAAATCAAAAGATTAACATCACTTATTATCTTGTATGAAATAGGCCTGGGCTCAGACTGATGTGAAGAAAACTATTTATAGAAAATTTTTGCTGTCTGTTATTTAAAAGAGAGGTTGCTGCTGGATAGATTATATGAACAATTGTATTAATTTAGCATAATGTACCAGCATACCACCATAACCCCAGCAGCTAATGTCTGTAATAAAAATGTTTGCTTTATATACTGTTATACACCTAAAGAACATTCTAGTGTTTGTTCAGTCTTGGACCATGACCTTCATAAATTCTTTATAATAAGTGGATGTAAGAGCCTGTAACATATGTGGGCCAAGTTCAATTGAATTATGATTCAAAAAGATGTTTTCATTATTTATTTCATACTCAGCATTAGAAAGTATTATAGTAAACTTGAAAATGCATTTTTTCACACAAATGAATCTAATTCAGGTTGTGTCCTTGTTCAGAGAGTTAGTTCTAGGCATTTGTAAATTTGAAAAAAGTATATTCTATTTTTGTGCTTATTAATTATTAGTTTATTTTGCAAAGGGTTTGAAAAAAAGCATTGTTGCCTGTACTTATTGTTTATGCTTGTACTTTTAAATAGAAAAAGGGCTTTTTACCCAGAAAAACTGTTCAAAAATTAGAAAAGTAGACAAGTGAACTTTTGGTACCCAATAATATACAATACTTATTTAAGACTTACTTCCCTTTGTCCCTTTAACATATAGTCATTAAAAAATATTTTCTCTTTCCCTTGATAATCTGTCTTTAACTGGCCTCATAGTTTTAAAACTCACTCTTAGATAATTAAAAGTTCTCTAGTCATTTTTTTTAATTTTTAATTTTTGTGGGTACATAGTAGGTGTATATGTTTACGGGGTATATGAGATATTTTTTATACAGGCATATAATGTGTAATAACCATATCAGGGTAAATGTGGTATCCATAACCTCAACCATTTATCCTTGTATTGTGTTAAAAACAATCCAATTCTATCCTTTTAGTTATCTTAAAATGTACAGTTAAACTACTATTGACCATAGTCACCCTGTTGTGCTATCAAATAATGTATCTTATTCATTCTTTCCAACTATTTTGGACCCATTAAGCATCCCCATTCACCCCATACACTCCTACCCCACCACACCACTACCCTTCCTAGTCTCTGGTAACCATCGTTTTATTCTTTGCCTCCATGAATTCAATTGTTTTAATTTTTGACTCTCACAAATATGTAAGAACATGTGAAACTTATCTCTTTCTATGCCTGGCTTATTTCACTTAACATAATGACCTCCAGCTCCATCCATGTTATTGCAAATGGCAGGATCTCGTTCTTTTTTTATAGCTGGCTAATACTGTATTGTGTGTAAGTACCACATTTTCTTTCTCCATTTATCTGTTGATAGACACTTAGGTTGTTTCCAAATCTTGGCTATTGCGAATAGTGCTGCAGTATACATGGGAGTGCAGGTGTCCTTTAGATACACTGATTCCCTTTCTTTTGGGTATATATCTAGCAGTGGAATTGGATCACATGAGAGCTCTAATTTTAGTTTTCTGTGGTACCTCCAAACTGTTCTCCATAGTGGTTGTACTAATTTACATTCCCACTAACAGTACATGACATGGTTTGGCTCAGTGGCTCCACCCAAATCTTATCTTGAATTGTAATCCCGATTAACCCCACGTGTCTAGGGACAGAGCTGGTGAGAGGTGATTGGATCATGGGGGCAGTTTCCCCCATGCTGTTCCCATGATAGTGAGTCAGTTGTCATGAGATCTGATGGTTTTATATGGGGCTTTTCTCCCTTCGCTCCTCATTCTGCTCTTTCTCCTGCCTCAGTGTGAGAAGTTCCAAGTTTGCTTCCCCTTTGCCTTTCACCATGATTGTAAGTTTCCAGGGGCCTCCCCAGCCATTTGGAACCGTGAGTCAATTAAACCTTTTTTCTTTATAAATTACACAGTCTCTGGTGTTTCTTTTTATTATTATACTTTAAGTTTTAGGGTACATGTGCACAACGTGCAGGTTTGTTACATATGTATACATGTGCCATGTTGGTGTGCTGCACCCACTAATTCGTCATTTAATATTAGGTATATCTCCTAATGCTATCCCTCCCCCCTTCCCCCACCCCAAAACAGGCCACGGTGTGTGATGTTCCCCTTCCTGTATCCATATGTTCTCATTGTTCAATTCCCACCTATGAGTGAGAACATGTGGTGTTTGGTTTTTTGTCCTTGCAATAGTTTGCTGAGAATAATGGTTTCCAGCTTCATCCATGTCCCTACAAAGGACATGAACTCATCATTTTTTTATGGCTGCATAATATTCCATGGTGTATATCTGCCATATTTTCTTAATCTAGTCTATCATTGTTGGACCTTTGGGTTGGTTCCAAATCTTTGCTATTGTTAATAGTGCCACAATAAACATATGTGTGCATGTGTCTTTATAGCAGCATGTTTTATAATCCTTTCGGTATATACCCAGCAATGGGATGGCTGGGTCAAATGGTATTTCTAGTTCTAGATCCCTGAGGAATCACCACACTATCTTCCACAATGGCTGAACTAGTTTACAGTCCTACCAACAGTGTAAAAGTGTTCCTATTTCTCCATGTCCTCTCCAGCACCTGTTGTTTCCTGACTTTTTTTTTTTTTTTTTATACTTTAGGTTTTAGGGTACATGTGCACAATGTGCAGGTTTGTTACATATGTAT